>NW_011494678.1:505124-553380 GCF_000754665.1 Bison bison bison | reverse complement strand
CAGCCCAGCATTTCTCATGATGTATTCTGCATATAAGTTAAATAAGCAGGGTGAAAATATACAGCCTTGATGTACTCCTTTTCCTATTTGGAACCAGTCTGTTGTTCCATGTCCAGTTCTAACTGTTGCTTCCTGACCTGCATATAGGTTTCTCAAGAGGCAGGTCAGGTGGTCTGGTATTCCCATCTCTTTCAGAATTTTCCACAGTTTATTGTGATCCACACAGTCAAAGGCTTTGGCATAGTCAATAAAGCAGAAATAGATGTTTTTCTGGAATTCTCTTGCTTTTTCGATGATCTAGCGGATGTTGGCAATTTGATCTCTGGTTCCTCTGCCTTTTCTACAACCAGCTTGAACATCTGGCAGTTCACAGTTCACGTACTGCTGAAGCCTGGCTCGGAGAATTTTGAGCATTACTTTACTAGCATGTGAGATTAGTGCAATTGTGCGGTAATTTGAGCATTCTTAATTTTTCCTAAATAGATTAGGAAGTAATTTTTTGCTTTCAAAGTAGATATACTTCTTATTTACAATAATAGCATAATTTAAAGGTTAGTTAAATGGAAACATACATAAATATGGTTTTATGTCAAAAATAGTATCAGCAAGAAGATTACAAATGTCACAATATCTTTTAGCATTTTCTAGGTTGATCATATAATGAAATCCATAAAACATAGCTTACATTTTAATGTTTTATCTCCACATACACATTTCCAAATGAGTCAGTTTAGGCTGAAAGTCAATGACAGTATTTAAGAAAGAGGAAGTAAGCTACCAGTAAATATGATTTTAAAATAAAATATTAATGATTCACTCCAACTAAAGATTCAGTTCAGTCGCTCAGTCATGTCTGACTCTTTGTGACCTCATGGACTGCAGCATGCTCTTAAAGGCAAAAAGTTTAGTTTTTTTCTTTCAAATTAATGGAATTGATAGGTAATAGTTTGTTTAGTTACACATTGGTGAATTTCTTTTAAAAAGAATAATTATAGAAATAAACTCTGATAGTTTAATGTCTTATCTTTCCAGCAAAATTGGGTAAAGCATTAGGGTACATAATTCAGAGGGTACAGACTTTGTTTCCATTCTTTTTGGTTAAGAGAAGACAATTCTACCTTTTATGTTTTGAAATCCAACTTTGACTTCTGATTTATATTATTCTCTACGTAACAAACACACAAATCTGTACCACCCCACTTCTGCTTCCTTATATTTAAAATTTGGGTATAAGCATTATTCTTTTTGTTTGTTTGCTTCTGAAACAAAGAGATCTAGCTCTTTCTTAGAAGACTTTCATATGATACTTAATATTTCTTCATTGTTCCAAAATGCTGATATTCAAATATGTTTTCTGAAGAAAGACCCCTACCTGCTGCAACCCCTGCCTTGTTAATGTCTCTAAATGGTCCCAAAGATATTGCTTTATAAGAGATCATAGGATTGTGATCACCTTAACCAAAATAAATGTACTTTCCGTTTTTGCAGCTGTTTTAGAAGAAAAAGAAAAATGGGAGTTTCAGAGCATATGACTCATATTTTCTGACAGTGAATACACTCTTATCTTTAACCTGGTCAATCTCATAGGTGATACTCTTCCCTTAGATATCTTATGGCTTTATTAACCTTGAGACAATGGAAAACCAACCTTTGAAAATACAACATGGCTGAACCGGCTGACCTACCGCTTTGTAACATGTGTACCATCATGAGGTCCCCAAAGGCAGTATTTTATGTGCTCTAGTGACAAGCTTGGCTCTTCCTACTTTTAAAATGGTACCGAATAAAAAAATATCTTTAGTCAGACTTATCTCTGCACCCCGCACCAGGTCTTTCAGAAATATTCCTTCTCTCCTTTTATATATATTTTTTTTTTTACTTCAAAGAGTATATATTCTAACTTATGTTGAAGAAAACCAACCAGTAAATACTGTGATTTTCTCCCCTAGCTGTACAAAATGAACGTGATAGAATAAGCACCAGAAGAAGCACGTTTGACGGCAGCAACATCCCCTCCATCAACACACTGGCACAAGCGGAAGTTCGGTCTCGCCAGGTACTGCTGCTCCAGCATCCTGCCCTATTTAATAGGATCAAATGCTTACTTAAGAATAATGCAAAATTGATTTAAGTTCATTCACATGTGCTTATTACTATAATAAACTCCACTTAATGCAACTTCAAGTTTCACTTTGAAAATATTAGTGGACTATTGACTTAGTTTTTACTTTTCCTGGGCAATTCCCCATTTTTTGAGTGAAAAAAAAAAAAAATGATACATTTCAATCTAAGATTGTTAAAAGTTTGTTTACAAGGTTGATTTAAAATACTTAATGCTTAGCACAATGCCCTGGGGCAGTATCTTGTTATGTTGGTTGAATCTGGAAATCAATTACCACAGCTTTTAGGGTGTTTAGTTGAAAACTATCATTAAAGTTTTCTTTCTTGAAAATGATGCCTAGATTCAAGAACTCACCTTAGCACCTGCTTTGGAAACAGGTACTTCAGGGAACAGCCAGAATTCAGAAAATACAAGAAAAAGTTTATTGTTTGAAATTTCTTGAATGAGAACACCAGTTCTAGAGTTAAATATGTAAGTGACCAGTTATATAAATAAAAGTAAATCACTTAAGAATCAAATAAATAAACCTTTTGAAGAAAGTTTATTTTAGCAGTGTCCCTATTAGAAATGTTAATGATATTTTTCTCTTGTAAAGCAAATTATGAAATAGCTAACTATTAATCGGGTCTTATAATGAGTCAGTGCAACTACTTTCGTTTTTGATAACACAAGGGTAATATGATGAGGTTAACTTCACCATTATCATCCTCATTACTTGAAGATTACTTGATGGTCCTATAAAGCATTTTGAGAATGGCCTTAAAGGAACTGTGAGGAAATGCACATAACAGCAGAAAGACACGTACACACACACACAGACATGTTCAAAAATGACGCTTAGAAGAACTTTTAAAAAGTGATTTTTTTCCAGAAGAAAGGCATTTGGACACTACTTGTATCTTAGATAGTTCAAAATTGTATATCATTTAAAAATTAATCATTATATGTTAAGCTTTTCAAGTTGCGGAGTCAAAGATTGGTGGTGTCTTAACTTTATTTGAATGGGCTTCCATTGAATGCAGCAACATAGTCTGGCTTCTCATCTAAATCTATTCTCCTCAGTTGGTAAACTTTACCAATGGAAACTTTCCTTCATAAATTATAACAAATTAAAGGTGAACTTTCTGGCCGGAACTATCATCTTTAATTAAAAACAAAATCACACAGCATTAGTTCAATGTGGATACTCCACAGCTCTTTGTATTATAATTTTGAATTATTAAAAACTCCCCCAAAGTTGTGGTAACTTGTTTTACAGATTTGGCCAGTAAAAATAAGATACTGCTCCCAGACTCTGGCAGTGAATGTTCTCAGTCTAACTTGAACTGATAGGTATTTGATTTATCAATTTTAAAATGTTTGGTATATTTCAAGATAGTGTGATAATAAGAGTGTCCACTTCCATGGTGTTTACTTATTGCAGGGGCAGAAAAAAGAGATATATTGGACTTGTGTTATTTTCAATGACAGATTAATATAATGTTTTTAATAATAGATCTCAGTCTCAAGCCCTGGTGCGAGTGCTGACATAAATGTTAAGAAAATTGCCAGCATTGGTGATGTCTGTGAATCCATGAAACAGCAGCTCCTAGTCTTGGTGGAATGGGCTAAATATATCCCTGCCTTTTGTGAGTTACCACTGGACGATCAGGTATATAAGAGATTACAAAACTTTAAAAAGTGTTTTTTGAACTTTGCTAAGTTTGTGTGTTCTTTTAGTTATATTTGTAGTTTATTTTCTATATGTGACAAAGGTTAAATGGTCTTATGAGAGAAAATTGGTTTTCTTGTTCACTTACCCTGTTCTATTAAGAGGCAGACTGTTAAACTTCTATTTTAAGGGTCTTAGAAATTTATTGACTGGATAAGAGTTGATCAAGCCTATGTTCTTCCCTCTAGAAGTTTAAAAAGCTTATAATAAGGACTTCCCCAATGGTCCAGTGGTTAAGACTCTGCCTTCCAATGCACGGGTTGTGGGTTCAATACCTGGTTAAGGTCCCACATGCCATGGGGTGTGACCAAAATTTTTAAAAATAATATTAATAGAATAAAATATTTAAGGATGGGAGAAAAACAGATAGCAGGTAACTGCTATTGTAAGACATAGTATTGGAATACTTTTGTCTCAGAGGCAGATGGTACCCATTATGTCTTGGTGTTTACTAAAAGTACATAGAAAATTCTTCAGATATACCAGACCTCTTTTAGAGAGAAAACACACAGGTTGTGTTGGTGTCTCTGTAGGCACTTTTATGCAATTAACATATAAAATTGTGCCTTTCATGTTGTCAATTTTATTCTGGTAATTACTATATAAAAATTATATATTTAGTAAAAAAAATGTCTGTAGAATTGTGCTCTGAAATCTACAGAAAATAGATTTCAGATATAGTGATCTTTTCTGAATATATATTTCATACTTTGTCATATTTATATTAAGATATTTTAGTTAATAATTAAGAAGTTTAATTTTCTAATGTCTATAAAGATTGGATTATTAGTCTCAAATTCATTTTTAACTCTTCTAAGTAGTATATAATATTCTATAGATGTAAATAATTTGAAAATTTCCAATTCCTCCAAATAAAGCACAGTATGTAATAGTATGTAATATAACCAGGGTCTATTTTTGTACCCTCTTACCAGAGCTTTTTATCATTGATACACAAAAATGAAGAAACAATAAAAGGGAAATGTGTATGATTGTCTAAAAATCAAAGAAGGGCAAAATATTTACACACCAGAAAATAAAAGTGATCACAGGAAGTTAGCAGTTATATTTCTAGAAGAGCATTTCACCTGGTTACAGAAAGAAAATACTGTGAAATCTGAAATCATTCTTTAAATGTTCTGTAACTCCCTTCCTGGTATGAGTCATGGTTATGGACATATCATAAAGATAGCTTGGCTCAGAAGGCTATTTCACAGTGAATAATGCTAAATTGCTAAAACTTACTTGTCTCACCCCAAGCCATATAAGTAGGATTATGTTATTTATCAGTTTTATATTTTTATTATCACTCTTTAAAGTTGCTGACATATATGCAGACAGTGATTTAAAAATTGGGAGATTGAAATCCAGTAACTTGTCAATAATAGTTTTTATTTACTAACTGTTTAATATTAACAGTATACCATTAATAGCCGTGGATTGGCAGAGTCTACTATGGATAAGGGATTTTGATATTAGTTTTCAGTTACATTGTATGTTACATTATTTAATAGTCTCAGGAGCTCTGTGGCATGTTTTATAATATCCACTTAACAATTTCTAAAACTGAGACATAAATCAGTTAAGTCCACTCAATATATTCATCACACAAATAGTTATTAGGACTACTGCTCAGTGTTAAGAACTGTGACTATATGGCAGGAAAAATACAGATTGCATCAGTATTCTCATAAAACTTGCATTCTTTTGGGGAGAGACAGACAATAAAAATGTCCACATTCTGAGTAAGATAATTCTAGGTGGGGATCAGTTCTATAAATTGAAATAGGATGAGTTGTTGGGGAATAGTCATGGGTGGAGTGGTAACAGATCCAATAAATTGGGAATTAGAGATTTTTCTTGAGACCTGAGTAGCAAGGGACTAAGTCTGTCAAGATCCGAGAAAAAGGCATTCTGGCTTCTGGAAGAGCGAATTCCAAGGCTCTGAGGCAGGGCAGGCAAAATGTCTAGAGAAAAGTGAGCAAAGGATGTTGCGAGAAGAAACCAGAGTGGGTGGTGGCAATGGGGGAGGGACAAAGCACTGAGCCATCACCTCAGGTGAGGCCACGGTTGAGGTGTTCGGATTTCACTCTAAAGACAGTAAGAAATAGTTAAAAAGATTTCAACAGAGGAGTGATATTAATTGATGAATATTGTACAAGATATCATTTTAGAAGGTTTGTCAAGAAGGACTTAAGATGGAGGAACCAGAAAGGAAGCAGGAATACTTAGTAGATCTTTGGAATGTATTTTGGTAGGCCAGGTGAAGAATGACCAAGGTTTGGACATTGGTGGTAGCAATGGAGAAGCCCTGCTAGGATGTGCTGTGCAATTAGAGAGGGATCCAAATGGACCCTTGGTTTTGATGTGAAAAAGCATTTTGGATGACTGTACCTTTAACTAAGGAGATGAAGATGCTGGAGAAGCATTCACTTTGATGAATTAAACTTGAAATGCTTCCTATTTGTTCTAATAGTGATGTTCAGCAGGGAATCCAACTGCTCTGAGAGTTTAGTTCAGAGTTAAAGGTTCAGTCTAGAAAGCATCAGAACCCAATCCCGCATACTCATTTCACAGTATCACCCCTCTTTGCTTTACTTTTGTTTGTGGGTGCATGCTTAGTCACTTTAGTCATGTCTGACTCTGTGCAACCCCATGGACTGTAACCCACCAGGCTCCTCTGTCCATGGGATTCTCCAGGCAAGAATACTGGAGTGGGTTGCCATGCCCTCCTCCAGGGGATCTTCCTGAACCAGGGATCAAACCCTCCTCTCCTATGTCTTCTGCATTGGCAGATAGGTTCTTTAACCACTAGTGCCACGTGGGAAACCCTTTGCTTTTGTCTGTTCAGTTTAATTATGTGTAACAGATTGTGTTTGACATATATTTTTCTTCTTTAGTCCTCATGACTGCACTTTGAGATTTTCATCACTATCTCCATTTGATAAATGAAAACAAATGAGTCCCAAACATACTGGTTAACTGACCCAAGCTTAAACATGTAGTAAGTGGAGAAACCAGAATTTGAACTATAGTTTGTTAGACTCTATTTTCAAATATCATTCACTCCCAAACACTAAATTATTCTTTTTTTTTTCTTTTCTTGCTGCCATCCTATTGCCTGATTAGTTTTAGAAATTTTGAAAGTAAAGCTCTATTGATGTGCTTAAAATAGAAGGCTTAATAATAAGAATCTATGAATATTGTAGTTTGTTAAAACAAACAACAACAAAAAAATGTTCCAGGCTTAAAGAACACTAAGTTAATCAGACTTTATTATAAATCCTTTCATCATTATGTTTTATAATCAATTGTTAAACTTGGTATTTTTCATTAAGGTGGCACTGTTGAGAGCTCACGCAGGGGAACATTTACTGCTTGGAGCTACAAAGAGATCCATGATGTATAAAGATATTTTGCTTTTGGGTAAGTTTTTTTTTTCATTTTAATTTTTTTTTTTCTTCAAGTTTAAGAACTCTTTGCCTCACCATAGTTCTTGAAGATAATGTTTTTCTCTAAGATTTGTGCTTATTTGTTTTGTCTATGAATGTCCAATGGCCCAATTGCTCTAGCAGCCTTATTTATAAGACTCCATTGAATTTTATATAAACTTTGTCCAAAATCACTTGGGCCTCTTTCTATGGGTAGAATAATTTTAATTTTATTTTAATTTAAAAAAATTATGCTTGCTTGATACTTACAGGGGGTTTATTCTATAGGTACCAGGCACTCATAGATACTGTCAAATGATGCTATCACTTCACAATGGATTTAGGTGGTCAGAGGCTCTGTTTTTCCTTTCCTTTATTGCAAGGAAGTTCAGAAGAGATGTTCAGTATGCATTAAATAAAAGAGAAATGTTGCTCAATAAACAAAATATCAAGATATGTTTATTTCAGGACAAAGAATTAGTGATTTGTGTCACCATCTTATGGAATTCCATACATTTTAAGTGTCTACCTAATAATTATACTATATATCATTCTCTAATCTTCTAAAGATTAGTTTATCTCCTAGGATCTCATTGCCTATGATATGCTATAAAATCCCAAGTTAAAAAAAAATTTCATAACAATGTCTGAAAATTTCTCATAGTTAAATAGCAGTGCTGAATCAGGCAAAATTATGACAGCAAGTGGGATAAGGCACAAAGGAAAAGCGTGTGTCTTCATTAAGGAAGTACTCTGATCCACCCTCTCTTCAGTTCAGTTCAGTTCAATCTCTCAGTCGTGTCAGGCTCTTTGCAACCCCAAGAACCGCAGCATGCCAGGCCTCCTGAAATCTACCAAAACCCATGTCTATCGAGTTGGTGATGCATCCAACCATCTCATCCTCTGTCATCCCCTTCTCCTCCTGCTCTCAATCTTTCCCAGCATCAGGGTCTTTTCAAATAAGTCAGCTCTCTGTATCAGGTGGCCAAAGTATTGGAGTTTCAGCTTCAACATCAGTCCTTCCAATGAACAATCAGGACTGATCTCCTTTAGGATGGACTAGTTGGATCTCTTTGCAGTCCAAGGGACTCTTAAGAGTTTTCTCCAACACCACAGATCAAAAGCATCAATTCTTCCCCTTTACTTACCTTATAAAATTAGGCTTCCTGTTGAGAGAGTTGAGATCTCTCTAATGCTTAGAAGCTCTTTCTCCCTCTGGCTGAGTAAAATGATAACTAAATTGTCTTATTCCATTTTTTAGACAGATATTTTGTCCCAAATAGAAATAAATTGAACATAATATCACAATAGCCAATAGTAACTGAGGACTTACTGTTTAAGATATATGCCTTTAAGTGCTTTAACATATCTCTATATATACACTCTCTCATTTAATCCTCAGAATAACCCTGAGGGATATGTACTATTATTTTCAACCTGTTATGTCGGTAAAGAAATGAAGGCAGAGTAAGTTTGTCTGAGGTCACAAAGCAAGTAAGGGATGGAGCCAAGATTCTAAACCACATAATATGACTGCTTTTAAATTCTGCTAAATTTTCTCTTACAATTTTAGCACTCCTACAATACTGTTCTCCTTATAAATGTGAATATAATAAGCATAGAAAACAAAACAATCTTACCACATAGTTCTAAATAGTCTTATCCTAAATAATTAGATAATTCAACTTTTCATAAGAGGAGCAGGGCTACACTTTTTAAAATACTTTTGCATGTGTTGTTATACTGAAGATTGTCTTTGCCTGGTGAAAGAATTCAGAATACTCTGCTTTTTATAAAACCAGAAAATAAAAATTTAGCAGTTATTTTAGGCGCTCAAATAAGCTTCCAATTTCCTAATATTTTAGAAGCTATAATATTGTTATATTATAGCCCAAGACTTTCTAAGGTAGAACATATTTAAAGATTAGGTGGTCCAGATTTCTATCCAATTTCTGAATTCCTTTGAATTCTGCTGCAGATGTTAGCCTTGTGATTAGATGATCTTCCCATCTCTTCTTAAAGAAGCCCAGGATGAGAGAATTTACTGTTTAATGAGGCAACTCATAAGAGTATAGCTGATAGTTTAAAAAAATTAGCCTTGTCTACTTAAGCTTATTAAAATTGTGTCTCAGTAGTTGTTATATGTATAAACACCTATACCACTGAAGGAATGCTAGTTTACTTCACTAGAAGCAAGAGAGATTCTTTAGGTTTTGTATCATGCTCATTAATGAGTAAGGCACTAACAGATAACTGACATAGTGGAAAGCTAATCATTATATCTTGTTTCTCCTTTGTCAATAATTAGCTTGTTATTAGTCTGTACTTTAGTATTATCACCAGTGACCGAGGCTGTTAAAATGCATGTGATCATATTATCAATGTTATTGATCCTGTAAGTGTTCTTAAGTTTTTCCTAACATAATTAACAACACTACTCAGAGAGGAAGTACTATTCGTGTTTCTTCAAGGGAAAATGATTTAAAATATTTGTTTATAAAAGTTTAAACAAAATCTGACAATGTTGCATGTGTGAGAGGGTTGATGGTTTAACTATTATTATTTTTTTAATGTAGGGAACAACTATGTTATTCACCGCAACAGCTGTGAAGTCGAGATTAGCCGTGTGGCCAACCGGGTTCTAGATGAGCTGGTCCGACCATTTCAAGAAATTCAGATTGATGATAATGAATATGCCTGTTTGAAGGCAATTGTGTTTTTTGATCCAGGTTTGTTTCCAAAGTTTCAGTAAAAATGATTGCAGTGAAAATTAAACTGCCTTTTATTTTATTTGTTAATAATTTTATCTGTTTGTTTATTTTTGGCTGCACTGGATCTCCTTTGCTGTGCAGACTTTTCTCTAGTTGCAGTGAGCGGGGCTACTCTCCAGTTGCGGCGCACAGGCTTCTCACTGTGGTGTCTTCTCTTATTGAGGAGCACTGGTTCTAGGACACACAGGCTTTAGTAGCTACAGCACTGTGGGCTCAGTAGTTGTGGCCCCAGGCTCTTGAGCACAGGTTCAGTAGCTGTAGTGCACACACTTAGTTGTCTGGTGGCATGCAAGGATCTTCCCAGATCAGGGATCGAACCCACGTCTCCTGCCTTGGCAGGTGGATTCTTTACCACTAAACCACCAAGTGGTTTAAAAGTCACCAACTTTTAAAATATTAGAATATTTACTCTCACACTCTGGTAAGACAGACTATTTAGGTTGCTCTTTTTATTCCTGCACTAGACGCAAAAGGGCTAAGTGATCCAGTGAAGATTAAGAACATGCGGTTCCAAGTGCAGCTGAGTTTGGAGGACTACATCAACGACCGGCAGTATGACTCCCGGGGCAGATTTGGGGAGCTGCTTCTGCTCCTGCCCACGCTGCAGAGCATCACGTGGCAAATGATTGAGCAAATACAATTTGTTAAACTTTTTGGAATGGTTAAAATTGACAACTTACTTCAGGAGATGTTACTAGGTGGTGAGTTTATTTAAGAATTTCTATTTTATTTCTTAGCATCATATTACAGTGCTTTAGAGCAAGTTTGACCTTTTTACTTTTTGTCCATGATGTAATGAACTCAATTTTTATTTTGCATTTAGAAAAATCTATAAAACCTATTGGCTGGGAACACAAATACTTGAACATATTCAAACCTCCCTCCTATTCATACTCAACCTCCACCGCCTTTACTCCACCCATCCCTCTTACCTCAATTTTCAGATCCTCCCAAATATGGTAAATGGAAATATATTTCTTATTGTTGGTACTTCTTGGAGTATATTATATTTTTTCTATGTCTTTCCTCCTCTAAAAGCTCACCGATGGCAAAATAAAACAACAACAACAAAAATACATAGAGTAAATAGCTTAAAAATAAACATTCTGCTCCTGAAATAAATTAACTGACACAACACAATGAGAAGGGGAAAATGAGATTTCTTTGCTGCAGTAGATGTCGGGAATAACTTAAGAAATCATTTATTTTGTGTTCTGATCTAGATTAAATTTCCTTGTAAAATCTATTTTATTTTATTTTAGTTTTAGTTTTCTAGTGGTTAATGTGTTTCTAATGATATCTTTCTGAAATAAAAGTTGTTTATGCTATTAGGGTGATCCCAAATACTATAAACTTGAGGTAAGTGATTCTTGGAATTGCCTTAACAACAGGCAGCAAACATAATGATTCCAGGAAACTGCACGGAAGGTCCATTATTAATATACAACATAATATGATACAACATTAATCTAGCCAGTGTACAGTGAAAGCTGACATTGTCTTTAATGTAGCAGTGACTCTATTAATTTATTTCTGAATTCCCAAAAAGCACTTTGCAAAAATAGCAATATTTAAGCTGTCAATCAAAACACTTGTTTTAAGGTAAACTTGCTGTTCCTGATTAAATATCCCTTACACAAGCATCTTTTTATCTTCTGTAGGTGCTTCCACTGAGCCTAACCATCTCCATCATCCAATGCACCCACATTTGTCTCAAGATCCATTAACCGGACAGACTATACTTCTGGGTTCAATGTCAACACTGGTGCATACAGACCAGATATGTAAGTATCTGGACCACTTGTGAAACACAGTATTTCTTAAACTTAACTAGTTGAGAAAATGTGAAATTTGGGGAAAGAATCTATTAGTGCCCAGAAATTGTAAAAATTGGATATAATTTCTTCTCCAGGATTTGATTGTGGGAGATTGTGAAACAAGTCACTTGTTCTTCTCATGTATGAGTTTTCTCCCTAAAATGGAGATATGAGTGCCTAAATCTTTCTACTTCATCGGTTTGGTAGTGCAAAAGGACATATAGGATGCTCCACTTTGCCTGGTAGTGTAGGACCATAAAAATTACATACAAACTGGAACCACGCAAAGGAATCTTAATAATTAAGAGAAAAATTAAGATTAGTGATGACCCTTAAACATGTTTATCAAAACATTAAGAGCTCTTTTAACTATAAGTTATAAATGTATAGGAAAATTAAAAATAGTATTTTTAATGTTTAGTACACCATAATTTAAAATATTAAAAACACTGAGAAAAATATGAAGAGTAGTTTGGGCAGTGCTTGCCATGTTCTTCTTCAAGGACTTACAAGAGGAAGTGAGCATTTATGATGAAATTTACTCTTTTGGAAGTCTGGATTGTTTTCCAGTATTTTATCCTTTGTATTTTCAATGTCATGAAATATCTCTCAGAAACCATTTGATAGGAAGTTTTTTGTCAGTTTCACTTCCTCTGGAACCTCTCCATCCTTTCAAAGAATTGGGCTCCTTATTAATGTTGACAAGTTTTCCTTCAGCTTAAGCTCTTGGCTGTATTTTTAGGGATTCAAACAATGACAATGTGAACATTTCCATGGTCAGTGTTTTCTTCTATTAACTACATTTACATTCCATTTGAATTTCACGTCCAGCATTATCATTTTTTGTTTCTTTACTGCCCACTCTCCCCTTCCGGCCAATTCTCTTTCAGTTGTCCATGTTTTCAAAATGTCATGTGAATTTATTACTGGGAGGGAGAGAGTATGTGAACTGAAGGAAATATGCTTGTTGACCAATCACAGTCTTGAACAGACTGAAGGATGTGGTGTGATTGGTTACTGATCAAAATGCACATCTATTATTTAGGTAATTATTTGTAGACTGAAAAAGTTAGCTGTGAAGTTTGTAAAGTTTGCAATACAGTCAAGTTTGTGAGTTTATGCAACACTCACCGTTAATTTGAGTTAACATACTAACTGAAATGTGAACCAGGTTTTTGAAAGACTAGTGCTATTTAACTAAGCAGTGATGAGTGGAATTTATGTGTATCACAATTGGGCAAAGTGTGGGTTGTTTAGGTTTTCTTTAGTTCTTTGGAGCAAAAATGATTATATATATATACTAGAGATGACTGATGCTGAGGCTGAAACTCCAATACTTTGGCCACCTCATGCAAAGAGTTGACTCATTGCAAAAGACCCCGATGCTGGGAGGGATTGCGGGCAGGAGGAGAAGGGGACGACAGAGGATGAGATGGCTGGATGGCAACACCAACTCAATGCACATGAGTTTGAGTGAACTCCGGGAGTTAGTGATGGACAGGGAGGCCTGGTGTCCTGCGATTCATGGGGTCTCAGAGTCAGACATGACTGATCGATTGAACTGAACTGAAGGGATTGATAGTAGATAATCTGATATTATTGCAGATTTAACACATTGTCTTTTTACAAGTCAACTCAGAGATTTAAAAAATCTTGACTAGAAAAAATATCAAGAATTAATTGCTCCTGAATTTATACTAATTTAAATTGAGTTTTGATCTACTGCCTCTAAACACTAAACCAGCTATGTCACAGATTCCTTAAGTTATTGTGATATCATTATGCATACCTGTATTGCCTGCAGAATCTACGATAGCCCTTAGTAACTAGCTGCAGTGTTGTTTTATCCCAAAGTTCAGTGCAATGTGACCATAATTTAGTGAGTACCATCTAACTGCTCCCCAGTGGTAGGGAGAGTAGAAACCACAAAAATGCCTGCTATCACTGCTGTCCTTCAGATGCAATAGATATATGTGTAAATAATGTCTGTAACACAAAGTTCTTTGAGTGTATGACAGAGCAGAAATGAAATTGTTAGAAAAAATACAAATGTACAATATAGTACCTTTAATCTGTGGGTCCCCATGTAATTTAAAGACATTAATTTGGGACCATTCTATCTTTCCTTGAAGTACAGTTGACTTATAGTACTATCTTGTTTCAGGTATACAATGTAATGATCCAGATTTAGAGGTTATATTTCATTTAAAGTTATTATAAAATATTTCTTATATTCCTTGTATTGTAAATTACATCCTATATCTTATTTATTTTCTACCATATCATTTGTGCCTCTCATTCTCCTTTCCATGGCTTTCTCTCCCTCTCCCCCTCTTCTCACTGGTAGCAACTGGTTTGTTCTCTGTTTCCATGAATCTGTTTCTGCTTTATTATATTTATTTATTATTTGAATTTAACATATAAGTGAAAATATACAGTATTTGTCTCTCTGTTTAACTTATTTCACTAAGGGTAATATCCTGCAGGTCCAGCCATGTTATTTCAAGTGGCAAAATTTCATTCATGGCTGAGTAATATTCATATGTGTGTGTGTATGTGTGTGTGTATGTATCATGTCTTCTTTATCCATTCCTCTGTTGATGGACACTTGTGTGGCTTCCATATCTTGCCTATTGTAAATAAAGCTGCTATGAACATTGAGGTGCATGTATCTTTCCAAATTAGTGTTTTTGTTTTCTTCAAATATATGTGGAATTGCTGGATACTGTGGTAGTTCTAGTTTTAATTTGTTGAGGAACTTCCATACTGGGACCGTCTTGCAAAGCACATGTTACCATGTTCATTTAATTAACAGTCAAGAACAGAGAGAGGCAAACCCAATACCATACCAAAGAGTCTATGAAGTTGTTTCTCTTAGAAATCAGTTATTCATAAACTTGGAAAATAAAACTCATTAACAAAACATTGAACGTTATAGGTAACAACTTGCAAGAAAGTTTAACAGTTTTGCTGGTGGTTAAATCCTTTACTTTTTAAATGCTAGTTTTCTAGTATTTTAAAAGCATACTTGCTGACCCTAATCTTTTTAGAATCACATCATCACACTTTTCATTTTTATTTTCCCTCTTCCAGCATACTATTTAAGAGATTCATTTGTAAAGGAAAACTTTGCTTTGCTTATGGTCATTTGAAACAGTTTATATTTGACACAAAGCAAAGCATTACACTCAAGCACACATAAAAATTAAAGTTTATGCATATTTTCTTGGTCTTTTACAGCAGGCTACTGCGGTATTAGATCCATCCTAAATATCCAGAAATAATTTTTGAGGCAAGTTTGGTAAATTTTTTGTCACTTGAATTGTATCTAAAAATATTGTTTTTGAGTCATCTCTAATTCCCATGTAATAATATAAAGTTAATATATTAAAGAAAACTAGGCAAAAAGGGGCTGTTCTTTTTTGTATTTTTGAAAACTATTCCAGAAAAAAAATCAATAAAGTCTGCAATGTCTTAGTCTGATCATCAAACGTTTTCTATTTATTCTGGGTTATTCATGGGTTAATAATAAATGTGAATACTAAAATATTTCAAGTTTTAAAAATTGTAGAATGGCTCCTGGACTATTTTGTAATATGGTTAAAATTTGCCAATAGAAATACTATCCTAGACAATGAAATATTCAAACTATAACTGATTTTTTAAATTACTCAGTGTTCTTTGTATTGATGGGTGAGGAACAGCTAAGAGTCATTGTAACAATAATTTTGAAGTGACAAAGTCAGTATTTTTCAGATGCTTTTAACTACAAGAGCTTCCCTGGTGGCTCGGTAGTAAAGAACCCGCCTGGGTCAGGAAGATCCCCTGGAGAAGGAAATGGCAACCCACTCCAGTGTGCTTGCCTGGGAAATGCCTTGAAAAGAGGAGCCTGGCAGCCTACAGTCCATGGAGGGTCTCACAAGAGTCAAATGTGACTTAATGACTAAGCAACAACAACATAGATTTCAAAGCACTTAAGAGTTACCTTACCTTGTTATTATTTTTGTTAATGTCATCTAATGTTTGAGTTGGCTTTCCTGGTGGCTCACACAGTAAAGAATCTACCTGCCAATGCAGGAGACATACATAGTTCAGTCCCTGGGTTGGGGAGATCCCCTGGAAAAGGAAATGGCAACCCACTCCAATATCCTTGCCTGGACAATCCCATGGACAGAGGAACTTGGTGAGCTATAGTCCATGGGGTCACAAAGAGTCAGACACACCTAAGCGACTAAACAACAACGTTTGAGTTAGTGAAATCTAAACCAAATATGTTTTATTTTATGTGTTTTTTGATTGCAAATATTGTAAAACTTGTATTGTGAGACTTGGAAAAAATTTTCTGTTAATTCTTTTCATTAAAAATTTTTCTGCTGAGTTTATGAGAGAATTGAATGCCCATAAATGCTATTATATAAAAGCAGATGATATCTTAAAGTGACTATCAACATTTTAAAGTATGATTTAGTTTAATGCTAATAGGGGAGTACATCTCCAGTAGTATGTCAGTGACCTGATTATGTATTATAAGCACTACTTATATATGATCTTTTAAAAACATATATAAAATAAAGTAATGCATATTGGTGTCATGTAAAACTTAATGAGATGGGCCAGGGTAACTGCCAGCATCACATACAATTCTCTGTTTCTTTTTTAGCAACTCCTGAAACCCCACTTCCTTCCCCACCTCAAGGCTCTGGACAAGAACCATACAAAATAGCTGCAAATCAAGCTTCAGTCATTTCACACCAGTCTCTTTCCAAACAAAAGCAATTGTGAGAGTATGTTTACTTTTGAATGGCACTGTATAAATGTGAAAAGTTGTTGGTCTTAAAATATCTCAGGATAGCACTTTTGGCAGACTCTTGGCCAAGGCTTCTTCATGGTGCTGTTATAAAGACAGTATCCTGTTTTCTTGTTTATATGTTCATTTTGTTTGTTGTTGCTATTGTTTAAAACCTTTCTATGCAACCAATGTATCACTGAGTTTCAATGTGTTTGTATAGTATAAACCTGTACTGTGCCTGAACCAGCTGAATCTCATGTACTACTTTCCTGTGTTGTCTTATTATTAATTTAAATCTGTAAATAATTGCTTTATGGTGATGTGATGAAGAACTAAGTGTTCTTCTTTGAGAACAGTAGATCAGAAATCCCAGATTAATATTAAATGAGCCAAGTTCTTTTTTTTTTTAAATAAGTTTTAAACTTGCAGATTCGAAAATTAAAGCAGTTGCTGTAGAATAGGGTATATTTCTTTGAAGAATCACTTACAAGCATCTTTTTGGCCCATAGTTAAATATGCCTATAAAAGATAAGAAAATTATAAATAGGCATTCCAAAGATGACTGGGTATTCCTTGAAATCTGCCTATATTTGAAGATGTATGTTAAATAAAACGTTAGCTTTATCAGTTAGGATACAGGCTAAATTGTATTAAAGAAACCCTTAAAAAGAGGCTCAAGCAAGACAGGCATTTATTTCCCTCTCAGAAAACAAATCTAGAAGTAGCCATTCTTTGACTAGAACTTAGCACATGCCCACATCTGGTTCTCAGGGACACTGGGAGTGTAGTCTTTAGACAGAAAGCCTCGTGCCAACAAAACTGTCCATCCCTGGGATTCTGATATCAGGAGACAAATTAGCCATCTGTCACCCACATATTGCCTCATTTAGCCCTCCTGTAAAAGAGGTATTATTATCTTTTTCTTATAAATTAAGAAACCTTTAGCTTAGAGGATTTAAATAACGTAACCAAAGATCATTAAACCTAAAGAGGAGGAAAGCTGCACTCTAGCCCAGGTCTAATGGACTTTAAGGAGGATAAATTTTTGGTATGAAAATGTGAGCTTCTTACTGTGCTTTTTAAATAAATGCAATTGAGTGATAATTGGATATTATCCATCGTGTTACCTGTTAACACATATACATATAAATGAGTGTAAATTTGTTGCAACATGAATAAGAAACCACTTTTGTATCTTTAATGAATCTTCTAACTTTAATGAGTCTTCTTCCTAAAATAAAAAGATTTTAAAAACTTTTGAACAAAGAAAATAAAATGTATAGCAGGTAGATTATGATGAAAGTGCAGACAAATTAAAAATCACTGACAGCATAGTTTCAAAAATCCAGTGGACTGAGGAATATAGTTCTTTGGAGCTCCAAATTATTTGATATTATCTAAAGCTGGAGCTTATTTTAAAACAATTAACAGTCTGCCTCAAAAAACAGTGATGTCTCTCTTTCTCTCTCTCTCTCTCTCTGTCAAATAAATATACATACTGTGTTTGCTGAAGCAGAGAAAAACTGGTTTAGTACTTATTAATGATATAAAAAGGGTTCCCCACGCTGCAAGAGACTGAATTAAATGATCTTCACAGAACTTTTCAAAATTTCTAAGATTATGATTTCATAGCCCCCACTTACCCTACAAATAAAAAGCTTTTGTTAACTCTAACTTCTTAACTCTTAAAATGGAAAAATGATTACTTAGAAGCTAGCATTGATTTAATAGAATCAATAAAAGCCCTTTAACAGCTGGTACCTGGAAACTGTAAAATATATCTTTGAGAAAAAGAACAGAAAAAAATTTTAACTCATTTTTAAAAAGATTTATGCTAGTATCTCTAGTTCACAAATAAGAATGCTTTTGATTTTTTAAGATGGAAATACATCTTGTAGTTTTCTGTTATGCTCTTAGAAGATACTAAAAAAAAAAACCTTTAAAATATAAAACATATAATTCATTTTTAGTGACCCTTCTAACTTATCTACATCTATTTACTAAAACAGTCATGTTTTAGAAATTATTGCTAGCAAATTTGTTTTAATAACCATGGTCAGGGAATGTGTAATATAATATTTTTGTATACTTAACTGCCAAGAACGCTGGACAAAGAGGAACTGAAGTTTTCAGCATATCTTCAATATATTGATAAGGGAAGTTATTGCTTTTATATAACACAAAAACACTTATGTAACACTTTTTTTCAGGTAATAAAAAAGAATAATTTATTGTGAAATAATGATTCATTTTATAAATGTAAAATTATTTTTATAAATTTCATTGTTTAAAATCAAAAATTGTTAGATTTTTTATTGATAAATTATAATGAGATTAAAATATTTCTAAGCTGTGATACCATGTTGTTTCACTGAACTTTCTAAATAAAAATTGAGAGGAAAAAAAAACAGTGTGGTCCTTCATTATTGTTCAAAAATGATTTCATAATTTGAGAGATACTGATAATGTCTTTTATATGATCACTTAATTAAATTTACATAGAGTTTACAAATACTGGTCTTTAGAGTCTAGAGCAAAATTGACTAGCACATCTTCAAATAATCATAGAGTTAGACACTGATTGAAGGGGGAGCTTCTCATTTGCACTTTAATTATATAGTTTTGCTTGAAATTTTTGTCATAATAATTAAAATAGATGCCCTAGATTGAATTAAACACTGTACACATAAATTTATGTGATTAAAACAAGATTTGATACTATTACACTACCTGAAGTTGGCTTCCCTGGTGGCTCAGTCTGCAAAGAATCTGCCTGCCAATGCAGGAGACCCAGGTTCCATCCCTGGGTTGGAGGGATCCCCTGGAAGAGGAAATGGCAGCCCACTCCAGTACTCTTGCCTGGAGAATCCCATGGAGAGAGGAGCCTGGTGGGCTACAGTCCATGGGGTCACAAAGACTTGGACATGACTGATAGACTGACACTTTCACTTTTCATATATAAATTTGGATGTAAAATTTTAACCTAAATGTTTTAATTGATGGTATCCGTCATTCACATTTAAGGCTTTTTTTGTAACATTTCTTATACTACCAAGACCAGTGATTTTATTTTTTTCACCTGGCTTTTTTTTTTTTTTTTTAATCCAGGAAGAGTTGTCCTGGGGCTCATGCCCCATCCTGATGATACAGATCCTGAATGGAATCATCAGGAATGGCACAGTGCAGGTGTCAAAATCGAAGTAAGGCCATGGAATTTTGAGAGGACCCTCCAATTACTGAGAACATGTGTTGCCCTCAGATGGTCTCCTGGATTTCTATATGTATGAGAAGGGCTTCTTATTGATGTCCCCCTGGGTCCAGACTCAGTCCTGTTCCTCCAAAAAGGTCTGGTTGTGTTGCTGCATAGTAGCAAGGGTTTGTCTTCATGACTACCTAGAATTCCAGACTCACATTACTTCAAGTGAGCCTGAAACTGTTTTAAGTGAACTGTGGCTGCAAAATTTTCCACTGTTTTATATCTAACGGAACAGACAATGGAGTGATTAAAGTCTGGACTCTTTATCCTTGTGATGAAGGGAAACAAGGAACCCAGTTCTCAGGAATGGCATCAGTTCTCTTATGAACAAAATGCTGGGATATGGACTTGTTGCAGGAAGGGGGACCACTTCCTGGGTCCGAAACTGGGCTCTTGGCTAACGCTTGGGAATGAATTGTCTGAGGAGACACAAGTGCTGACAAAGCAAGAGCTTTTATTGGGAAAGGGCACCCAGGTGGAGAGCAGGAGGGTAAGGGAACCCAGGTGAACAGCTCTGCCATGTGGTTTGCAGTCTCGGGTTTTATGGTGATGGGATTAGTTTCCAGATTGTCTTTAGCGAATCATTCTGACTCAGAGTCCTTCCTGGTGTTGCACACCTCGTTCAGCCAAGATGGATGCCAGAGAGAAGGATTCTGGGAGGTGGTAGGACATGTAGTGTCTCCTTTGACCTTTCCTGAACTCTTCTGGTTGGTGGTGGCTTATTAGTTCCATGTTCCTTACCAGGACCTCCTGTCATAAAACAACTCATGCAAATGGTTACTATGGCGCCTGGCCAGGATGGGTGGTTTCAGTCAGTGTGCTTCCCTAACAGACTTTTGGCACATTGTAGAAATAGGAGAATTATGAAGTCTGTAATGATTTTCATGCCACTGGGTCAGGGAGGCTGTCCCACTTTTAAACCTTAGTGCCTCTGAACATGTTTACATCCCAAAAAGCCAGTCCAGCTTTCTATAAAGAAAAAAGAGACTATAAACCAATACCTCCACTGAAAGAGAACTAATATTCCTATGACGTTGAACCCTATGAAAAACCTCCTAAAACAAAAATACCATTTTGACTTTCTACTTGACTCCAAGGGTGGGCTCTGACTGATCTGCTTAGAATTCTACTAGGTTTTATTTTTATTTTCACTCTTATCAGGGTGTCCTGTACCCCATTTACAACACAAATTATACTGAAGGTGTGTTGAGTAAAAAGTATACACAACTTTGAGAGTTGTGATTTAAGTTTTTTGGGGACAAAATAAGGACTGTAGCTCAGGACACAGCTCCTCAGTTCTGAGAGACTGCTCCAAGGAGGCAGGAGGAAAAGTCAGGCTATACAGAAGTTTAAAACAGAGAGCAGGCAATCTGAACATTAAAGATCAGGTATCAAGTTAAGGAATTTAGCATTCAATGTATGGGAAGATGCAAGCCTTTGGGCTCACTGATTTCATTCCTTTCATATGCACCTCAGGGGCCAAATATTGTTTTCTTGTTCACCTTAAAGAGTGGCAGATGGCTGCTCCTTGCATTCCCCCAACTCCTCAGCGATCACCATGGGAGGTGGCAGCATCTATTGGATCACAGTTTTGGGAGCCCTCATTCACATTTGGAGGCCAGAAATCGATGGTGGCTGTGACATTTCTTGTTTATTGATATGGCAGCAGATAGTTTCTTTTTGCAGGTATAACAAGAAAACCTGCAGTCCTGCATCCCATCACACCCCTGCTGTCCATGTTCTGCTCTTTAGTAACTATATTCAAATATTGCAACTGTTTAGCTGATATTTTCCAGCAAGGATTAAAAGCATATTTTCTATCACATTTTGCAATTTTTTTTTCATTTTTAGAGCTTATTTATATACAACCACTCCATCCCCACCACATTCTCTCAATTTCTTAATAAATCAATATTTTTTACATAGTAGTTACTATTTAAATAATTTGTCAAACCACCATTTAAAATATGAAATAAGTAAATTTTATACTCTGAAGAATAGAAGAAATACATCCTAATCCTACAGAGAAAATGAGAAGAGAAAGAATAGTCCTCACTCCAAATCACAAAAGGAATGTGTCTTAGAATAAAGAAAACACATGAAGTATATTAATAATAATGTTTATCCTATCCCTATACCTAAGTATGATTTGGCCTCCTTTATAACCTGGTAATTTGAAATGGTGATTTTAACTTATGTTCCTCCCTTCCCTCCAATCCCTCTGAATTGCCCAGAGAAAGACTTCTTGAAAATAAGAAAAATCTATACAGGTATTGAAACCTTTTTTCTTTCCTGCAAAATGTGGAGCAGATGACATCAGAGTAAAGGAAATGCACACTAGTCTATGATTCAGCACAGGCTTAATGATGTTTCTGGGAAAGAAAGAAACCAATACGAAATTCCGCAAATAGACACTACAAAATCTTCAATGATGTAACAGGAGAGACTGAGACCAAGGAAGAGCACGCAGCAGTCAATGAAGGTCGAGTCAAAGAACAGCAGGGACTATGGTAAGTGACCCAGTGTAGAGGGCTCCTAGTGAGATTCATCTGATCTCCATGAGGCAGACAGGCTGATCAATGAAGGAGGGTCCGGGACACAGCAATTTCCAAATGAGAGGAGCTGCATTTGGTTACAGGAAGGATGGAAAGAGCCTAACTTCAGAACACTACAACAATCAGGAATACAGAGAAGCCTTAATTCATGCCCATAATTTAGTCAGAAGTGGAGAAAGAATTCCCAGAAAGGTTAAATTCTCAAGTGAGACAAGACAGCTACACCAGGGTTAGAGTACTGATGGGGGAAAATGGGACCTGGAAATTGAGATAGGAACTTCTATAGAAAATCTCAAATTCTCTGGAATTCACTATGTAGAAATGGCCTTTTGTTTTATTTTTATTCAGTTGCCAAGTCGGGTCATACTCTTAACTACCCCAAAGAAAATAAAGACAATTCTAAAATCCATCTTGATTGAAGTTGAGCTTGATTGACCCCTGTTTATAATGATCTTAGATAATTTTGCTTCACTATTCAGTGTATTATGTTTGCATTGGGAGTTCTGAAAATAAATTACTTGCAAAAAAAAAAAAAAGTGAGGGTAAGACACTTTCTGATAATAAGGACTCACTGCTTGAGGACAAGCAAAGGCCTTTTCTCCAGACAAGACATGTGTCCCTTAGGACATGTACCCTCCTGCGCTCCCATTGGTTAAACCAATATCTAGGGTTAAGTCACAATACTGCCAGGTCATGGAATTGCTAGGCTTGCTAAGAGAATAAGGATCTAAATCTCCAACAAAATGAGATAAGATGTCAGCAGTCAGGAGGCTGGTTCTGTTAGAACTAGACTCCAGGGAACAGGATCAAGGAGGGACATAACAAAAAGTTGGGTAAGGGAAATTATATTAAGGAAACAATCTACTAGTATACAGAATTTAGCCTCTTGGCAAGAATCCTAAAATCATGGAGGCTGAGCGGTGTTGCAGAAAAGCATAAGCATTTTAATGAGCATCAAGGTTATAGTAGCTAAAGAGGTTTGACCTGCAAAGAGCTATGGGGATGGTGACTAGACCCAAAGAGGCCACCAGACTCACAAGATGCATAGCCAACAAAGGTATTTTTCAATCTATGCAGCCAGAAAGAAAGGAAGGAATGGAGGAAGAAAGGGAGAACAGGGGAAAAAAGAACGAGGGGAGAGAAAGAAAAGAAAAATGAGATAGAAGAAGGGAGAGAGGAAGGAAGAAAAAAAAAAATGAGCTGAGCGTTGCCCAGTAGATTTTAAAAACTGCAGTGTCTTGCCATGTTCCCAGACTTGGGTCTATTTTCTAATCCAGAATCCATGGACTGAAAAAGAATCCCCAAGACAAAAAGGCCCTGTATCTCTATAGCAGGTGTGTATTTTAAGCATTCCCTCAGTCCTTTTCCAAACAGACGTATGGCCCTTTACTCAAACGTTCACCGGAGGAAGGAGAAAAGATAAGCTTTTTGGAATTGTTGCAAGAGGCTCTTGCTTGATACTGATACCTGGAAACCTGAAACATCTTCATAGACCCTGGTTAGAATTTTGGTAGCAAAGGGAAGCTAGATAATAAATAGAGCCATGGCCCAAGATCAGCTCACCATGAGTGGAGTGGATTGGTTTCAACATAACTCACTGGGATTCTGTTACAGATATTCCCTTCCCTGGATTTCTGGATTAGTTTAGGCTACAAGAGAAAATTTGTTTGTATGAACTGGGAAAATATAAGTGAAGAAGCATCCATGTCTGTCTATGCTCAAAAGATTAGTACAGGCGCCAGATGCATTTGCAGCTTATACATCTGTCATCTAATTACTGGCTGACCTTGGTGTGGAGAAGTAGCCATTCTACTTCCCTTAGTTCTGGCTAATTTTGCTGCCATTGTTTCTCTGACTCCCAGGCCTTGAGCAAGGTTAGTTCCTGGAGAAATGACACCAGATCCTCAGGCAGGTCATTTACTTGATTGAAGTGGGGTTCTTGGAGGCAATGAGTGATCAGTAAGAATGCTGATCTCCCTCGTGGATTCCAACTCATCTTCACGCACTTTAGTCTATCGATGCTTTTACCATATTTGTGTCCATATTTCCTTTCCAACTAATATCCTGTTGACTTCAGGCCATAGAACTATTTACAGAAGCAACAGAGTACTAAACCAGCCCTAAAACCATGTAATAGCTAACCCTGAAGATAAATTCATGATTGAATATAAACTATGGTGTTTCTGTTTCTATGATTGAATCTTGACTGATACAGTGAGTCCAAAAGTCCATCTGATAATCATTTTTCTAGTCCCTCAGTAGATTGGACATACTTTGAGGTTGTTGGAATCCAACCATCTGTTTCTTGTCATGATGGATAAAAACTATCTTAGGGGGCAAAGCCAAAAGTAAACCTAGGAAAATGTTCCCACTCTGCAGAAAGCATAAGTAACTAAAAGAATATCTTATTTGAAGCAGGTATGGGAGATGGGGAGAAAGCAAGTATTATCCTTTAAAAATCTATAAACGGCAAGAATAGTGGTCCTTGTTATATATATCTTCATTTGATTAATCAATAATGGATCCTATAAAGACAGTGAAATCCTGGAGATTAATCCCCTGGATAAGGAAATGGCAGCCCACTCCAGTATTCTTGCCTGGAAAATCCCATGGACCATGGGGCCTGGTAGTCTACCGTCCATGGGGTCGCAAAGAGTTGGACATGACTGAGCAACTTCACTTTCACTTTCACCACAAATTTCAGTGAAATAACAACCTCAATAACAGTGGATTAACATGGCTACACGTATGAGGTATGTGGCTACTGATCTAATGAATGCATTCTTTTTCATTCTTGTCCAAAAGAAGACTCAGGGGAGGGAGGAGGTGATGTGTGTGCTGAGTCACAGTTGATCTTTGTGACTTCATGGACTGTAGCCTGCCAGGCTCCTCTGTTCAGGGAATTTTTCAGGCAAGAATACTGGAGTGGGTTGCCATTTACTACTTTAGGAGATCTTCTTGACCCAGGGATGGAACCCACATCTCTTGTGTCTCCTTCCTTGGCAGGTGGATTCTTACTGCTGCACCATCTGGGAAGCCTGGGAGGAGATGGTGCTGTGATCCACTGGTCTGTGGGTCTGTGGGTCTGCCCAGCTTCCTGGCTCTGCCCTGCCCCCCAGGTGGCTTGGCTCCATGGCTGCCAGAATTGGAAACAATTTCCTATCATCTAGAACAGACAAAGCTCTACATTAAAAGAGTTGATCCAAGCCTATGTAGACTTTATTGTTTTTTGCCATAATATTTTCTGAAGATAGCTAGATCAGCATCACCACTTGTCAAGTATCATAATGATTCCTATTCAGTCAGAAGCAATTGTCTTTATAGACAGAAGAAATTACTCCTTGAAGGCCCATAAGAGGAACTAGCTTGCAGATACTAAATTTTTTAGATAGATTTCTTTAGGACACATTATATATTCTAACTTCACCCCAAAATGTAAAATAATTAGGTCTGGAAATCAAATGGTGGAAAAAATGGTCCTATTTACCGTCATTTATAGCCCATTTCAGAGAAGGCAATGGCACCCCACTCCAGTACTTTTGCCTGGAAAATCCCATGGACAGAGGAGCCTGGTAGGCTGCAGTCCATGGGGTCGCTAGAGTCCAGCACGACTGAGCGACTTCACTTTCACTTTTCACTTTCCAGCACTGGAGAAGAAAATGGCAACCCACTCCAGTGTTCTTGCCTGGAGAATCCCAGGGACGGGGAAGCCTGGGGGGCTGCCGTCTATGGGGTCGCACAGAGTCAGACACGACTGAAGCGACTTAGCAGCAGCAGCATAGCCCATTTAAGTAGTTTGTACTCTTTGTCTCCACAACTCTAGGTCCTTGGTGATTAGAAGTATTGGTTCTAAAGAGATAATTCTGAATAAGACTTCAAATATTTTCCATTTTATGTGGAAAGAGATCAGGATATATAAAAGAAGAATCACTATCCTGATAGGGTTCAAAAGTGAAAGTGTTAGTCACTCAGTCATTTCCGACTCTTTGCAACCCCATGGACTTTAGCCCACCAAGCTCCTCTGTCCATGGGTTCTCCAGGCAAGAACACTGGAGTGGGTTGCCATTCCCTTCTCCAGGGGTTCTTTCTGACTCAGGGATCAAACCCGGGTCTCTTGCACAGCAGACAGATTCTATACCATCTGAGCCACTAGAGAAATCTAACCTGGGTAGTTGCCCCTAATTATCAGGAGGAGATAGAGCTGCTGCTACATGGGGGACCAGAGAGCAGGTGATCTATTGGCCATCTCTTAGTACTCTATCACCCAATTGTGAAGAAAAATGGACAAAAGCATCAGCTAACACCTAAAAAGAGCTTGGTAACTAAAGCTTCAGATCCCTGAGATGAAGATCTGGACCATGCCAACATGCAAGCTGCTGTTAACTTTTCCCACCTGATAAGGGTTTCAGTATCTTCAAAATAGCTTAAAGTCATTATTACATATATCACTTGAGGGGGAACCAGGACCTTAGACCAAGGCTGAACTATAGGTCTGCTTTTGTTTTTGTTTTTTTTAATTGTTCCTCCCTTGTTTTTTTTTTGACTATTTCCCCTCCTTTCCCTAATTAGCAACTATTTGAATGCACTCTTTGGAACTCAGAAACAAGGGGGCTGAATGAAGCCTGTTTCCTGTAATCAAAAAATAGGGGACCCAAAAGGCTTTAGTGCCAGGAACCCCACAGGGTTCTGTTCAGTATCATTATCAAGTCAATTCCACTTATGTTTCTTTAAAATTTTTTTAATATTTACATTTAATATCTATTTTTATATATTTGGCTATGCTGGGTCCTGGCATGCAGGATCTTTAGTTGTAACACGTGAACTCCCAGTTGTGGCATGTGTGACCTAGTTCCTTCTCCAGGGACCAAACTCAGGCCCCTGCCTTGGGAGAGTGGAGTCTTAGCCACTGGACCACCAGGAAAATCCCTTATCTTTCTTTCTTAATTTTCTCCCAGAAAAGGGGATCCTTAAAGCCTTTCCTAATAAACACTCGACATGCTAATTTCAGTCTAATTTTTAGTGTTATGTAGTTAGTTAGAATAGGAAAAAGGAGTCCAAAATGGTGGTGGCTAAAACACAGAGAAAGGGAAAAGCCCATGAAGATGGAACAAAAGAAAATCTGAGGACTGGAGTGAGAAATTCAGGTAAAACAAACAGCCCTCCTGGCTAGCCCAATTTACATAGGGCAGGCTCAGGGGGAGGAGACAAAATATATAAAAAGAGGAGCCAAGATTGAGCCTCTCCTTTGGGATCAGCCCACCCTCATGCCTTGAGGTGTACTATCCTTTGCTTGTCAAATAAAACTGAGCTGTAACTGAACTGTAACACTGGTCTGCCATTTCAAATCTTTGCTGCGGCGAGACAGAACCAAGGAAATTACACACTCTCCCAACACTAGGGAATCTAACTTGAAAAATATTTGCACTGAAACACTGAATACTGTGAAATATTTCTGAGAGTTTATTTTCAAAAGCTGATGCAAAATTATGATCTAATGGAAATATTAGATATTTGTTTTAAGTATATTTTAACATTGACATATTCCTTCCTTCCAGAGCTTTCCAGGTGGCACTGGTGTTAAAGAGCCCACCTGCCAATGCAAGAGATGTAAGAGACTGGGGTTCCAACCCTGGGTTGGGAAGATTGCCTGGAAAATCCCATGGACAGAGGAGCCTGACGGGCTAGCATTCATAAGTTTGCAAAGAGTTGGACGTGACTGAAGTGACTTAGCACATCACAGCATATCCCTTCCCTTCATTTCTTACAATATATTTTGGAGGAATTAAACTTTCAAATATCTTCTTGAAAAACATGAGATTCTTATCCAGGCTATTTATGATGAATCATCTTAATTCTTAAATTCTATTAAGAGCTTAGGTGAATAATCTACTTTTCTTTATTTTTAAATAGAAGAATGAATCATATTTATCAAGTACATTGTTTCAAGAATTTTGTTCTTATTTTGGATCTAGTCACAAAAGTTCAAAATCCATCAGCATTTGTAAAACATAGACTTTTCTTTCCATTATGGTTTATGAGAGAACTTTTTAATTTATTTTTAATTGGAGGATAATTATAATATTTTTATGGTTTTTGCCATATATTGTCATGAATCGACCACAGGTATAGGTATATCCCCTCCCTCTTGAACCTCCTGTCCCACTTCCCTCCCCACCCCATTCCTGTAGATTGTCTCAGAGCACTGGCTTTGGGTTCCCTGTGTCATACATCAAACTCCCACTAGCTATCTGTTTTATATATGGTAATGTGTATGTTTCAATGCTGTTTTCTCAAATCATCCCACCCTTGCCTTTTCCCACTATATCCAAAGTCTGTTCTTTATGTCTGTGTCTCCTTTGCTGCCTGCATGTAGGATCATCAGTACTATCTTTCTAGATCCCATATACATGTGTTAATATACGAGATTTGTCTTTATCTTTCTGACTTCCTTCACTCTGTATAATAGGCTCTAGGCTCATCCATCTCATTAGAACTGACGCAAATGCGTTCCTTTTACGTCTGAGTAATACTCCCTTGTGTATATGTACCACAACTTCCTTATCCTTTTATCTGTCAATGGACATATAGATTTCTTCCATGGCCTGGCTGTTGTAAACAGTGCTGCAGTGAACAACACTTAGGATATAGTCCTCCTTTAAAAAGTGATCCACATGATCTTGTATTAACCATAACTTGAATATGTACAGAAAATTTTAAACTTTTAATTAAAATTTTAATGTTGCATATTACTTCTTTTATTCAGGTAAAGCATTGCAGTAGAGAGTTACACAGACTACTCAAGGATCTACTGACTAACATTTTATCAACATGACTACAAACATTATAATTATTGAACTATGAAAAAGATCCAACAACACCTATATATATATAGTATCAGAAAGCTTTTTTAATTTATAAACAATAATTTAAAGGGAATATACAATATCTACTTAGATATGTATTTTTATCATGCTCAGTCATGTCTGACTCTTTGCAGCCTCATGGACAGTTGCCCATCAAACTCCTCTGTCCATGGGATTTTCCTGGCAAGAAAATACCAGAACAGGTTGCCTAGTTTCCTCCTCCAGGTGATCTTCCCAACCCAGGGATCAAACCCGTGTCTCTTGCATCTCCTGCACTGGCAGGTGGATTCTTTACCACTAGTGCTACCTGGGAAGCCATAATATATATTTTTATTTTTAGATAAGAAATACCTGGTTGGAAAGGAAATGATAACTTGCAAGGAAGTGGTTAATTCTTTGCCAGGAAGTGATGGTGCATCTGAACCAGATATCTAGAATGGCCCTAAGGACATAACCCAGAAATTCAAGTTTTATGTGGCAATACAGCTAGACAAAAGATCTAGACAGCCTGAGTGATAGTCTGTGCTCCTGTTCCTCTATATGCCATCAATAATTACACAGGTGCAATTGCAAGAGTGCTATAAATGAGAATCACTCTAGTTCCTATAGGTTGAGAATTTTCTGTAATTAGAGAAGGCTCAAAGTGCTAGTCACACATGGATTTTGAGATATGGTCAAGTATTCACAGCAATTCATTCTGGGGCCAAGACTGTCTCCTAACTTCCAGATGGATTCAGATAAAATCAGATACAAAAAAAGTCTTCCTTAGAAAAATCTTTGAAAACATACAAAATAATTTATTCAACTCATACTTTTTAAGAGCTAAAAAACAATAAAACTTTAATACCAATAAATATTTAAAAAGCTATTTACTTAAAGGTATATTTCAATGAATGAAATTACAATGAAGACATGAAAATATTTTGGTTTGTTCAAAAATATCTTTTGAAGGAGACAGTCATTTTTTCCTCTAATAATTTAGCACAGAAAGGTGTCCAGTAAATTGTAAAACTGAGCACAAATGTTAGGTTAGAATGAGAAAGGTGTTATGTTGGAAGTTTGGATTTGTGTGCCATAATTAACAATAAATAATCATAGCAGTGTCCTTTTAAACCTCTGATGGTTTCCCATTACTCTTTGAGTAAAAATTCAATTCCATATCATGCTCCACCAAACCCAATATATACACCCTATTTCTCCAATATAATCATTTCCCATTCAGTCCTCTTTACTCACTGTGCTGGACTTGCATCACCACCACCACCACCATCATCATTATCATTTACTTGAGTGTAAACCAGCACTTTTGACCATGCTGTTTTCCTATTTAGAATACTCTTCACATGGTTATCACATTGTTAACAGTTTATGCTTCAGCTAGTATATCACCTCTTCAGAGAAACTTTACTTTGTTTTTCGAGTTATCTTTTTTCTCATTACCATAATGAGAGCCTTTAAACATATACCTCAACTAGCAATTATTTTATTATTTTTTTTTGTTCATTTGCCAACTCTTTCTCCCCCCACCAATCATTTAGAATTTAAACTATTGGGATAAGAAACCATGTCAAATTCATTATCATTGTAGCCCTAATAGAATAACATAGAATGTAGCTTACTTGAATTAATTAGTTAAAAGACAGACTTTCAAAATCAGAGACAAATCTGTATACCTACTTTGCAAAATGTGTAAAAGAGAAGTTATTTAGAAAGAAGGAAAATGATGTAAGTCAGAAACTCAGATTTACATAAAGAAGGATGAGAATCAGAGAAGTAGTAAATGAAAGTAAGTTAAAAACTTAATTCTTTTTATTCTTAGTTCAGTTCAGTTGATATAATAATTAACAGTTTGTTCAAGAAAATAATAACAATGCTTTATTCCATTATTATAGCTAATTGATAAGTTAAATGAATTGAGAACAATGATATAAGAGATGGAAGGGAGGAATTAGGAATTTTGGGGTTCCTACAAAGTACTTGTACTACTTGTGCAATGGCATTAGTATTACTTCAGAGTTGACTTAGATTCATTTTAAATGCATACTGAAAACACTAATACAGTTTCTGAAAAAAGTAAAAAATGAAAGTATGAACAATATGCTGAGAGAAAATGGAATCATATAAATCGCTCATCAAGCCCACAAAATGCAAAAAAAAGAAGGCAAAAGTAGAAATAAAAATAACGGCAATAGCTAGAAAACAATAATGATGATGGTAGTTATTAATCCAATTATATCAATAGCCATTTTAAATATCAGTGGTCTAAATAAGCCAATTAAAACAGAAATCATCAGAGTAGATCAAAGAACAAAACTCAAGTATACGTTGCCTTCAACAAAACTATGTTAAATATAAAGTCTCACATAGATCAAAAGTAAAGGGATGGAGAAACATATACCATGCTGATGCTAATTGAAATAAAGCAAGAATAGCTATATTAATTTTGGATTATATATACTACAGAGCAAGGGAAATGATAGGGCATAAAAAGAGGCACTACATACATGAAAATTGAGACAGTTTTCCATGAAAATAAAACAATCCTTAATGTGTATGTACCTAACAAGAGAGCATCTGTGGAGGAAGGGCATGCCAACCCACTCCAGTATTCTTGCCTGGAGAATCCCATGGACAGAGGAAACTGGCAGGCGATAGTCCGTGGGCTTGCAGAGTCAACATGACTGAAGCAACTTAGAATGCAGAGCATCAAAACACACACGATAAAGACCTCTAGACCTGCAAGAGGAAATGAATGAATGTACTGTTATAGTTGGAAACTTTCGATATTCCTCTATCTGATGTGGACAGATCCAGCAGGCAGAAAATCAGTAAGGATATAATTGAATTCAATAGCATCATCGATCAGCTGGATGATATCTATAGAGCACTTCACCAATCGCAGTAGAATACATTTTCTTCTCAAGCTCGCATAGAACATTCACCACGATAGATACATTCTGAACGAACACAATATTGAAGGAAAAAACCAAAGTTGGAGGAATGACACTACCCTACAAGACTTGCTACAAAGCTACAGTAATCCAGGGAGGGAGTGTCATATTGGTGAAAAAACTGACAGATCAGAAAAACAGGATAGAGATCTTAGAAAAAAATCCAAATAAATATAGTCAACTGGTCTTTGACAAAGGAGCCAAAGCCAGTATAATGGAGAAAAGATAGTCTTTTCAACAAACGATGCTGGAACAATAGGGCATCCACATGCAAAAATATGAATTTAGATATAGATAGCACACCCTTCACAAAAATCAATTCAAAATGGATCATAGACCTATATGTTAAACTCAAAACTATAAATTTTGAGATGGGAATGTAGGAGAAAGTGAAAGTGAAAGTTGCTCAGTTGTGTCCGACTCTTTGCAACCCTATGGACTATATAGTCCATGGAATTCTCCAGGCCAGAATACTGGAGTGGGTAGCCTTTTTCTTTTCCAGGGGATCTTCCCAATCCAGAGATCGAATGTAGGAGAACATCTAGATAAATTTGGATATTTTAGTGACTTTTTAAATACAAAACAAATACATAATTCATGAAAGAAGTAATTGATAAACTGGATTTAATTGAATTTCTAAACTTCTGTTATGTGAGAGACACTGCCAAGAGACTAGAAAGAAAAATTACAAACAAGGAGAAAATATTTGTAAAACATGGTAACAAAAGACTCACCAAGAATATAGACAAAGATTCTTAAAATTCACCCTCCATCAAACCCAACTAAAAGTGAGCAAAAGTCCTGGAGAGACGTCTTACCAAAGAAAATACACAAATGACAGATAAGCATATGATGTCTTTTCTTAATGATATATCATTTATATGTCATTAGGGAAAGGCATTTTAAAACAACAATTGGATATCATTATACACCTATTAGAGTAGCCAAAATCTGGCTCACTGACAATACCAAATACTGACAAGAACATAATGTAAAGGGACTGCTCATTCATTGTGGTAATATATAAATCTGGACAGCCAGTTTTACAGTTTGGCAGATTCTTATGAAACTAAACATACTCTTACCATATGATCCAGCAATCTTGCTCCTGGTATTTATCCAAAGAAGCTGAAAATTTTTGTCCACACAGCAATTTGCACAAAGATATTTACAGCAACTTTATTCATAATTTCCAAAATTTGGAAGCAACCAAGCTATCCTTCAAGTTGGTGAATGAATAAACTTTGGTGAGCCTGTACGTGTGCATGCTAAGTCACTTCAGTTGTGTCTGACTCTGTAACACTATAGGCTGTAGCCCATTAGGCTCCTCCATCCTTGGGATTCTCCAGGCAAGAATACTGGAGTGGGTTGCCATGCCCTCTTCAAGGGGTTCTTCCCAACTTAGGGATTGAACTTGCCTCTCTTACATCTCCTGCACTGGAGGTGGTTTCTTTACCACTAACACCACCTGGGAAGTCCCACACTTTGATACATCCAAGCAATGGAATATTATTCAGCACTAAGAAGAAATGGGAGAAGGCAATGGCACCCTACTCCAGTACTCTTGCCTGGAAAGTCCCATGGATGGAGGAGCCTGGTAGGCTGCAGTCCATGGGGTCGCTAAGAGTCGGACACGACTGAGCGACTTCCCTTTCACTTTTCCCTTTCATGCATTGGAGAAGGAAATGGCAACCCGCTCCAGTGTTCTTGCCTGGAGAGTCCCAGGGACGGGGGCGCCTGGTGGGCTGCCATCTCTGGGGTCGCACAGAGTCGGACATGACTGAAGTGACTTAACAGCAAGAAGAAATGAGTTATCAAGCCATGAAAGGACATGCAGGAATTTTAAACGCATATTACCATGTGCAAGAAACCAATCTAAAAAGGCTGCATACTGTAGAGTTCCAACTATATGATATTCTGGAAAAGGCAATACATACGATGGAAATAGTACAAAGATGAGTGGTGCCAGGGGTTGGTAGGAGAAAGGGATGAATAAGCAAAGCATGGAGGATTTTGGAGCAGGGAGGATTTTTAGGGCAATGAAACTATTCTACATGATACTATGAGTGTGGATACATTTCATTTCACATTTGTGAAAACCCATAGAATACACCAAAAGTGACCCCTAAGGTAAAATATGGACTTTGGGTGATAACAATGTATCAATACAGGTTCACTAATTGTATCAAAGTATTGAATCACTGTAGTGGGAGATGTTGAAAGTGCAGGGAAATTGCTCATTTTGGGGATAAGATGAACGTAGGAATTCTCAACTTTCTGTTCCATCTTTCTGTGAATCTAAAATTGCACTAAAAAATAAAGTTGACTTAATCCTGCTTTAAAATACAATATAACAAAAACTTTTTAAAAATGTATAACAATGAAGGTGTCCATGAGGGAACTATGCAGGTAAAAAGGCAAATACTAATTGATAATTTTCTGCCAGTGTGCTTCCAGTAACTCAGTTTAAGACCATAGCAAGGCAATATCTTAATTCCCACTGTACTCCTATCTGTAGTTTAATTTGAGTTCTTCATATATGATGTGTCATCACTGACAAGAGAGTTTTGAAAAATATCAGCTGAAATGGACAAAAAACCTTGTCCAGTTTCGTGGTCTTCATCACAGTAATGCTTATGACAAAAATATTAATTATAAAAGCTGATTTATTGACATTGTCTTTTAAAATGTTATTTTGTAGGTTTTTACCAACAATTAGTCCTGGGTGTTCATTGGAAGGACTGATGCTGAAGCTGAAACTCCAATACTTTGGCCACCTCATGCGAAGAGTTGACGCATTGGAAAAGACTCTGATGCTGGAAGGGATTGGGGGCAGGAGGAGAAGGGGACGACAGAGGATGAGATGGTTGGATGGCATCACCAACTCAATGGTCATGGGTTTGGGTGAACTCTGAGAGTTGGTGATGGACAGGGAGGCCTGGTGTGCTGCGGTTCATGGGGTCACAAACAGTCGGACACGACTGAGTGACTGAACTGAACTACTTTTTATTATTTAATTTTTATTGGAGTATAGTTGCTGTATAATGTTGCCTTAGTTTCTACTGTACAGTAAAGTGAATCAGCTATATGTATACATATATCCCCTCTTTTCTAGATTTCCTTTCCATTTAGGTCATCACATCACACAGCACTAGTTTCCTGAGGTCTATAGTAGGTTCTCATTAGCTGTTTATTTTATATATAGTATCAGTAGTGTATATGTCAATCTCATTCTCCCAGTTCATCCTAACCTCCCCTTTTTCCCATTGGTGTCCACATATTTGTTCTCTACATCTATGTTTTTATTTCTGCAAATACTACTTTTTAATAAACATCAAAACTTGACATTGTCAATCTCTCCTTCTTTTTGATAGCTATTTTATGTAAATACTAACTCTATTATCATTCAATTGCAATTAGTTTTAAAAATATTCTTTTGATTGCTTTATTATGGCAAATATACACAAACAGGAAATCTTGTTAGTTCAAATGTGAAAATTTTAGAAACTTCTTAAATAAATCTGATGAAACATATTCAAAATCAGATTCATATTCTGTGATTCTTTGTTCTTTTATTAACTATAGGGAAAACTACTGTAAAGAATTTAGGAATACTAGTAAATTTAAGTCTAATGTTCAGGGAATTTCATTAACAGTTAATTTATTTCTTACTGTCATAGAATTGTATTTCTCAAATGAACATATTACAAAGAAGCATAATGCTCAGAATAATGTATCAGGTCAGCTTCCTTCCATCTTAAGGAAGTTTAATTCCACATAAGCAATGTGCCTATAACACTATTTCAGTGTTGGCAGACACAGAATTTGCCACAACAATCTTGGATACACATCCTCAAAACTGTGATGGTATCTAATAAATCACAGTAAAACTGGTACTCAAGCCTAGAGGAGAGAAAAAAAAAAAAACTATAGTCTCTGAAACTGGCTGTCTTTCAACTTAGAAATGTTTGATACTTTCAACATCAGTGTGAGTTTAACTGAAGGACAGTGGATATAAATTGAAATTAGCAAACAATGAAATCATAATGGCTTGAAGTAACTGCAAATGTTGAACTGTATCTAACTGAAAAAGCTAGGGATGTTACAATTAGGAAAGAAAGAAGATTTACAAGAAAGAAAATTTATTCTTAATAGCATATTCTAAAATACAATATCTGAAGATATTGACTAACAGTAGTTCATTTTTAGCTAATTAAGACATTACTTTGCCAACAAAGGTCCGTCTAGTCAAGGCTATGGTTTTTCCAGTGGTCATGTATGGATGTGAGAGTTGGACTGTGAAGAAAGCTGAGCGCCGAAGAATTGATGCTTTTGAACTGAGGTGTTGGAGAAGACTCTTGATCATCCCTTGGACTGCAAGGAGATCCAACCGGTCCATCCTAAAGGAGATCAGTCCTGGGTGTTCATTGGAAGGACTGATGCTGAAGCTGAAACTCCAATCCTTTGGCCACCTCATGCAAAGAGTTGACTCATTGGAAAAGACTCTGATGCTGGGAGGGATTGGGGGCAGGAGGAGAAGGGTTCGACAGAGGATGAGATGGCTGGATGGCATCACCGACTCAATGGACATGAGTTTGAGCAAGCTCTGGGAGTTGGTGACGGACAGGGAGGCCTGGCGTGCTGTGATTCATGGGGTCACAAGAGTCGGACACGACTGAGAGACTGAACTGAACTGAAGAATTTGTTAAATATTATCTTTTTGTTTTTCCAAGACTATTTTTTAAATCTATAATTTTCTCTCTTGTACTATTATCCAGCTTTCACTTTCAGATATATCTTGTATTTCCATCACTGAATGACGTACAGAGTCATACACTTGGATCCAACTGACTGTTGAAGTACAGTATAGGTCTTCTGTAGCTCTAGTAAGATGTTTTCAAGCTCTTTATACTTCTACATAAATCTTTTTTTTTTTAGCTTGAGGCTAAACGTATCATACCAATAGTCTGATCAAGAGAGTTATCAATGTTTGTTCTTATAAAACTGCATGGTGACAGAATTTCCTTTAGGAACTAATGCCCAGTAGAGGATTTTCTAATTTGGAGGGTAAAAAATAACAGAAACTAAGAACAGGAAGGGAAATGGACTGAGATGGGTGAGGGGGGCTCTAGAGTAGGAGCTGGATGTCTGATTACATAAACCAATTAGAAAACCTAGATAATCACTGCAGCAATTAAAACTTGTAATTGATTTCATTGAAAATATCTACAATAATAAAAATATTTTCATTTATTAATCAGATGCTTGCCTTACTTTAATGTATAGACATAATCCAGTTTAAGTGCATTTACTGTTTTAGAACAAAAAAAGGATCACCGGCTTACTAACAGACTTCCAATGATATTTCTTGGTATTCGGTTTGACTCATGTGTTGGGTTTGGACTTTGGACTTGGGAGTGCCCAATCGTGAAACCTTTGGGTTACATCGTGTCAATTAAGTTAAAGTTTTATTTATGAGACTAAATATGTGAGATATCTATAAGTCATATGTATGATTATATAAATAACTATATATATTACTTTATAAAAGTTTATAGATGTAAGTATGTATTATACATGCATTATGATTATTTACAAAATAACTATATAGATTATATTCCAAGCACAGAGGTAATATGCATACAGGAAGAACAAAATAAAAATGAGAATTGAAGTTAGATCCTGGATGGTGTGGAGTAAAGGGAAAAGTTTAAAGAGTAGAAATAATCTCCATTAGAGATCTGGATGTCTCAAATTCAACTTTCTGAACATTTTCTTCCATAACAAGTGTTAGGCATTTAGATCCCACTAATAAAATCCTGCAGTGCAGTTAATCTTTAAGCTTCATACCAGTGTTGTTCATAATTCTGTTACCTTGAATTATATTAGGAAGAATGACTGAGTCAAATATGCAAAAAGTTGCATATTAATCACCAGTTTCAAAACCACTGTGTGATAAAATCTTTTTTACTTTTGTCCACTGAAATATGCTATTACAACTTTTTGAGATTCCTCATCCCTATAATATACATGCCCCTTTATTAGCCTCTTAACAAGTACAAGAATTTAATTTATAACCTTCAAGCAAAATTGATAAAAATTAACAAGTCCTGCTAACTCAAAGCCACACGAATGAATCCCAACATAACACTAATCCAATGGAAGAGGAAGGCCTAAAGAAGCCTAGTTTATATCCAGTTACCCTTCCTGCTGTAGTGAATAAACTTCAAGGTCTCAACAGAACTCCTAGAGTATTTTCCTGGCCCCTTTTGCTTGTAGGGCCTTGAACTCAATGTTCAGCCCCACCATCTACAAATCCAACAAAATTCTGCTTAGCTTCTCAGCTACCACCTCTGGAATTAGTAATTACCTGGAAGGAAAAAGTAGTCCCTCTTTGGCTTCCTTTCTCAGCTTGTATGCATACAATTCCTCACTACTTCATTGCCTTAAAATAAAACTTTTAAAGTGTATCTCTTTTCCCTCTCTTCCCTAGTGTTGTCAGTGGAAGATTTAGTTTGAAAATATCTAGTGCAATACTGCCAACAATAGACACTCTAGATACATATTTTTAGCCTAATTTCAAATGAGGAAACTGATGCTAGGTAGAGTAATTTGTTTCAGTTTGGTTCAGTTGCTCAGCTGTGCCCGACTCTTTGTGACTAAGTCCAGGCTGAAGAGAAGAGAGAGAGAAGAGAGAGAGAAGAGAGAGTAGAGGCTGAAAGAAGACTGAAGAGTCCAGGCTTCCTTGTCCATCACCAACTTCCGGAGGTTGCTCAAACTCATGTCCATCAAGTCAGTGATGCCATCCAACCATCTTATACTCTGTCGTCCCCTTCTCCTGCCTTCAGTCTTTCCCAGCATCAGGGTCTTTTCCAATGAGTCAGTTCTTCGCATCAGGTGGCCAAAGTGTTGGAGCTTCAGCTTCAGCATCAGTCCTTCCAATGAATATCCAGGTTGATTTCCTTTAGGATTGACTGGTTTGATCTCCTCGAAATCCAAGGGACACTCAAGAGTGTTCTCCAATACCACAGTTCAAAAGCATCAATCCTTCAGTGCTCAGATTTCTTTATGGTTCCAGATCTGACATCCATACATGACTACTAGAAAAACCATAGCTTTGATGAGTGGACCTTTGTCAGCAAAGTAAAATCTCTGCTTTTCAATACGCTGTCTAGATTAGTCATAGCTTTTCTTTCAAGGATCAAGCATCTTTTAATTTCATGGCTGCAGTCACCATATGCAGTGATTTTGGAGCCCAATAAAATAAAATCTGTCACTGTTTCCATTGGTTCCCCATCTATTTGCCATGAAGTGATGGGACCGGATGCCATGATCTTAGTTTTTTGAATGTTGAGTTTTAAGTCAGCTTTTTCACTCTCCTCTTTCACTTTCATCAAGAGGCTCTTTAGTTTCTCTTTGCTTTCTGCCATAAGGGTGGTGTCCTCTGCATATCTGAGGTTATTGACATTTCTCCCAACAATCTTGATTCCAGCTTGTACTTATGCAGCCCAGCATTTCATATGCTGTACTCTGCATATAAGTTAAATAAGCAGGATGACAATGTACAGCCATTGTTCCATATCTGGTTCTCACTGTTGCTTCTTGACTCGCATATGGATTTTTCAAGTCACTCATTAAGTGGAGGAACAGAATTTGAATCTAGAATTATCTGAAATAGAAATAGATTTATGTTTATTTCACCCCCCAAAACTGTCTTACAGCAAGACTGAAAACAGAAGGACTTTCAGCTTCATCTCATTATATAAAAAGAGATTGGAAGTCATCACTCCTCTCACAAGAAAAAACTGGGCAAACTGAGTTATCAACAACTTTTCCTGGACTCATCAGAGGAAGAATGTATAAAATCATGGACACCGTAAAATCAGTCCGCAAGTTAACAAAAGTTTCTCTGCCCAACATTCCAGGATGCTGTAGACTCCCACACACCTTTTGCTCTAAAGGTGAGTGGACTGCATCACACTGCAGAGGCAGAAGCTGGGTAACAGCAGAGATGGCACCTGTGATCCTAGCCCCTAACAATGGCTGAGCCTGTGGCCCCAGAGAACATGGTTGAAGCAAGAGAGGTAATATGCACAACTCTGGCCTCTAGGCTACAGCAGGGCCAGCAGTGACTGCTCTCCAGCCGTGGAGTCACCAGCAACGTTGCCTCCACCACTTGCAGTGGCAGCACCTGCCAATCCAGCAACCTCAGAGGCAGCAGAACCACCCCCACCCGCCGTCCTGACGCCCCCACCCTACATGGAAGCAGAGCCCTAAACTCAATGACGCTGGACATGGCAAACGTGTTTGCCCCGCGACAGCGTCAACAACAGCAGTAACACCAGCAGCAGTAAGGAACCAGTGATGCATAAAAAGTAACAAAGGCACACTGAGCAATAATACCTCTGGCAGAGCCTGTGGAGGATACTCCACAGGCTGATTCTCCAAGTGCTGATTCTCCAAGACAGCCCGGTAAGAGAAACCAAAACTTGTGCTATAGCACCACCTACTGAAAAACAAAAGAAAGTAATTACTAACCTGTTGACTTGCAATTTTATTCCTGAGCTCACTGAAATGTGTTTCTGAGTTTTCTTGTAGCTCACTGTTTCACTGTGACAGCTATTTTAAATTCTCTGTCAGATCACAGTTTCTGTTACTTTAACCTTGGTTTCTGGATAACCATCGTTTTCTTTTATGATAATATGCTACCTTTTTTTTCTTTTTTTTTTGCTCCATATGTTGTTTCATTGTTGGCACATCTAGGCATTGACACTTGTCTTCTGTAAGTAAAGCTTTTTAAACTTGATTCTAACAAATCAACAGGTCCATAATCAGCCTCCAAAAATTCATCAAATTTTATTTTTGATACACCTACCGGTTTATGGCTCTAGCAGCTTCTGTTCCATGTAAATCAATCTCAATTGCTATATTTCTCAGATGAACTTGTCTCTCCAGATTTTATGAATAAAAGAAATACTCTACTAAAATGATTGAAACTCTAAAAATGAACCAAACAGCTCCAGCTCTTCTGGAGCTGAAGAACCCAATAAATAAGATGAAGAATGCATTAGAAAGCATTAGAAATAGAAGAGACAATATGGAAGACAGAATATGTGAGCTTGAAGATAAGAATCTAGAAGTAATACAGGTAGAAGAGAGGAGACAAATAAGATCTAAAAAAACGAAGCAATTCTGCGAGGACTATCTAACTGCCTTAGGCAAAGCAACATAAGGATAATGGTTATCCCAGAGGAGAAGAAAAGAAGGAAACAGTTTATTTAAAGAAATAGTAGCTGACAACTTCCATATATGGGAAAGAAACTGGGTATACAAGTCCATGAAGCTAAGAGAACACCTAATTACCTTAATGCAAAAAGACCTTCTTCAAGATATATATATTAAAACTGTCAAAAAATCAATAACAAAGAAAGAATTGTAAATGCTGTCTGGGAAGAAATGATGGTAACCTGCAGAGGTCTCCCCCATCATTCTATCAGCAGATTTCTCTGCAGAAACTCTATATATAGGCCAGGAAACAGTAGAATGACACATTCAAAAAAATTTGTTGACACATTCAAAATTTTGAAAAATGAAAACTTTCAGGCAAGAATCCAGCAGTTATCCTTCAGATATGTAGATGAAATAAAGGTTTTTCCCTATTAAACAAAAGCAGAGGGAATTCATCACAGTAGACCTGACTTACGATAACTGTTAAAAAGCACTCTTCTATCTAAAGAGAAAGAAAATGTACAGAATTTTGAGTAGGGTGACAAATAGAATCAGAAGATTGCACCTCTATATCAGAATAAGTTGTTAAATAATTAAAGCATGAAAGTTAAAGGGAAAATTTTATATAATAACTATAATAGCTCTCAGATCAGATCAGATCAGTCGCTCAGTCATGTACGACTCTTTGCGACCCCATGAATCACCGCACTCCAGGCCTCCCTGTCCATCACCAACTCCCGGAGTTCACTGAGACTCATGTCCATCGAGTCTAGCTACTTCAATTTGGTAATAAACTCACAGCATAAAAAGAGATTTCTGCTTCTTGCTATGAGGAGTCAATGAGAACAGACTTATTCTTTCACTGTAAAACAAACAAACAAACCAAAAACAGCAAACTGGGCAAAATACATCAAACTACTGCTTTTAGAAGTTTCATTGGAGGATCAAAAGTACAGGACTGTGATCACTTTGAAAGGACACGGTGTCTTACAACCCACCTGTCTCTTTGTATGGATGAAGAGTAGAGAAATCCATAGAGTAGGCAGAGTGGTCTCACTGAGTTGGAAACCAGGAGACAGAGATCAGAGATCAGCATGGCCAAGGTAGCTAAAATTTGCTGATTAGTGTGTTCTATTTTCCCATACATTTTTAGAAAACAAAACTTGACTTGTGTTTTCGATGACCTCATTCACAGTACACGTTCAATGCTGAGCACTCAAATTGTTCTAGCTGATCCATATCAATATAGGCAAATTATATTTCATAAACATCAATACTTTTATCAAACAATAAATACAATAATTTAACTTGGAAAATTTTTATTTACCTTGGACTAAAAAAGGAATGTGTTTTAAGGTATCTAAAACTGGCAAGTAAGTATATTAAGATTTTTCTCTTTAGGTTCCAAAGCACATGGACCAGACAAGCAATCCCCTGACTCCTATATTCCTCATGTACAGTGGGCTTTAGAATGCAATGGCTTTTCTCTTAATCTGAAGGGATCAGTATTACCTGGAACGTATAATTTAGCTGAGCCTCTGCGAAGCCTTATAATGACCTCAGTCGTTTTGTTCAGTCGTTCTTCAAGAGCAGGCAAGGGACTCACTAGTGAGCATGCTTGCAATACTGATGTTTGTACTGTGGAAAATTTTCAGAAGGGAATTCTATTTCCCTGAGCAAGTTTCCAAGCACTAAACTCTCTTTCAAATAATAAAAGAGGTTAGAGACTAACTTAGGGAACAGATTCAATTTTTCAATGTGGCGTTAATAGGAACAAAGCAAAGAGACAGATTGCATTGACAAGGAAACAAAAATGGATAATGGATTTAATGGCTTGAGTTCTAATGGAAAAACTAACATTCTCTATGAGACTGTCATATTTCTAAAAAATGTGGCTACCCATTAATAGTTCCTACATGGACCAAAAAAAAACTTATATGGCATTATATAAATCATTAAAATTTTTCAGCAAAATTAAGGTGAAAAATATTTCTGGTTCCTTTTTTTATTATTTTCATTATTTATATTCTTAGGGATTTCTTATGTACTCAATATCATTGATAGTAAGATTTGCTGTATTGAATTTTCACTTGTGATTTTTAATTTTTTAAAATAAAAATACCAATAAGAAGGTAATTTCCATGTCAGAAAAATAATTTGTGGAATAATTTTGGTAGATGCATATGATGAAAACTGGTAGAATCAGTGGATGATCAGATGGCTAATCAAGGGACATTTCAGTTCAAAATTTTGTTATTTGTCCCAGAACAAGTTTCCAAGCATTAAACTCTCTTTAAATAATAACAGAGGTTAGAGACTAACATAGAGAACAGATTCAATTTTTCATTGTGGCGTTCATAGAAACAAAACAAAGAGACAGATTGCAGACCACCTTCCCTGCCTCCTGAGAAACCTGTATGCAGGTCAAGAAGCAACAGTTAGAACTGGACATGGAACAATGGACTGGTTCCAAATTGGGAAAGGAGTGTGTGAGTGTGTCAAGGTTGTATATTGTCACCCTGTTTATTTAACTTATATGAAGAGTACATCTTGTGAAATGCCAGGCTGGATGAAGCTTAAACTGGGATCAAGATTGCAGGGAGAAATATCAATAACCTCAGGTATCTAGATGACACCACCCTTAATGGCAGAAAGCAAAGAGGAACTAAAGACGAAAGTGAAAGAGGAGAGTGAAAAAATTGGCTTAAATCTCAGCATTCAAGAAATGAAGATCAATACATCTCGTCCCATAACTTCATGGCAAATAGATGGGGAATCAATGGAAACAGTGACAGATTTTATTTTGAGGGGCTCCAAATCACTGCAGATGGTGACTGCAGCTATGAAATTAAAAGATGCTTGTTCCTTGGAAGAAAAGCTATGACCAATCTAGACAGTATATTAAAAAATTACAGATATTACTTTGCCGACAGAGGTCCATCTAGTCAAAGCTTTGGTTTTTCAAGGCTGAGTGCTTAAGGATTGATGCTTTTGAACTGTGGTGTTGGAGAAGACTCTTGAGAGTACTTTGGACTGCAAGATCAAACCAGTCAATCCTAAAGGAAATCAGTCCTGAATATTCATTGGAAGGACTGATGCTAAAGCTGAAGTTCCAATCCTTGGCCACCTGATGCAAAGAGCCAACTTATTGGAAAAGACCCTGATGCTGGGAAAGATTGAAGGCAGGAGGAGAAGGGGACAACAGAGGATGAGATGGTTGGATGGCATCACCAACTCAATGGACATGAATTTGAGCAAGCTCTGGGAGATGGTGTAGGACAGGGAAGCCTGGCATGCTGCAGTTCACGGGGTCTCAAAGAGTCAGACATGACTGAGTGACCTAACAAGACAAGTCCCTGTTAAATAAAATATTCATCGAAGACCATAAAATCTTTGAAAATCCTATGATTCATGAACTCATATTAATGTATATATCCTCATAAGCCCAAATTTTGTCTATAATTTAGGTGATAAAAGGAAATTTGAAAATATTTGATAAAAACACTTGGTTTAAGCTATCATGTCATAAAGTAAATAGAGGGAATGATAACAATGAAATGATAGGTAGAGTTAATATTTTATTTGATCAAATGAAAACAGAACACATTTTAAGTGCGGCAATTGATCCTAGCAGAGAAAAAAGCATGAGAACTCAAAAGGCTAGGATATAATATTAATTTGATATTTTGAAATAAGGGCTTCCCAGGTGGCTCAGTGTTAAAGAATCTGCTTGCCAATACAGGATAGGCAGGCTCCATCCCTGGGTCAGGAAGATCCTCTTGAGAATGAAATGGTAACCCACTCTAGTATTCTTGCCTGGGAAATCCCATGAACAAAGGATCCTGTTGGGTTACAGTCCATGGGGTTGCAAAAGAATCAGACATGACTTAGCGACTAAGCAACAACAGCAAATTTGTAAATAAATTCAGTTTTGTCAAGGTATAAATGGGATTTTGATTATTTTATGAGAGAGAAAGAAAGAGTGTTTGCTAATGGGAAGGGAAACAAAAAGTAATGTTAGAATGCCTAATAAGAGGAGACAGACAATGGAAAATTATAAAATAGAAAATTATTTTCAATCCTACTTCATTTCAATTCTATTTCAATATATGTTCAAGTGCCTTGATGGGCTATGTATCAGCTCTGTAGAGTGGTCTATCAGCTGGTTTCAATGAGTTTGCCATAGTGTTATTGTCCTTCAAAAACAATTAGGCAAATTAGGGAGTATATCAATGAAAATAATTAAATGTGACAAGTCAAACATAAGGAAGGAGAGAAAAAACATCTTGGGAGTTAACTCTGTCTCAGTCTTAATAGGTACGTGTTACTGTATCTAATCTGAATTTTCCATTATAAGGATTTATGTCAGTTTGTGATCCTTAGATATTAAACATCCCCTGAAGAGCTACATGATGCAAAGCACTAATCAAAGAAATGTTTTAAATATTTATTATCTTATTTTTAGAATACTATTTGAGAAACAAATAGTGCATGTTCCCCACCCAGTAATTGAACCAGGGTCTCCTGCATTGCAGGCAGATTCTTTACCAGCTGAGTTACCAGGGAAGCCAAAATAAATAAAGAACATTCTAAATTAGTCATAGAAACCTCTTACATCCTAATGTAACATATACTTCAGAGAGAGAGATTTTTTCAGGGAATCTTGGAAATGCAGATGCTGTTTTTGATAATAGCTTACTGAAATAGGTTAACTGTCTCCCTCATAGATGTTTCCAAACTTTGTTGAAAAAAATTTTTTTTAAATGAAAGCAAACAGTAGCTGCATTTCTATAGAGGAATAAATGTGCTAAGACTATTAAATGACTTTTTGAGAGTATAACTAAAACTTGTGGCAAGAATAAAAAAAAAAACCACAAACAGTAAATAGTATATATACTATAGTGGAATATATGTATAAAAATACGTGATAAATAAATTTATATATACACACACATATATATAATATGTACATTTATATATCACAATTCTTAATCTATTTATGCATGAATGAAAACTTATTTCCATATATGGTTATTATGATTTCATATCTGGTTATTGTGAATTATGTTGCAATGGATATGGAAGTGCAAACACATTTTTAAAATACTGATTTTGTTTCCTTTGGATATATATTTAGAAGAGGATTGCTGGATCATATGGTAGTTCCACTTTAACTTTTTGGGAAATCTCAGTACTATTGTCCATAATGGCTGCTTAATTTTACATTACCACCACCAATATACAAAGTTTTCTTTTATTCAACATTCTTGCCAGCACTTATTATCTGTTGTCTTTTTGATAAAAGCAATCCTGATGGATGCTAGGTGATATCTCATGGTTTTAATAGTTCTGATTTGCATTTCCCTGATGAGTAATAATGTTGAACACCTTCTGATGTACCTATTGGTCTTTTACATGTCTTTTTGGGGAAAATGTCTATTCAGGTCTTTTGTCCATTACAAAAAGGGATTATTTGATCTTTTTTGGCCTTATGTTGTGTGATTTCCATATGTATATTTCAGATTTAACCCCTTTCAGATATATTTTTGCAAATATTTTCACCCATTCCATAGGTTGTATTTTCATTTTATTATCTCCTTTGTTTTGCGGAAGCTTTTTAATTTGATGTAGTCCTACTAGTTTTTTCTTTTTCTTTTTTTGCTTCCTGTGCTTTTGCTGTCATATACAAAAAAAAAATTGCCAAGACCAGTATTGAGTAATGCTGTCGAATTCTGTTTGCTAGTATTTAGTTAAGGATATTTGCATCTGATCATATATTCATTAGGGATATTGGCTCATAATTTTAGTTTCTTGTAGTGTCTTTTTCTGACTTTGGTAACGCTGGCTTCATAAAATGAATTTGGTATTATTGCCTTCTCTTCAAATGTTTGAAAACATTTAGAATGATTGGACTTAATTCTTCTTTAAATGTTTGGTATAATTTACTAGTAAAACATTCATATCCTAGAGTTTTCTTTGTTGGAAAGTTTGTGATTGCTGATTCAATCTCCTTATTCATTTTTGGTCTGTTCAGGCTTTCTATTTTTTCATGATTCAATCTTGGTAGATTTTAAGTTTCAAGCAATTTATCCATTTCTTCCAAGTTATCCAATTTGTTCATAGTATTTTCTTATCATCCTTTGTATTTTTGTTTTCAGTTATAATGTTTCCTCTTTAATGTCTTATTTTATTCAGTCTTATTTTTATTAATTAGTCTAGTAAATGAGATAAATCTAGTAAAAAATTTTTTCAGTTTTTAAAAAATATCTTCAGAAAGCCAGCTTTTCGTTTCACTGATATATATATTTTTTCTGTTTTTCTGGTCTCTATTTCTGATATTTGTTATGTCCTTCCTTCTGCAATCGTTAGTCTTAGTTTCTTCTTTTCCCTTGCTGCTGCTGCTGCTAAGTCGCTTCAGTCGTGTCCGACTCTGTGTGACCCCATAGATGGCAGCCCACCAGGCTCCCCTGTCCCTGGGATTCTCCAGGCAAGAACGCTGGAGTGGGTTGCCATTTCCTTCTCCAATGCATGAAAGTGAAAAGTGAAAGTGAAGTCGCTCAGTCGTGTCCGACTCTTCTTGACTCCATGGACTGCAGCCTACCAGGCTCCTCCGTCTGTGGGATTTTCCAGGCAAGAATACTGGAGTGGGTTGCTATTGCCTTCTCCATTTTTTCCCCCTGGTTCCTTCATATATATAGTTAGGTCATTTACTTGAGGTTTTTTTTTTTTTTCTTTAATATGGGTGTTTATTGCTATAAACTT
>NW_011494678.1:481926-505024 GCF_000754665.1 Bison bison bison | reverse complement strand
GCTATAAACTTCCTTTAGAACTGTTTTGCTGTGTCTCATTTAGTAGGTTTTAGTTTGTTGTGTTTTCATTTTCATTTGCCTCAAGATGCTTTTAAATTTCTCTCTTCATTTTTTCCTTTGACCCATTGGTTTTTCAGGAGGGTGTTATTTAATTTTTACCTATTTGTGAATTTTCCAGTTTTACTTCTGTTATTGATATGTGGTTTCCACATTGTGTACATCATACACAAATTTTATGATGTTAATCTTCCTAAATTTTCTAAGACTTGTTTTGTGATCTAACATATAATCTTTCTTTAATGATGTTCTGGGTGCACTTTAGAAGAATATGCATTCTGCTGCTGTTGAATACAATGTTCTATACATTTCTATTATGTCTGTTTGTACTAAAGTAGAGTTCAAGTCCCAGAGAAGGCAATGGCACCCCACTCCAGTACTCTTGCCTGGAAAATCCCATGGACGGAGGAGCCTGGTAGGCTTCAGTCCGTGGGGTCGCTAAGAATCGGACATGACTGAGGGACTTCACTTTCACTTTCATGCTTTGGAGAAGGAAATGGCAACCCACTCCAGTGTTCTTGCCTGGAGGATCCCAGGGATGGCGGAGCCTGGTGGGCTGCCATCTGTGGGGTCACACAGAGTCGGACACGACTGAGGTGACTTAGCAGCAGAGTTCAAGTCCAGTATTTTCTTACTGCTTTTTAGTCTCTATGATCTCTCCATTGTTATAAGTAGAATATTGACATCCCCTGTTACTATTGTATTATTGTCCATTTCTCCTGACATCTGTTAGTATTTAGTTGTTCCTGTGTTGAGTGCATATATATTTATAATTGTTATGATCTTTGAATGGATTAACTTTTTCATCATTATGTATTGACTTTGTCTTTTGTTACAGTTTTTGACCTAAAGCCTTTTTTTGTCATACAACCATAGTTACTCCTGCTTTTTTTGTTTTGATTTACATTAAATATCTTCTACTATCCCTTCACTTTGAGCCTATGTTTGCTTTAAGTCTCAAGTGGTTCTCTTACATACAATGTTACTTGAGCCTTGTTTTTTTTTAAACCCATTTCACTACTCTATGTCTTTTGATTGGAGAGTTTAACCTATTTATATTTAGAGTAACAAATTACTGATAGTGACTTACTAATGCCATCTTGATTATTTTCTGGCTATTTTATAGTTTCTTTCTTCCTCCTTTGTTGTCTTCCCTTGTAAATAGATGATTTTCTGTGTGCTGTGGTTTTGATTCCCTTTTCTTTCTCTTTTAATCTACTAAAGGTTTGTTCTTTGTGGTTTCCATGATTCTTACATAAAGCATCTTACAGTAATAATAGGGTATTTTAAGCTGATAACTGAAATCACCTACAAAAATTCTACCCCTTTACTACTTTACCTGTTATTTTTTTTGCTTTTGACATTATAACTTATATGTTTTTAGAATTGTTTACATTAGCAAATTATTTATAGCTATAGTTATGCTTTAATACATTTATCCTTTAAGATTTATATTAGAGTTAAACAATTAACATACCACTGTATTAAAATGAGAAAATATTCTGAATGAGACTACATATTTAACCTTTATCAATATGTTTTATGCTTTCATAAGCCTTTATGGTACTAACTAGCTTCATTTCTTTTCAGCTTCAATGAATTACTTTCAGCTTTTCTATTAATATGGATCTAATGGGGATGAACTCCTTCAGCTTTGTTTGTCTGGGAAAGTTGATATCTCTCCTTCATTTCTGAATGACAGCCTTGTTAATATATTCTTAGTTAACCCATTTTTACTTCAGCCTTTTGAATATGTCATCCTATTTTCCCCTGCCCTGGAGGATTAATAAATGATTACATGCTGGTAGCATGAGTGCATGGCAAACCATACAGGATTGGAAATCAGGATAACTGTGGCTATAATGCTATAGGCACAGGCAAGAGCAAGCATAGGATGATTACCTTCTGCTGTGCAGTTTCCTTATATCTGTAAAATGGGAAGACTATGCCATTCAGTCTCTAAAATGCATTTCAAAGTTTTAATCAAATGCTTAGCCACATACGTGGAAGTGTGGCTTGTTTTTTATTCATATCTAGATTATTCATAAACTATACATTACTTGAATTTCTAAGTGAAGTGAAGTGTGAAGTGTTAGTCTCTCAGTTGTATCTGACTATTTGTGACCCCGTGGACTGTATCCCACCCGGCTCCTCTGACCACAGAATTCTCTAGGCAAGAATACTGGAGTGGGTTGCCATGCCTTTCTCCAGGGAATCTTCCTGACCCAGGGATAAGGCCATTAATAATTGGTAGTTCCATAATGCTTCCATTTTGAACTGAATATAAGAAACTATAAATAATACCATGGAAATGAAATATGTCAAGAATGTGTAAAACAAAATTGCAACTGTCACTCACTTTTTTAAGAAAAAAATGTGTTCTAAAAGGTTCCTCTGTTTAGAAACATGACATCTTATTTATATAATCTGTAAAACAATTTTTAGCATACATGTTTTCATTTGAAACAAAATATTTAAATTTAACATAAAATTAAAACTCGTCTTTCATTTATCTGAACTCAGTTGTGCCAAGAACTCTCCAGAAATTGATTATTCTGAGCCAAGTCACAATTATATTCAAATATTATATTCATATATATTCATGTGAGAGGTGAAAATTAGTGAACTGACATAATTCTGGTTGAGCCACATTTACATTCTACAAACAAGTTTTTCTTTCTAATGGAATAGCTTGACAATTCTTGAAAACATCAACTACTTGAGTGAAAATTCAATAAGTGAGTTAAGAATACCAAATGGTAACCAGGCCTTGGGGAAGCTATAGAATTGAAACACAACTTTTGTTTTGTTTTGTTTTTTGACAGATTGTAGTATAGCTCTGGTGGTCTGTTTCAAAATCTGTCAAAAAGATGATAACTGGACTTAAGAGTTCAGTTTGATTTTTAAACCAAATAATCGGACAGCCTGTCTGGTATTACTGCCTTTGGCCATTTAGAAAAACAATCTGAGTTTTGAAAGAGCACAGACATTAAAATCATCAAATTGTTGCTGTTTATTGGCATTTTCTAAGTTTCAGTGCATGAACATCTAGTCAGGGCAACCAGATAATGAAGGCATCTTCAATGATGTCAATCGGACTCAACAGCAAACACACCCTCAAAGAATTGGTCTTTAACAATTATGTCATCTACAGTGATGGCAGGATTGTCAACCTCCATTTGTTTCAATGATGATTTTAGTTTCACTTACTCAGTCAATAAGACAGTCACCCCCACATTTATTATATTGGATATTCAAGTAAAAAAAAATTAAGAAAATTTGTAGACTTTTGGATCGCAGCCATTCTGACTGATTGCCACTAGAATTGCTTTTCGTTCTACCAGTTTGCTGTTTAAAAATCTACAAAATAAAAAAGGGACAGCTGAAAAGTACATTGATAATATGGTATTTTAGAATTATATATTACTGAACACATTGAAAAGTATAATTCATAGTTGTATGAATCAGTTTATTAGACCCCAAGGTATAAAGATACTTTAAATATAATGTATAGACTCTGCTACTTCTGTATTCTGTAATGTCTGAACACAGACTATATAAAATTAAGCCAGTAAACCAGTAGGATCCTAATTATTTTAATGATTACTTGGATAAATAATATCTATAATAGCATATAATATTATTACATGCCTCTATTTCCCACACACTGTACTAAGTACTTTGTGTGCATGTTTCAAACTCATGTTTGAATTATATTAATAGATACTATTAATATCTTCATTTTATGGTGAGGAGATTGAGACTTAGAGTGTCTTCATGACCTTCCCAGAGCAGTCAGTAAATGATGTTCACAGGTGATTCTGAATCCTAAGCTACGTGGATTTAAATAGAGATGTTTGAGCAGGTGTTTAGATTCATTACATAAATAAATAATTACCTAGAGTATTTGTAAGTTTCCTACCTGACCTTATTTAAGGGCTTTGAAATGGTCTACCCATTGGGAGGAAAAAAAAAAAAACCTCACTGTTGGCCTAGTTTAAATTTATGTTAATTAATTCAATAATACAAATTACCAAGAAATCCATCTGTATCACTTGTGTCATCATTCATCATATGCATGGCTATTATTTAGAAGACGTGGCATCAAAACATAGGTTTCAGGGGAATAGATAAGGCTGTGACAAATTCTAGCTGAAAGAATTAGCATGTGGAAATGAAGCCAGAAAAAGAAATTTTGATATGGGATTTTGTGTAAGGAAAAAAAGGAAGATTGCTGAAAGAGAAATAAGGGAGGAAACGAATAAGGGAAGGAGGGAGAAATGGAAACCCTCTGATGAGTATAAGAAGCTTTATTTCCCCTTATGTTTAGAATTGTCCTACTTATATATCTCCTCAGTCTCTAATGAGACTTGCCTATTTATTTTTAGACGAAGTAAAGACATTAAAAAAATGTATCAAGTCTATAACGCTTATGATACGTGGAGGTAATGTCTCAAAATTAGACAACTATGATAAAACTGAAAATACCAGAACTGTTTTAAGGAGAACTGCTCAATGTCCTAGCCTAGATGGTTAAACACTTGCAACATCTCCAGAAATGTAAAAGGATGAAGAAGGTGGTGTTTTCTAAAACTGTCTTCAGGGAAAGTTCTGTAAATAATTGGAAGATAGACTACTTCCCCGATCCTCCTTGTCATGTGAAACACTTAGGAGATAACTGTCTAGTCTTCTGCAAAGTGGAAAATACATGTATGTTTGTAACTTGGAGTTTGGATATAAATTCCTCAAGGCAGCATGATATGGCCATCTGCAATTCTTTGTTTTCCCTTCTCCCTCTTAATATATCCCAGCATCTCCTTGATTTTAAAAAATGTCAAATTGTAGTTTGACAATATTTGTTTGAAGGGATATCATATTATGAGCCTTATTAGTGTGCTCATGTGTCTCAGACTAGCTAGCCCTCCTTACTGCAGACTCTGGACAGACTTTGAAAGAATATGCTATAGTTTCAGATAATTACTTATAATAAGACCAGGCAGACAATGAAGCTCCAAACCAAAAATACAAAATCAGCAAGAAAAATTTATACAGTATTTTCCCTTTCTTATATATATCATTTTATCCATCCTTTAAGTACTGGATATTCCTTAATAGCCATAACTGACTGCAGGCTAAAACTATAAAAAAAAGTTTGTTATCCTTTGCAACCCCATGGCTCCAGGCTCCTCTGTTCATGAGGATTCTCCGGGCAGGAATACTTGAGTGGGTTGCCATCCCTTCCTCCCAGGAATCTTCCCAGCCCAGGGATCTAACCCAGGTCTCCTGCATTGCAGGCAGATTCTTTACCATCTGAGCCACCAGGGAAGCCCTGTTATCCTTTCAGAGAGAACTAAATATCTAAAAGATTCACTGCTGCTCAATTCATATGTGACTCTTCTGATTCTGGATAACGGTGGGAATACTTATATAGTAGTCTGGGGAATACATTTAGTAATATTTTTGCTGAGCACTACAAAGTAAATTAATTTGTACATTCACAATGTTAAAGAGTTCAAACACAAACCCATAAGTGACATCTGAACTCTTTTATAGAATCATTGTAGTCACTGGGAAGAATGCTGGTGATGCAATACAGACTGTAACTAACGGATTTCCAGGATTTGAAAAAAGGTTCTTCCACAAATATCATATATAAACACGTATATGTTCAATCTAGAAAAATGGTATAGATGTCCTATTTGCAAAGCAGAAATGGGATACAGAGTTAGAGAACAAGTGTATGGATACCAGGGAAGAAAGGAGGTAGAAGGAACTGGAAGACTGAGTATGCACATAATACACTCTTGATATCATGTACAAAATAGGTAACTCATGAGAACCTACTGCGTAACACAGGGAACACTACTTAATGCACTGTGGTGATCTGAATGGGAAGGAAGTCCGAAAGGGAATGGATACATGTATGTATGAAGTTGATTCATTTTGCTATACAGTAGAAGCTAACACAAAATTGTAAAGCAACTATACTCCAATAAAAATTAATTAAAAAAAGGAAGAAAAAGGTTTTCCAAATGACACCAGCTGTAGTTGTTTACAACCCAGCAGGTCGCATGGGGAGATAAAACCCCAGTCAGCTGCACTAGACATCCTGAAACTTGGAACCTCTCAGGCGTGTTCAGTAGTGAGCAGAAATAGAAATAGCTGAGTTTTAAAAATAAAAATATTGTTTATAACATATATTTTACACAGAACTATCTTTAAACATTTATAAACTTAGAAAGTTATCCTCTACAAACTTATTTTACTGCTATTGTTACCAGTGAGGCATGCAGCATCACATAGATGACCAGAAGTTGGAACAACAAAATGTGAGGACCCAGCCCAGAATCAGAACAGAGACACTCACCAGAACTACAGTTGACTGATACATTTATTAATCTTTATGAAAAAGATTTAGCAGTTATCACCAGAGAACCAGATCTATTCCATAGTTCATACATATTTATATATGTATCGTGTGCATATAAGTTGCTTTCTCTATGCTCAAATCGACATATATTGAGAGTGTTGTATGTTGTAGTCAATTTTTTCATTAAGGGCCCAAATTAAAAAAAAATACCTTTACAAATAAGTAATGGAGCATTCAGGTATATGAAACAATTATTTAGATAATGGCTAAAATCCAAGAAATGCTTTTCAATACAATAGAAAATGAAAAACATCAGTTTGCCAATCATATATGTAGTAAGACAGACATTGTTAAATATGTCTAAAATATGAGAAGATATCATGATACTGTTTATTTTGGAATAATATTATGATACATTTCTTTCAATTTTTTTTTCCAGTTTTTAGGTGAGTATACATTAGTGGCTCATTTGGTAAAGAATCTGCCTGCAATGCAGGAAACCTGGGTTCAATCCCTGGGTCAGGAAGATCCCCTGGAGAAGGAAATGGCTGGATATCCTCTGCAGTGTTCTTGCTTGGGAAATCCCATGGACAGAGGAGTCTGGACGGCTACAATCCATGGGATCACAAGAGTCGAACTTAGCAACTAAATCATCAATTAACTTTTTAAAAAAGTTTTCATTTCTTTGAGAAACTAGTTTAGATACTAAGTTAGTAAGAGTGAGTGGATCCAATTCACTGTAATTGAAATGGGGTCAACAGCACCATGTGCAGAAAGGTGTCTAAACGGGATCTGCTGAATTTGAGGTGTATGTAGCCTTTGATTTAAAAACTACAACAATGACAAGAACAAGTTTTGTTGCATTTAAATATAATGTATTTTGCTTCTTATTGTTAGAAAAAAAATGGTGCTGATAGTGATTGCTTACTGAATTATGAGATTGCTCTTATCCTTCCCTTCTACATCTCATTGCATCAGCTCTTACTTTCAGTTCACAATGGCATGTGAAATTGTACTTGCTGAAGACAGAGACAATAGTTTATTCCAAGCAGATACTGTTCATATATAAATAACTGTGAAGTGTTATTATGTTGGTTCAAGGGGTACTATACAAGTAAAAAGCACTGAATCTAAATAACAAGATGGATATAGTTGGCTGAGTGTTGAAAACACAAACTTCTTAAAATCAAATTACTTTTAAGAGTGCTTTCTATCATACACAAACATTACATTGTCTTCAGCGCTTTTTGGAAATATACCTCCTTCTATTCCACACCAACCAAACTTCATTAAATTAATCCAAGCACTTTAAAAGAAAATAATTTTATTTATTTCTTTATTTTTGGCTGTGCTGAGTCTTCATTGCTGCACTGGCTTTTTCTCTAGCTGCAGTGAGTGGAAGCTAGGCTCTAGTTGCAGCGTGTGGGCTTCTCTTGGCGGTGGTTTCTCTTGTTGTGGAGCACGGGCTCTAGGGTGCACAGGCTTCAGTAGTTGGAGCAAATGGGCTCAGCAGTGGTGGCTTCCAGGCTCTAGAGATCAGTAACTGTGGTGCATGGGCTTAGTTGCTCCATGGCGTGTAGGATCTTCCTGCACCAGGCACTGAACCTATGTGTCCTGCACTGGCAAGTGGATTCTTCACCACTAAGCCACCAGGAAGCCCAAGCAATTTTTAAAAGAAAAATACACTTCTTACACTAACTCTCCAGTCTTTATATTCCTTAACCTCACTTTTGTCTCACTATTCAGAGTTGTAAGTGTGTACCTATGCATGCGCACACACACACACACACACACACACACACATGAACATATACGTGCTCATGGTCACATGCACACCCACCTACAACAAAATTCTTTTCATCTATTTATCTATATCTCTACCCCATTGTGTATATATCTATACACAAGAACAGACTCTACACATGGACATCACCAGATGGTCAACACTGAAATCAGATTGATTATATTCTTTGCAGCCAAAGATGGAGAAGCTCTATACAGTCAGCAAACACAAGACCAGGAGCTGACTGTGGCTCAGATACGAACTCCTTATTGCCAAATTCAGACTTAAATTGAAAAAAGTAAGGAAAATCACTAGACCATTCAGGTATGACCTAAATCAAATCCCTTATGATTATACAGTGGAAGTGAGAACTAGATTTAAGGGACTAGATCTGATAGACAGAGTGCCTGATGAACTATGGATGGAGGTTTGTGACATTGTACAGGAGACAGGGATCAAACCCATCCCCATGGAAAATAAATGCAAAAAAGCAAAATAGCTGTCTGGGGAGGCCTTACAAATAGCTGTGAAAAGAAGAGAAGTGAAAAGCAAAGGAGAAAAGGAAAGATATAAGCATCTGAATGCAGAGTTCCAAAGAATAGCAAGAAGAGATAAGAAAGCCTTCCTCAGCGATCAATGCAAAGAAATAGAGGAAACCAACAAAATGGGAAAGACTAGAGATCTCTTCAAGAAAATTGGAGATACCAAGGGAACATTTCATGCAAAGATGGGCTCAATAAAGGACAGAAATGATATGGACCTAACAGAAGCAGAAGATATTAAGAAGAGATGGCAAGAATACACAGAACTATACAAAAAAGATCTTCATGACCAAGATAATCAAGATGGTGTGATCACTCATCTACGGCCAGACATCCTGGAATGTGAAGTCAAGTGGGTCTTAGAAAGCATCACTACAAACAAAGCTAGTGGAGGTGATGGAATTCCAGTTGAGCTATTTCAAATCCTGAAAGATGATGCTGTGAAAGTGCTGCACTCAATATGCCAGCAAATTTGGAAAACTCAGCAGTGGCCACAGGACTGGAAAAGTCAGTTTTCATTCCAATCCCAAAGAAAGACAATGCCAAAGAATGCTCAAACTACTGCACAATTGCACTTATCTCACACGCTAGTAAAGTAATGCTCAACATTCTCCAAACCAGGCCTCAGCAGTATGTGAACCATGAACTTCCAGATGTTCAAGCTGGTTTTAGAAAAGGTAGAGGAACCAGAGATCAAATTGCCAACATCTGCTGGATCATGAAAAAGGAAAGAGAGTTCCAGAAAAACATCTATTTCTGCTTTATTGACTATGCCAAAGCCTTAGACTGTGTGGATCACAATAAACTGTGGAAAGTTCTTCAAGAGATGGGAATACCAGACCACCTGACCTGCATCCTGAGAAATCTGTATGCAGGTCAGGAAGCAACAGTTAGAACTGGACATGGAACAACAGACTGGTTCCAAATAGGAAAAGGAGTACGTCAAGGCTGTATATTGTCACCCTGCTTATTTAACTTCTATGCAGAGTATATCGTGAGAAACGCTGGGCTGGAAGAAGCACAAGCTGAAATCAAGATTGCCGGGAGAAATATCAATAACCTCAGATATGCACATGATACCACCCTTGTGGCAGAAAGTGAAGAGGTACTAAAAAGCCTCTTGATGAAAGTGAAAGAGGAGAGTGAAAAAGTTGGCTTAAAGCTCAACATTCAGAAACTAACATCATGGCATCTGGTCCCAACTTCATGGGAAATAGATGGGGAAACAGTGGAAACAGTGTCAGACTTTATTTTTCTGGGCTCCAAAATCACTGCAGATGGTGACTGCACCCATGAAATTAAAAGATGCTTACTTCTTGGAAGAAAGTTATGACCAACCTAGATAGCATATTAAAAAGCAGAGACATTACTTTGCCAACAAAGGTCCGTCTAGTCAAGGCTATGGTTTTTCCAGTGGTCATGTATGGATGTGAGAGTTGGACTGTGAAAAAAGCTGAACAAAGAAGAATTGATGCTTTTGAACTGTGGTGTTGAAGGACTCTTGATCATCCCTTGGACTGCAAGGAGATCCAACTAGTCCACCCTAAAAGAAATCAGTCCTGGGTGTTCATTAGAAGGACTGATGCTGAAGCTGAAACTCTAATACTTTGGCCACCTCATGCAAAGAGTTGACTCATTGGAAAAGACCCTGATGCTGAGAAGGATTGGGGGAAGGAGGAGAAGGGGACAACAGAGGATGAGATGGCTGGATGGCATCACTGACTCGATGGACATGAGTTTGAGTTAACTCTGGTAGTTGATGATGGACAGGGAGGCCTGGTGTGCTGTGGTTCATGAGGTTGCAAAGAGTTGGGCACTACTGAGCAACTGAACTGAACTGAACTGACTGATATACCCCATTGGGTAACTGAGTCATCACTTAAAAAAATCTGCTTCCTACTTCTCTCAGTCTTAATCAGATTAATCTGGTCCTTTAAATCCACCTTTGACCAATTCCTTGCATCCATTGGTCCTTCTATTCTATGTATCCTTTAACATATTGCTGACAGTCTCTCCTGTCACCTCTGAAATAAAATATTAATAATTGTTCCTTCCATCTTTTTGTCCCTCAGTGCTAATTCGCAGTTCTTCTGACTCTAGGACTTCACTTTAATATTGCAGTCTTTGCTTCTTCAATTCCCCCTGGATCCTCAGATTCAGGAAGAGAACACTCCTCACTCCCCATTTCAACTATTATTTCATTTTAGAATGCACTGCCTGATATGTGAAATCTTAGTTTCCTCATCTGGGATTGACCCTGTGGCCCTGAAGTGGAAGTGTGGAGTCTTAACCACTGGACTGCCAGGGAGGTCTCCCATTCCCACTTCCAGAACTTTGGCTGCACCAGACCTCAGCAACTTAACTCTGTTGACATTTATCCCATCCGTTTAATATACATCCTCATAGCTATTTACTTTAATCCCTAAGACACTCTCCTGCACAGTGACTAGTACCTAGTAGAAGCTCAATAAGTGTTACTTAAATGAGTTTATTCAGAAAATTTAGAACCAGATCTATTTTATTTTCTTCACTCTATTCCCTCTCAATAAACTCTGTGATTTTAATATCTATGTTAATGCTTTATTATTAATACTTTTCCATTTTCCAAAATCTTTATATTCCAGTGAATTTTCTCAACTACTTCAATCATCTGTCAGCTCATACATAACTGAGACCTTATTATTGTGCAGAAAGTGTCATCTCCACCCTCTTTTCCTAGGTACATTTCCCATACATTCATTTCTATATAAATATGTTTTCATTCCTTTTTAGATCATTGGTTTCTTGGCCCCTATAAAAAGTTTATAAATTTATAAGTAAATTCTCACACTTTCTCTTAATTTATCATTCTTACCGTCTCTTTAAAAATCATATATGTGGGTAGAGTAAAAGTTACTCATCTGGATTATTTTATGCCTCTAAGGTTTTTTTTTTTTTAATAGTTACACTACTCTTGCAAGTCAGCATATATTCTTCAGATTGTGTACTTTCTAGTGGTTTGTTTCAAAGTTATTGACCTTTTACTCTATCATCTCCATTCTGCTATTAAGCCCATTTAGTGCATTTTCAAACTTTCTATATTGTATTTAAAATTTTTTCTCTTTTATTTTTCATCTTGTATTGGAACATAATTGCTTTACAGTGTTGTGTTGGTTTCTGCTGCACATCAAAGTGAATCTGCTACATGCATACATGCGTCCCCTCGCTCTTGGACCTCCCTCCCTCCTCTCAATCCTGCATATCCAGATCTTCACAGAACACCGAGCTGAGCTTCTTGTGGATAGCAGATTCCAACCAGCTGTCTATTTCACACATGGTAGTGTATGTATTGGAGAAGGCAATGGCACCCCACTCCAGTACTCTTGCCTGGAAAATCCCATGGACGGAGGAGCCTGTAAGGCTGCAGTCCATGGGGTCACTAAGAGTCGGATGCAACTTCACTTTCACTTTTCACTTTCATGCATTGGAGAAGGAAATGGCAACCCACTCCAGTGTTCTTGCCTGGAGAATCCCAGGGTCTGTGGAGCCTGGTGGGCTGCCGTCTATGGGGTCGCACAGAGTCGGACACGACTGAAACGACTTAGCAGCAGCAGCAGCAGGAGCAGTGTATGTATGTGAATTGTATTTTTAAATTGCAGTTTAAAAGTTTCCATTTAATTACTGCATTTGTTTTTCAGGGCTGCTATAACTAATTACCCCAAACTGGGTGACTTAAAACAATAGAAATGTCTTCTCTCCAAGTTCTGGAGGCTGGAAGTCTGGAATTAAGGCCATGCTCCATTTAAGGACTTTTGGAAAGAGTTTTTTTTTCTCACCTCTTCTGGCAATCCCTAGCATTCCTTTGCTTGTGGCAGCAAAACTCCAATGTCGACTTCTGCCTTTGCAAGGCATCCTGCCACCTGTCTTTTCTGTGTCTGAGTCTATTTTTATATAAAAATCTAATAACTGGATATAGAGCTCACCCTATTCCAGAAGGACCTCATTTTTACTAGCTACATCAACAAATGGACATGAGATTGAGCAAGCTCCAGGAGATAGTGAAGGAGAAGGAAGCCAGGTGTGCTGCAGTCCATGGAGTCGCAAAGAATCAAACTTGGTTTGGCAAGTGAACAGCAACACATCAACAAAAGCCCTGTTTCCAAATGAGGAAGCACCAGTGATTAGGAGAAACAAGCACCAGTGATTAAGACTTCAACATACTTGAGGGGAGGGAGGCATGATTTAATTCAATCGACAATTCTTTTTATATTTTCTATTTCTGACTGAAAGTTTACTATCTTTTCTTTGATTACAAAAATATTTTCCTTCACTCTTTGAGCATAACTATAATAGCTTCTTTAAAATCCTTGTCTCATACCAACGTCTGTGTCCTCTCACAGCTGGTGATGTTGATGACCTTTGTTCAACAAGCAAGTTTGTACTGTAGTCCTTGAATTTTGATTATTACGTTGTGGAGTCTCTGGGTTCTGTTAGCTTCCTCCAAGAATTATGATGCTTTTTTATCTAGCATTGAATCCACGTGGTGATGATGCAAACTACAAACTTTTTGCAGTGGGCAGTTCAGTTTGAGGGTTTTTATTAGCTAGACTGTTTATTGACTGCTTCTTGCCCTTGTTGGTGTTAGCTTGGTGCCAGTGTCTGTGATGAGGTAGATGTTACACAAGGGACTGGGCACCCTTTTCTGTCTCTTTCGTGCAAGTGTTTCCCTCACATTCTGACTTCCCTGGTTGTCCTGCCTTGCTAGTTTTTAGGCCTGAAATACAGTAGGTTTTCTAAAGGAGCTTGGGTCCACCTGTGCTCTGCTGCAAACTGAACCTGCCCTGAGGCTAAAGCCACAGGGTATCACCTCTTTAGAGTTTATATTTCCAATCATCTGGTCTCATTCAAAATAGGCCTCCTTTTGTTGACTTTTCAAACCCATAAGGCAGCTGTTGAATTAGAAGACGCTTACTTCTTGGAAGGAAAGTTATGACCAACCTAGATAGCATATTCAAAAGCAGAGACATTACTTTGCCAACAAAGGTTCATCTAGCCAAGGCTATGGTTTTTCCTATGGTCATGTATGGATGTGAGAGTTGGACTGTGAAGAAGGCTGAGTGCTGAAGAATTGATGCTTTTGAACTGTGGTGTTGGAGAAGACTCTTGAGAGTCCCTTGGACTGCAAGGAGATGCAACCAGTCCATTCTGAAGGAGATTAGCCCTGGGATTTCTTTGGAAGGAATGATGCTGAAGCTGAAACTCCAGTACTTTGGCCACCTCAAGCGAAGAATTGACACATTGGAAAAGACTCTGATGCTGGGATGGATTGGGGGCAGGAGGAGAAGGGGACGCCAGAGGATGAGATGGCTGGATGGCAACACTGACTTGCTGGACGTGAGTCTGAGTGAACTCCGGGAGATGGTGATGGACAGGGAGTTCTGGCGTGCTGCGATTCATGGGGTCGCGAGGAGTTGGACACGACTGAGCAACTAATCTGATCTGATCTGATGGTATTTTGCCCAGAGTTTAAAGCAGTAAGTACCTGTAAGAAGGTCAAGTCCATTGCAAACTTATTCCATTGTATCAAAAGTGAGACTTAACAACATCTATTAGATATATTTAGTGGCTTTGCCTTCTCGCCTTGAAATTTCAGTCAGGTTCATATTTGTTTTTCTTTTTCTGTATTGCATTCAGGTAAATTCATTAAATCTATCTTCTAATCTATTAAATATCTATTCTGATTGCAAGTTTAAGGAATTCTTTTTTCTTACTTTCCATTTACATTAACTAGCAGCAAATAAACAAGAAATTGATGGAACAATAATAGTTAAGTCAATTGATAATAATTCTTTAAGGAGAGTAGTAATGCAGTCACCTGCATTTTGTCTAATTTCATTCATTATGTCCCTTTTGGTAATATTCTCTCTCTTTTTATTCTGAAAGGATTTTTTTTTAACTTTTCCTGTACTCTCTTCTTGACTTCCTGTATCCAAATCTATGTCCAAAACAGTGCAAGATACCATAATTTATCTTTGTAAATTGCTTTCAAAAATCATTATCATCTTACTAATTTTATTGTCTGCAAAATTTGCATTGACTATAGTCACATTTGCCACAGATATAACTCTATTTCCTGGATCCCTGACCAAACACCAGTTTCAGCCAAAGTTGTCTGCATATGTCCATATAAATCACTTCATAAATTAGAGTCTGCATTCCTCACAGAACATGGACTCATTTTGAAACCAGACAAAATAAATCATAAAGGAGCATCATGAAGTTAGAATTACAGCCTAATTTTCATTAAGGGGCTTCAGTTAATGTAGCTTAAAGCTTCAAGTTCACAATTAAAATATTAAGCAATTATGTTTATCTTAATTGTTTTTTCTTCCTCTTATCCAAATACACAATTTAGTCAGACGGTATTTATTTATTTTTTTCTTTTCAGGGTCTTCATGCTTTTATCTGCTGGTTAACTTCACCTATGACTTTCAGGGTCCTTTATATGATTCTGGAGAAAGTCAACAACTATTGCTTTTTAATATTTTGATGTTGAAGAGGATGGAGTCTGGATTTGGTGGCATAATATCAACATTTCAACTGTCATCATATTTATTCATTCCTTTAATATTAATTAATCCATTAATCCATTTAACATTGATTGAATGCCTATCATGAGTGAAGCATTCGATAGTGACAAATGTTATGTTTTCTGCTTTTAATCTCATAGTCAAGTGATGGAGACTGATATATTTGAGATAAGTGCTACGAAGTATGGACATAGGAAAAACGTTTTCACCAGTTATTGCCAGCTAAATGTCTAGTGCAAACCTAAATTAGATGGAATGCTGTCAGGAATCATTGTTCATGTTATTGAAGTATCACTTCTCTAGCTGCTCAAATTCTTTGTTTCTTTATCGGCTAGGGATTATGTAAATTGTTTTCTCTACATGTTAAAAATGTAAGGATGATTGTTTTCTGTATAAATTTTTAAACTTGTCCAAGCATTGTAAGCAGTGTAAAAGGTGAAAAGTGGGAATGTCACATGTCACAGTGTATCAGGGTAATGAGATGTCTAACAAAGACTCATAGACACACAGCTTGCAAAGCACTTCTTCGTATTCATGTTCTTGGTAATTTCACGTTTATAATATAACATAAGCAAAAAACCTATTTCTTTCAATAGAACCGTGGGTCAACTCAAGGTAAACCATTATTCTATAAAAACATTGTTCAGAAATAACCTAATTAGGTCTTATAACCACATTTCTAAGGGCTACTGTTCTGTTATTATGTGTAAAATATAGGAACACTTCCCAATAAAGTGAAAATGAGGAAAACTGATATGAAATCTACAGGAGTAAGCTAACAATTTTCCAGACAGCAGAGTTATATATTTTGCATTATTGTTCTGAAGACCTATAGGCTTTGATTACTTGGCACTGCTCTTTTTTTCCCCCACTCTTCCTAGCAGAGCTGCAGATTTAATTTTATCGGTATGAGAAATATGAAGCTAGGGAATTTAATAATTGTTGCACTAGGTAAGGGATGAAGTAAATTCCATTGCCTTTCGTTTGATTACAATCTTCCCTGCTGGTTTAATTAAAAACATCCATGTGAGGAAGAAGAAACATGGTAGAGGATCTGATTGTTTTATTGTATTGGATGTAGAGTAGGAACAATGAAACTGAGAGGTTTATAGTTGTAAAACTTAAATGTTTCATGTAAATCTAAAATGCAGACCCAGGTCAACTACAGACAAATGTCAGTAGACTAGATTCAAAATGCACTGCAGGCAGAAAAGATGACATTTATCAGTCATCCATACATCAGTAAGTAAAACAATTTTAGGGTTGTCTAGACAGGCATCTATTATTTCTTAAATTTAAATCTTTAGTAGAAGGAAAACAGCAGGCATAGGATCTATATTTAGTTTCACAAGAAATGAGACAAAGGTCTGGGAAAAATTTCAAAAACATTTGCAGGGATGTATCTGTAGAAAAGAGTATCATTTCTGTTATTATATGCTGGAAGCAGCTATATTAGTAAATTAGCTTTCTCAGTTACCATGATACAGACTTAAAATATTATACCAAATACTGATATACATAATTCAATTTCTGATCTTTGGATCAAAAACATGCCACTCAAATTTTAAAGAGAGAATCTTTATGAAAACAATTTTTATATGTTTTTGTTCTTTTACTTGTTACTAAATTAGAAAATTGTTTTTAGTATCAGTTTTGAAAATGGTAGTGTTAGGTAGCAGGATATTAAATGTGCTAGCATGGTGAAAATATTATCTAAAAGCTGTTCCATTACTTAAAAATACATATTTCAGATCTGAAAATGTAAAAGCAAAAGCAAAAGAGAAATATAAAGAAACAACAAGCAAAAAAAAGCACAAATGAAATTAATCTTAGCATATCAGTTGAGGGACTATTTTGAAATTTTATTTTCCCTGCTGCTATTTTATTAAAAACTATAATTTTTAGTGGTATAACTTTATTGTTGAATAATTTTTTCTAGGATTAATAATATCCTTTCTAGATATGTAGAATATCTAGTCCATAAATTACACATCTTCATCCCTGTCTACCATGGAGAATATATAATCTCTACTACTTTTTACTGTTTAATTCTAAACAATTCTTTTTTCCCTGCATTCTTTTTAAAAAAAATAAATTTATGTTTTTTAAAAGTCATCCATAGTTTGGATCCAACAATTTCTTTAAAACTATCAATGATCTTGGTTTACTAGCAATGATGTATTTTAATGTACTTTTTGAATGTTGAGAAATCATGGCATTTTACTGCTATCTATTCACTGGCTTTCCAGTAAGTGCATTTTCACCCTCCCCTCAAAACATACACCAGATATATGTCTTTGTGATGAACATTTTTGTGCTAAACATATTACATGGGGAAGATTATTTCAGTCCACTGCTTTTAGATCTTATAGCTGTAAATCACAGCTTTTAAATATTTATAACATTCCCTTGAACACTTAAGGGAGAGAGACAAAATAAAATTTTTCATTGGGTCCTACAGTAAAATTTTTTGTGTTGGTTAAAAAATGCTACAGCTTTTTTTTTTTTTTTTAAGAAATTAAGTTGCACCAAATAACCTCTCTGTAAAGCTTTAGTTTTGAATGAGTTTGTCTGACCTTTTCCCTCATCAACGTCAAAATAATTGCTAATAGCCAGGTCCTTAATATAATGCAAAGATCTCTTTATAATTTTAACTTTTTGCTTTATCTGGAATATCCTTGGCTTCCAGTGATAATCATCAAACTCATTGTTCTTCAGACAAAAATTTAAGAGGAAATATATACTGCCAAAACACATCAAACAAATTAATCTTCAGTTCCATTTAAAGTACACATTTCTCTAAGACCAGCTTCAATGCGTGGTTCAAATGCATAACATAAAGTTGACTTAATACTGCTCAGTGAAGACACCTTGCCTATGAAAGAGAAGCGGACACCGTTTTCTGAAATCCAGACAGAATAACGCTGTTCTATACAAAACATTGAAAACAGGAGAACCTTAGTATTCCTAAAATCCACCAAGACATCACAAATTAATTTGGGGTTCATTTTCGAGATTTTTATAACAAGCCTGATTTGCTGCTTTGTATTATGTGGTGAGAATTTTTTAGCTTTTACTTCTTACACCTGCTTTGCCAGTGGTATCCACTAGGTGGCGATATAATTATATTTTTTTTCTTTAGATTGAGGACAACTTGAGCATTTATGATGTTCTGTGAAAGGAATATTCATCGTCGCAATTAGAACATGCATCTTTTAATTGGTGTTTCATAAATACCGTGATGTCAATCTATATTTACCTGAATAGTATTTGTGTATCAATCTACATTTCCTTTTCTGTTGTTCTATGTTTTATTATAGACTCTAAAATACAAACTATTGATTGAATTGGTCTCATTTTTATAATGTCTTCTCTATATGGAAATACACAACTGAATGGGTATTCTCAATTTCAGAGTATAGTTCCGCGTAATCCCCCGCATTATGTAGAGATGCTTTGAGACTAAGTACAGGTTGTTGGCGGGGATTTAATTGGAGGGGTTAGAGAAAAAGAGGCAAGAAATTTTCCTTTTTTCTCTAAGCCTGGTGAGAATACTCCACTCAGCTCTATAGCTGCTAAGAAGCAAAGGGTATGAAAGCAAATGAAGTGGTTCTCAGATCCTGCAAGATCCCCTCTTCATAAAAATCTGTCTCTCTCTCCTTCCCCCCCACCCCCTTCGTTCTTGCTCTTTCCTTCCGTTCTTTCTTTTGTTCTCTTTCTTCTCTTAATGTATATTTATATTTAAATTTTTATCTATCCATCTAGGTGGATATATATTTGTATCTATCCATATGGATATCCAAATCTATCTAGATGGGTATAAATACATGTACACATATATGTATATACATTTATATGAGGTTTTTATAATGCAATTTATGCCACTTGTACATCACCTACAAAAATACAGTTAAGCGTTTCGTTTAAAAAACCCAGAAATGAGAGGAGTATCCTTTTTTAAGAGGACTCCATTTGTTTCTGTATTTCATATTCTGTTTGCTTGCTTTATGGAGAACGGTTTGCTAATTATATATTGCTAGAAATAAAGCACTGCGTTTTCTCCTAGTTCCTTGTTTTGCAAGAGGACGCAGTGTTTCCTGTGAACCTCGTTCAAGTACCTTTCTGGTAACTGGGGAGTTTAAACTCTTCGCGCAGAAGACTGAAGGATATTCTTCCCCACTTAAGAACAAACTAGACATAAAACAAAGGACCTATATTAACTGCCTTAAATCCATGGCGGGTGGTGGGAGGACAATTTCAAAAGCTAGTTTAAAGTGAAGTTCTGAGTTAGCAAGCACAGTAACTAATGCTTAGAGAATAGCCTCCCTCACTCTCTTCCCAGGAAATACAATCCTCATGTTTAAGGATCTTTCTGCCAATACCTCTCCACAACTATTGTGACATGAGCACACAAAGGTGCATTTGCCAACGACAGCATCTGTACCAAAGACATGTCGAAATACACACACACACACAAAGGGAACTGGATTCATCAAGCCCATATATTTGATAGTATGTAAATGCACCCAGTGTCTTAGATTTGATGAAACATTATTCTCTCATTCTCTGGGGTTGTCTGTGCTTCTGATCCTTTAATTCTATATTACCTTGCTCACTGTAACCTTAATTCTATGCTACCATGCTCACTGTAACTTTAGCTAGCCAGATTTCAAGCAACCTTATGTTTTTAAATAAAATAACATTTCATCTATGGAAAGTAAATAAATCATGCTCTGAGCAATACCACCTTTTCCAATTTGAGTCAGTGACCTATTCATGTTGTTAAAATCAGTGATATAATTGGTCTTAGATTCTAAAAGCTTTTTAAGTCCAAAGCATTTAAGGCAACTTATTGTCTCAAAATCTCCAGTTGCTTCCATTTGGTAGTATTGTTGTAATAACAGTTTGGGGGTTTTAGACTTTTCATTTAGTTTCTAATTGAAATAGAGACAAATGTTACTGATGATGAACCTGTTACACTTTTATAATCATACATAGTAAATCATCAAAACACAAATAGAGTCAATCTTCACACTTATATAAAGAAATGAAAAATAATAACAATATAACTATTGTTGCTTCAAAGGGCAGGCACATGTTAAGAATTCATATTTTTTTTACCACTCCTTCTCAATGTTTTGGCAGTATTTTTAAGAAATGCAAGAAAAAGCAAAGAAAATAATTGGATGGTGCATTTTTGTTTATAGTTTTGATGATCAGAAATATTTTTCTGTGTACTAATGCTAACCTGTTTTGATACTGATACTATTATAGGTGATATTGATACTGGTTTTCAAAAAGCAGTTAATATCAGTGTTCATCTTCTACAGAAATGATAAATGCAAGACAGTGGCTCATTTACCGGAAAGAAACAAAAATTATCATGAACTTGTAAATGATCTTTCCCACCTCCTTTTGCTGCATACAGACCTCTTGTCTCATATACTCTCCATTCTTTTCAAACTATATTTTAAAATGCAAGAATAGTAAACAAGTTTTAATACTAAATTTTATTTCTATCACTCTTTAGGATATCGGAGTGGGGAGTAATTTTTACTACTAAGCTGCATTTTTTTGTTGTTGTTATTCAACACCTTTTCTGAGCCAAGAACACTCATAATCTCTGATGATGACCTGAATTGTGTGAATTGAAATGGTGACTAGGTTACCTAGTAATCTGACTTTGATCAAATTATTTAAAGTATTCCCCAATTAAGCTCATGTATAAAATTAAAATGATAAATTTTTCATTTTGAAATTAATTGAATTAATGCATGTGAAGTCCTTAAAAACTGTCTGAAACTTAAATGTAAACTGTTACCTACTATTAGAAATACAGGGAGTCTAGAAATGTTTAAGCACTTCTTGATATTAGTTGGCTTATTTTCAAATATTCCTGCAGGGCATTTGACACTCTTCTTTTATATTAGCATTTATTCCTTTCTCTAAAAAAAAAAACAAAGCTTTTTTTGTTTCCTAGGGGTATTGAAAGCTTGTGGCTAAAAGATATAACTTGACTTTCCCAGAGTTTTGAACCTTATAAAAAAATAGAGCTTAGGTTATGGAGACAGTGTGCCATGCCACGCTCTATTCACCAAACATGCTACCTCATAAAACACTGTGCAAGAAAAATGAGCATTGTCTCCGTTCATAATTAAGGCAGAAATACCAATACTATTTTCATAACTCTTATTTGCATGCAGTGACTTTGGAATTTGCGATTCTTTTCCCTTACTTTGTTTTATTTGCACCCCACAATAACTGTGTAAAGCAGGCATCATTAGCCCCAAATGAAAAAAAAAAAGAAAGCAATGGAGGCACAGAGACTTAAATAACTTGCCAAGACTCACTTAGCACGACATAGTGGAACTGTATCTGGGAGGCAGGTTTTCTATCTCCAGAGTTCCACTCCTAAATAGATCATTAGGACTTAAATGGACCTTCAAATTTTCTAGTCTAAATCGTTATTTATTCAATGAGAAGACAGAGGACAGAGAGGTAACAGACTGGACAATGTGGCAGAGGCAGAGTTAAGACCAGAGTCCTTGTCATTTCTAATGTAATTTTAAAATATTACAATATCCTATTATCTACATTTTTAAACAGTTTTTTCAACTACAAAGTTTGAGATCTAAAATTAAAAAAAAAATACTTACAATAGTTAAACATTTGACCCAATTTATTGCCTCAGTCTGTCTTGTTGAGAGAGGCGGAGTTTCAACCCACAAAATCCCCAATTCTGTTATTTGTATAGTGAGTGGTAGCAATGTGGTTAGCGATGCTTTATGATAGTAATTCTCACAAACGTGTGTCTCTCACAACTAATCAGAGGCCCTGTAGTTTGCTTTACATGAGGTCTAGGTTTTTTTCCTCAAACCTCAGTAGAATCTAGACTCTAAAAGAAAATACCAGAGGCAAGCAGGGAAGGCAAAACTTCCTCAAACAATGATGAATAGAAGAGATTCTTCTTCATGAACTATGCATTTGTTCTCTATTAGTAACAGGAATTAATATCTAACCCTGTATGCACAGCTAGAATAGAAAAATATTTTCTTAATGCCATCTTCATTTGGATGTCAGATGTGTGGGGGTAATGCTAAACCTGAAGGGATTGCAATTTATCTCAATCTGGAAGGGATTCAAAGTACCGTAGGATTTTATTCATCTACCAGTGGCCTTGAAAATAAAAATTATCAGGTAGATACAAAGAAAAAATTCCGGAAGGATACACACAGCCTTCTCAGACTGAATTGTGATTCTTTGCAAATTTAGATTTCTTTCACTTGTTCATTTATTCATTTTCATTAATTTATTTAACAATATACTCATGCAACAAACATTTACTAATATACAGGTCTGTGCTATGTGCAACTAAGGAAGAAAGAAACAAAAAGGGTTTGGACTGCCTTCTAAGGCACTAGCGGGGAGCTAAAGTACTAATGCAAACGGCTAGATTACCAAGTTGAGGGTAGCAAATGTCATGACAGTTAATTGTAAATGCGATTTAATGGCAGTATTAAGAAACAGGGGTGTGTCCTTGCCAAATGAAGAATTAGAGGATGGTTCATGAAGGAGAAGGATTTTGGTTCATTGAAAAAAAGATACCAAGTTTGTGGAAAGAGTGGCGAGGGCGTTTAAAGAGAAGTGCACAAAACGGACACGAGAAGCAGTAGAAAGGCAGGCAGGTAACTAGGTGGTGAGGGTTATTGAATTGCTTTGACTAGAATATAGACGAATTCAGAGAGAAAAGGTTAAATGATTTTTTAAACTCTGTACT
>NW_011494678.1:476987-480436 GCF_000754665.1 Bison bison bison | reverse complement strand
ATTCTTAAGGAGTTACATGTTTCTCTCATCGGTCTATGACCTCACTGATGAATCTGGTGCGATGCTATAACCTACTCAGTTGATTTGTTAGGAATATATGGACAATATTTTTTAAGTATAAAATATTGTTCAAAGACAAGGTAATAACAAATACAGGTGGAGACAAATTTGTTTATTTTTTTTTAGTCTCTTTTTTTTCAATAAGTTGCACTGATAGCAAAGTTTGAAATTAGGCTGTAGCCTATTCAGTCAGTGTTAGATAAATATTTTAATATTTAGTATAAATGTGGGCACTTTATTGCATTCACTCTGAAGCTGGGCAAGTAAAAAATATAATTTAATTTGGTTGTACATCAAGACTCATTTTGTCTTCATTTATGTTAATCTAAGCATAATGTTAGATCTATATTTAGTGAAAGAAAGACCACTGATATCCAGAGGCATTCTGGAAAGTTGCTATAACTTTCACCTTCCCCTGCCCCCAGTTTTGGGGACCAATCTAAATGTAACTGATAAAGTTTCCAAAACTGTTAAATAATGCAATTCTAGTATAGTGGCATGGAGATCAGTTTTAGTCATGCATTTTTAAATTTGGGGAGGAACAAAGAACAAGAATTTTGGATTGAACAACCATAGAATAAATAAAAAGTTCTTTTAGCCTGGAATTTATTCTTTTTATTTCAAATTGACAGTAGTCTAGAAAAACTGACTCACTCTGGAAGAACATAGACGACTACATGTTGAGAGGGGAATATTACAGGGAAGGCAGCAAAAGAGCATCATGGTTGAAAATACGACTACCTATACTTATAACTTTACCTCTATTATCTATCTATGTATCTATCTTCTGCTATGTATGTGTGTGCAAAAATGTGTGAAGTATTAAATAAGCAATATCACTTTTCTTAATAGGGTCAGTATTCAGCTTGGAACACTTGGTACAGTGGAAAGTCACAATGAATTTAAATCAGTGTGTCAGATCTGCTAAAATAACTTTAACAGTCCAGTTGAGAGTAGCATATATTTTCCAAAAATATATAAAACTTTGAGACAAATAAAACAGGACCTGAATCATAACAAATAGTCTCCCAGCCATTTGTTTACTAAACACATCACCATTACTCTAGGGAAATATTTTTCAAATTTCATTTATTCAGTCAAACACCACCTTTATAATTCTTGGTAGGACAACTGGCCATGCCAGAAGTATTTTCTTTACAATATTTTTATTTCTATTAATTTTAATTTGAATTAGATTTTATGATAGTAGTTTCTTCTTATATGATGGATTTCTTTGAAACTTTGAGTATGATATTATAGTTTTAATGCTTCTAATTCACATAAAATAAATTTATAACTAATAAGCAATGTTCACCTGTTTATCTCATAGCACTGAATTGAGCTGTATAATTTTTACCACTTTTATTATCTCTGGCAAAGTGAGAAGGGTCAGTAATTACAAAAACCATTACTGTGGAGGTTGCTAACATAATTAGAAAAAGAAACTATTAGCAATATATGTATAAAGTAAAAAGTAAAAATATAAAGAAGTGTCACCAAAGTACTCCTTAAAGGGGAAAAATAATTTGCAGTGACTTTAGGGGAAATAGTGAAGTTTTCAGTGTCTGAGCAACAATTTGTTTCTCAAAGAAGGGGATGAAAAAGAGGAGAAATAAAGATGGATTGCAGCAGGACAGACAGTATGCCTCAAGGAATAGGTTTAGGTAAAGCTGGCATGGAATCTGTTATCATGCAGAAATATTTTATACCCCAGAGAACATAGTAGCCGGGTAATATTTTGACATAGGATTGCCTAATGCTCTGTGGAAAAACAGTAACTTCTCCTTGTCCCATGTAAACTATTTCTCACCTTCCACCCTTCCATTTTCACCAGTTACTATACTTACTGCTAATTGGTGTGAGTGGGAATTTTATATAAATTAAACAGACTTGCATAGAAGCATGGTCCAAGAGGCAAGTGTGACTGTGAGCATTTACATCCTCTCTGGGCTTAGATGGTAGAGTCTGCCTGCTATGCAGAGGGGTTTGATCCCTGGGTCCAGAAGATCCCCTGGAGAAGGGAATGGCAACCCACTCCAGTATTCTTGCCTGGAGAATTCCCTGGACAGAAGAGCCTGGAGGGCTACAGTCCATGGGGTCGCAAAGAGTCGGATACGACTGGGAGACTAACATTTAACTTACTTTTATTGGATAATTTCAGTAAATTCCAGAAGGACTTTTGGACTCTCTCAATGATGTGGAATACAGAGATACGAGATGGTTTTGACTCAAGTGTCAACTATAATGCCGTATGAGTTAAAGCTTCCATTACATGCAGTGTGGATTCAGTTCTCATTTTTTGTGTTATGTTAGTTTTCATAATGTTCACAGCAAAGGCAATGGAATCAGTGGGGGCCATAATTGCCCTCACAAGCCTAGACTTCAGAACACTTCTGAAGAAGCTGTCTACGTGCGGGTTCATCACAGCCCACATGAACTTCCTCCTTTCTAAGGAGTCCCAATTGTCTTAGGTTGGGTTTTCCTATAAGCAGATTCTGAGACAAATCTTCAAGGGCAAATAGTTTATTTGCAATGTGCATGTGTGTGTGTATGTGTATGTGTGTGTGTGTGTGTGTGTGTGTGTGTGTGTGTGACATATGTGACCATTGTGAACTCATGGACTGCAGTCTGCCAGGCTCCTCTGTCCATGGAATTCTCCAGGCAAGAATACTGGAGTGGGTTGCCATTTCCTTCTCCAGGAGATCTTCCTGACCCAGGGATCCAACTCTCCCACATTGCAGGCAGGTTTGTTACTGTGAACCACTGGCAGGAAACATCAAAAACAAAGTAAGGAGTTAACTTAATCCAGATCTAAGAAATGCACTCAGAATGATCCCACCCAACAGCAAGTGAACTGGAAGGTTTATACCCGACTCTCAAGAGTTGTTTCTTAAAGAATGGAGAGTAGGGTTGGTATAGATTTCCCCATCCACCTTGCTTCATGTGGGCCAACTGGCCAGATCACAGCTCTCTCAGGCGTACAACACTCACAGGCGGCAGGCTGGCAACTGGAGGTTGGCAGGAGCACACCAAACAAGTAGGTTTCAAGGATGTATCAAAGGAACTGATAGCATCTGCCACAGTAATTAAACAGGCAGGATTTTCCCTCTCAGTTGGCCATAGGGCTGTAGCTGATTTTTTTTATTGACTACGCCAAAGTCTTTGACTGTGTGGATCAAAACAAACCATGGAAAATTCTTAAAGAGATGGGAATACCAGATCACCTTACCTGCCTCCTGAGAAATCTATATGCAGGTCAAGAAGTAACAGTTAGAAACAGACATGGAACAACTGACTGGTTCCATACTGGGAAAGGAGTATGTCAAGGCTGTATATTGTCACCCTGCTTATTTAACTTATATGCAGAGTACATCATTCACAATCCCAGG
>NW_011494678.1:471939-474747 GCF_000754665.1 Bison bison bison | reverse complement strand
GGGCTACAGTTCATGGGGTTGCAAAGAGTCAGACATGACTGAGCGACTTCACCCATCTAACAATATAAGGAACAATTTCCAAAAGTGTATTTTCAAGATAGGTGTTATATGGAAGAGAAGAGACTGTAGAAGTTGAATTTGGAACTGTGAGATTAAAAAATGTTACTTTGGTTCATTTATACTTTGAAAAACTTGATTTGTTTTCCAGAAGGCTATTTTAGATTTTTTATGTGTTAAATCATATTGTGAACAGCAAAGAAGAAGATGGGGCTTCTCTGGTGGCTCAGACAGTAAAGAATCTGCCTTCAGTGCAAGAGACCTGAGTTTGATCCCTGGGTCAGGAAGATCCCTTCAAGAAGGGAATGGCCAAGAAGATAGAATATATATTTTCCCCAAGATTGTTTGAAGTAGACTCCTACTTTTCATGGAACACAGTCTGAGGTAGAGAAAGCAGATTCTGAAATATATTTATACTTGCAATCTCCCCCACAGATAAATATCATTCAGGTGAATTTATTAATGAAGATGCCATTTTAAAGTTCTTAAGCAGTGATAGGTTAAGCATTAGAAGCATTTATGTTTTCTTTTTCAGAGATTAGGTCAGATGTACACATTGCAAAACGTAATTGTAAATGTCAGATATGGGTTCATATGAGGTTCTACTTAGTGATTAAGGTCACACACTGCCCCCTATCATTTTAGCGCTTGCAATTATTCATAATTTCAGACTTGTCTCAGCCAGATCAACTAAATTTCCCTTGAAAAATGAAGAAGGAAGTCAGCCTCACTCAGTCACAGTCCAGAAGGAATTCCCTGATTTCAAGGACTCATATGACATGATTTCCTTTTAGTTCCGCACTGTATTTATCTCTTGGTAAATCACCTTCTCTGATTCTTTATTTTAAAATTCAAATGAATAAAGTTCCACAGTGAATTCTTTTCCAGTTTCCTCAAAATTTTCTTCAATGACAGAGATGTCTTCAAAATCACAATAAAATATATTAGAGACCTTTCTTCTCTCTCCTAAAGTGACACTATGAAGTTTCACATAATTTCTAGTCTGCATCTCATAAAATACTGGCAAAATTTATTCAATTCAAATTAAATAGATGTAGCACAGCGTAATCTTTCTCTATTAAATATGTCACTTTTTGCAATTGTTTCTTAATATCCCTCACAGCTTCAATCTAAGATTAGCACTTTCTTTGCTGCCAGAGTTTCACTAACCTACTGAATTATTCACTGAAGCATAACCTTCAGATATCAGGTTAGAAAGACCTTGATTATGGCAGGAAGTGAACTGTATAAACCATTTTTCTTTAAAAGAAAATTTCTCAGTATAGCCGAGTCTGAAATGAGATAAGTATTAAATGTGTGTAAAAATTAAGTTCATAATTGATAGGAATTTAGCCAACTGTGACATTCCTGCATTTTGTTTATTATAATGTATAATACCATCCTCAGCCCTGCAAAGCAGCATAAAAACATGTGTATTGCCATAGGGTTTATTTCACCTAGGAAGACACTAGCCTGGCTTCAGATTTCAGAAACACAATTGTTATATGTTAAACCACATAATGTTTTTACACAGTCTCTGAATATTCAGATTAATTTTTTTAAAAAACTGTACTTTTTTCCTATGCTCCATTCACTGTTCTTTCCTGCACCGTAGCTTTGTTTTCGTGTCCTATAGCACCAGAGTTCATGGTGAAGTCAGCAATTCACCATGAGCCTCCCTGCAGCAAATTCTATTAGTGGCGTCCATTGCTTTATCTCAATTCAGTGCTGAAAGGTCATTAGAATACCGAGGAGGAGACAACATACTTGGAACACCTTTGCTGGTGCTGAAATCAGAAAACTCAGCACTCACAGATCAGACACTCATGACCAATCCACTGGGTACCCAACAGCTAAAGTGCAAACGCGATACACAGCAGTGTGATTCTACTAGATGAGAAGAAAATGCACAGAGACTGGTCTACATTTAGCTACATTTTTATCCCTCAACCATTGGGAGAGATTTTTTTCCCCACAATATATTTGACCTAAGACAGCATTCAAATGACTTTCCAAAGACTCAGGTGGAGCATATATATTTTAAATATCAGTTCACTTATTAATGTTAGGCTTCTCTCACCATTACCAGTGTTGTAAAAGTCAACACAACTTAAGAATGTCAATAGTAAGAGATGATGCATTATTAAAGAGTGTGCTTTGATCAGATTTTCTACATAGATTTGCTGTTCAGATGGAGGCAATAAACTAAGACACATTTTTCACCATGAATCAATATAAGTAGTATAGACAACATTAACAATTTTCTTTTAATGTTGCCCACCCTATGCCTGGCAAAAGTACCAATCTTACTCTCTTCTAAAATTTTAACCTGGTTGAATGATTATTTGAAAGGCTTTTTATAAGCACTTAGGAAAGTGCCAAATAAGCATATGAAATCACAAGTTACTCAGCACAAATAGTGCCTGGGTTGGGGGTGTGTGGGGGGGCGCTCGGGGAGAGAAAGACCTAAGAAAAACAGTAGTAAAGAGAAAATTGTGAAAATACCTTTTCCTTAAGAAACAAAGGAAAATATTATTAGAACAAATGTTACAACAATTTGCCATTTGTGCAGGTGAAAAATTCAGTTATTATAAGTACATATTAATGACTTTAATGAAGGAAACAGAATTTGAGAGTTTTTCTGGGCTTCTCTGGTTAATCAGACAGTAAAGAATCTGCCTGCAATGCAGGCGACCCAGGCTGGATCCCTGGGTTGGGAAGATCCCCTGGAGAAGGGAATGGATACCCACT
>NW_011494678.1:470451-471839 GCF_000754665.1 Bison bison bison | reverse complement strand
AATTAATTTTTTTTTTTTTTACATTTGGCACTTCCATCTTTTCTGGGTGGAGTATGAATTTAGAAAATAATAACATCAGCATATGAATGTGAAAGACATTATATGAATTAGAAAGGCAGAGTTTGATACCCTGTAATAAAGAATGGAAATGGGTCATTTTCCAAGAAAATTCCTTACAAATCCTCTTCCAATTGATTAAAAAATGTGGTATAGAGTTAAATTACAAAAAATTTTTCTAGCTGATAATTTTCAGTGGAGAGAAGGAGGCTATATAAAATTCCTGTCTCATTTATAATGACTCAGCCCCTAAATAAATGTAGAAATTTCAGCCCTCTGGGAATTCAGTTTTATGGAGGAAGTCTCAGTCTAGTCAAAGAGGCTGCTAGGTGCACTCAGTCTAGCACAGAGATAGCAGATGGAGCCATGCCTCCTCTTCTTATTTTCATGGCCCAGGTATTCTCATCAGTCCTTTTTCTTGCTGATCTCAGATATGACGCCGGAATCCTTCTCAACACAGTGTACATCATCATTTGTGTTGAAACCACTTCACTATCTCTGATGTAGTGGATGGTCTTTATTCTATGATATTTCCACTGTGTCTGAGGTTATATATTCAGGATTTACATGGATGTGAAACACAGAATGCATATGTTAATATATCAGGAAAATACCTTAGTAAATTGTTTTGAAGACAAAGACAATCAGTGGTACTAATTATACGAAAGCCAGGAAATATCCTTGTGAATCAGAATTCAGAAGACAGTTTAAGGTCATTTCTCCTAGAGGTTTTCTACAGATTAAAATAGGACATGATCAGGGGATGGTGGTTTTTTTTTTATTCCTTGTATGTAATATGAATTGTGTGATCTACTATATGAATTCAAAGGGATCCATTTCCTTCATTTGTGTTCAATATCCCAATTAGAGGACTTTTCTTCAGATGTGACCTATTTCTGACTATTTCCAACTATTTCCCTGACCCTCCAAATCACAGACAAAGCAGCTTTGACTCTGGAATACACCATACATCAGAGGTTTGCTCCTGGGAGTAACAGAGTCTTTCAGGGTCTTCAGAGTTCTAGAAGGAGGGCTGAGCTGTGCCTGCCACCAGTAAGGCAGGAATGGCCAATCCCATTAAATAGCTGGTATTCCTCCTGGGTTACCTTTGCATAAAATGCTTGATGATAACTTGATTGAGTCTGCAAGGAGTGTCAGCTGCAAATACTGGAATCAAGGCACTTTCCATGCCTTTGGAAACTATCCTTAAACAGGACTACAGATCAAAAGCAGTCACACTATTGGGTATGGAGCACCACAGCCTGATTGGAATCTGACTGTGACAGTCTTCCAGCAGAGCTAGCACTTAGCAGAATGAGGATTTCTCAACA
>NW_011494678.1:449557-470351 GCF_000754665.1 Bison bison bison | reverse complement strand
GGTAATTTTTATTTTTTTTTATTTTTTTTTTTTTCTCTCTAATTTTATTTTATTTTTAAACTTTACATAATTGTATTAGTTTTGCCAAATATCAAAATGAATCTGCCACAGGTATACATGTGTTCCCCATCCCGAACCCTCCTCCCTCCTCCCTCCCCATACCATCCCTCTGGGCCGTCCCAGTACACCAGCCCCAAGCATCCAGCGTCAGAATGCCTGCTTCCATATGAGATCATCTGTTGTCTGAGGGCATAGAACATGTCTATCTTGGTCACGGCTTTGTATCTAGTATGTCATAAATAGATCTCTATATACGTAAATGTTCAATAAATATTTAATAAATTAATTGGATGACTATCTGAAAGTGCTTGATACGTGAAAGTTCAGGAAAAATTAAACAAAAGTATAAATGCAAGATAAAAAATATACCATACTCATCAGGCTAAACCCAGGTATTATCTTAGTTTTCCAGAAGTTGCACTGGTAGCAGATGTAAACCCCAAAAACTCAACTCTCGAGTCAGGAGGAGGGATAAACTGGAGTACTGGGGTTGACATATACACTCAACTGTGTATAAGATAGATAACCAATAAGGACCTACCTTATGGCTCAGGCAACTGTGCTCAGTACGTTGTAATGACCTATATGGGAAAACAATCAAAAAGACTGGATATACGTATGTGTGCTGCTGCTGCTGCTGCCGCTAAGTCGTGTCAGTCGTGTCTGACTCTGTGCGACCCCATAGATGGCAGCCCACCAGGCTCCACCATCCCTGGGATTCTCCAGGCAAGAACACTGGGGTGGGTTGCCATTTCCTTCTCCAATGCATGAAAGTGAAAAGTGAAAGTGAAGTTGCTCAGTTGTGTCCAACTCTTAGCGACCCCATGGACTGTAGCCTACCAGGCTCCTCCGTCCATGGGATTCTCCAGGCAAGAGTACTGGGGTGGGTTGCCATTGCCTTCTCCAGTATGTATGTGTAGAGCTTCCCAATTGGCACAGTGGTAAAAAATCTGCCTGCCAATGCAGATGCAAGAGACGCAGTTTCGATCTCTGCATCAGGAAGATCCCGTGGAGTAGGAAATGGCAACCTGCTCCAGTGTTCTTGCCCGGAGAATTCCATGGACCTGAAACTAACACGACATTTTAAATCAACTATACTCTAACAAAAATTAAAATAAAAAAACACCCAGTGCTTAACCAGCTTAATTCATGCTGGGAAAAAAAAAAAGAAGTGAACATAGACTGCTGGGGAAAGAAATGTATAACTGGGAAATGAAGAAAGAACTTGGTAGATCTAATAGAAAGTTAATAATTAGGTAAATTAGGCATGTGTTTAGACCAAAGAAGCTTTTGAGAAGGGACAGTGAATACAAGGATCCACAGTTTTGCATCCAGCTGAGAGCTGTTAAATCCTAGAGCCGAGACTTCATGTGAGGAATCATCTTCCCCTTTATTCTCTTTCGCTTTCCATCTTCTCTCTTTGTCTTCACTCCTCTTCAGATTTATAGTAGCAGCTGCATTTTGCACAGTGATCCAGTGTAAGCAACACTTACTCTGTGACCCTAAGAGAGCTCATGAGTAATCAAACCAACGCATGTTGATTCTGTTCGTCTTCTTTCCCTGTGTATACGTATGAAATTTGGTAGTTACATCCAGGAATGTACCAAAACAAATTAGGTGACTAATTTTTCCTTCTAAAACAATTCTTTCTCACTAAGATAGATCCTGAGGTTGCTAATTAGGACTGTGATACAGGCATTTTATTTACTATCTTCCTCTAGTCTGCCTGGACACCATGTTCACAGTACTAATTAGAAGTCTGCGGCTGGCATTCTGGAATTCAACAGAGCTTTTTTCAAGAGCTAAATTTCATTGTTTTATGGAGACATCTTTTGCTCCCATCCCTAAAGCCTCTTTTGTAACTGTTATAAACTATATCTGTGCTACCTGGTGAGCAATGGTGGTGGTTTGCCTGTGAAAATAGGCCATGAAGATGGTAAATGGAACTTCTGTTGCTGGTCATTTCAGAGCACTTGCTTCAAAACACACACAGGAAATTTGAGTGATGTCCCCAAGCCATAGAACAAACTAGGTCAGATCACTCTTGGAACAATTACTCATTTCTGTGGCCCCCTTATCACTTCCTTGACTAGCCAAGTGAATATTTCACTAGTGGGCTATTCATGGAAATCCAATCAAGATTTGTGGCAGGGTGATAATTTATTTCAAATTTATGATTGTATTCCCACTATATATTAAAGGAAGTAGTTTGCACTTACTTTCTCTATGTAGAGTCATATAATGAGGATTCTCTGAGTTAGCTATTTCATAATTAAATCAGGGTTTCAGATAGAATAAGCAACTGCATAAGCTGTGTGATTTATAGATTTTTTTCAAAGTGCCCTCTTCCTGATTTTATTTCTCCCAATGGCTTATCACTATATCCGAATATTTCACTAGAATCACTCCTTATAGATCCCCTCAAGACAAAGCTCTTAGCAACTTTGAGTCATCCGCTTTGAGGAGGAATAAGAGATGGAGGAATTAAGTCAGAACTACCAAACACTAGAATATTCCCGGATTTTATTCTCATCCTCTTCTCTGCCTAGCCTCTCTTCCAAAGTCATCTTAACCAATACAGTGCCTTCAATATTTGCTTAAAATATTTCCAAATTTTTTCTCAGCTTTTTTACACTGTACCCCAGTATTTTATATCTAATTTCCTTTTAAACACTTCTGCTTGGACATGTAATTGGCATCAAAAATCCCACCTGGAAGAAAATCCTCCTCCCAGCCTCCTCATCTTAGCAAAAAACATCACTACATACCTCATTGCACAAGTCTAGATTCTAGGAGCTATTATTGGTTTCTTCATTTCTTTACTTTGCAAATCTAATTTATTAGTGAGTCTAGTCAGTTCTACATTAAAATATGTCCGTTTTCTTCACTATGCCTAGAATTACCTTATGAAAATGTAAATACCATTAAAATACTTTCCTACTTAAATTTCCCCAATATTTTCTCATATATTAGGATAAAATTGTAAATCCTTCCTATGGATTGAATATGCTTTATATCACTCTTGACCCATATAATATTACTCTCTCCAGGTTTACTGTGATATTCTCTTGGATTTCTTTCTTTTCCTTATACATTAAGAATATATAAACCCAAGCTCTTTTCTCTGAAATATTTGGCCTAGCTCCTTTATTTCATTCATGTCTTAATTCTAAGACAGAGAGGTCTTCCTGAACTATGCAATTAAATAATCCCCCAGTCACCTGTCTATCACAATATTAGTATCAACTTTAACAGTGATTATTAACCTCTGAATTACCTAATTTGTTCATTTACTTAATTTTGGTCTGACCCCTTTATCTGAGAACAGGGATCTTATCTGTCTTATTTACTATTCTCAAGGCATATCTAAAATAATGATTATAATACTGTAATAACTCCACACATTGTTTGAAGGAATGTAGAATGGATAAGAAGATTCTAGACTCCTAATGTATGGTCTGTGCATTCTTTCTACTTAATTGGCATATCTGTAATGAATATCAATGCATAGATTAGTTTAAAATGTAGCTTAATATATAAACTAGACTATGCTTTAGGAAAAATTAATCTCTGAGTTTCAATAGGTTAATACACAGCTTTTGATAATTTTTCATAGGAAGTCTAATGCCAGTCACTGGCGATGCTCTTCCATCAGGTCACTCCAGGATCCAGGTTCCCTACAGGTTTTGATGTCAGTCACCCTTTCCCAGGGAGGTACCATATTATCTTTCATATATTTGGCTTCTAAGTGCAGCAAGTCACCTCTGATAAATCAGTATTGACTAGAACTATTTTCACGGTGGTGGTGTTTAGTTGCTAAGTTGTGTCAGACTCTTTGCCAACTCCATGGACTGTAGCCTGCCAGGGGCCCATCAGGCTCCTCTGTCCATGGGATTTCTCAGGCAAAAATACTGAAGTGGGTTGCCATTTCCTTCTCCAGGGGGATCTTCCTGACCTAGGGCTTGAACCTGTGTCTTCTGCATTGCAGGTAGTCTCATGCATTGCAGGCAGATTCTTTACTAACTGAACCACCAGAGAAGCCCTTGGCCTAATATAATTGCAAGGGAGGCTGAATTATTTAGGGGAGTATGGAGTTTATGGATGAGAAGCAGTGCTGCCTCTAACGCTAGTTATATTAACAGCTAGTTAGACAAGCTGAAGAAATAAGATCTGGGGGGTGAAGGAGAAAAAGGTCAGGTGATTAAAAATTCAAAAAGAAGGGACTTCCGTGGAGGTCCACTGGTTAAGACTTTCCCTTCCAGTGCAGGGGGTGTGGGTTAGATCCCTCGTCAGGGAGTTAAGATCCCACATGCCTCATGGCCAAAAAAACAAAACATAAAACTGAAGCAATATTGTAACAAGTTCAATAAAGACTTTACAAAAATGGTCCACTTCAAAAAATTGTTGAAAAAAATTTAAAAAAATAAATATTTAAAAAGAAAACAGAGAATGAGAGAGAGAAGGAAACAACTGAAATACACCAATGTTACTTTCTGGGCCCTATGCACCTCTAGGGGAAGGCCAGTAACAGTCTCCACACTGGTGAATGTACTTTCCCATTTGGTTTGCAGCTGTAGCTAACGTTATTTCCTGTGCCTAGTATTATTCGAGGTTTGCCTCTTAACTCATGTTCTTCTTGATTCTTTTGCTCTAAAGTATCTTCCCACCGTCAGATGTCTCCACCCCAGGCCGGCCTTTGTATTCTACTTCACAGCTAATCATCTTAGATTAATACCAGGAGCACTTTTGCCTAATGGAGTTTCATCCAGAAAGCGAGAGAAAGGGAACCAGGAATAAAGCTCCTGCTAAGTGAATATGTCGACTCATTTTCCCTGTGTTTTACATGCTCTCTGGTATAAAAGAAATCACGGAAGTCAATGGATTAAATGTAAATGTGAAGTAAGGAAATATGTGATAAAAGGGAGACGGATAAAAACATACTTGAGCCCAATGGGTGGACCATGTGGTGAGCTGATATAATACTTTAATTCTGGCATCCCTGTGGCTAGCCCAGGTTGACAACATTTCAAAGATGACAATTATTTGGAATAAATCCAAGATTATACTTTAAATAAAAATGTTCATAAATCACAGCTCTTCCACTCCAAATAGGACAAGCACATAAGCAATTACTTATAGAAGCAGTATTATCTTGCAATTCAAGCTGTTTCTTAAGTTGATTTGACTAAAAGCTTATTTTTTTTCCCCAAAGTGAAAAATGAAAACATTCAACTTGTTTGGCTTCGTCCTATATATGAAGTTCAACTAGATGAATCATGTATTCTCTCAAAAAGTTCTATACACGAAAAATGGAATTTCAAAAAAAAAAGCAAAAAAAAAAAAGCCAATATGTCTAAAGTGAAAAGAACTGGGGTAACTGCTGCAAAATGAAATTAGGAGGGAGGGATAAAGTGTGGATCCAGGCCATGCAATGACAACATTAATTGCTGCAAGTAACTCTGGACTTATAAAAAAAAAAATTATATCTGTTGGTTTCCAAAAATGATAGAACCCACAAAAACCCCCAGCTTTTCTGCCTGTTTTGTAGTGCTTCAGAGTGAGAAACTCTGACTTCCAGCCCAGGATCTGGACACAAACATACAAAGTTTGTGTTCTTGGGTGAGTTTTTAAACTACAAGTGTCAGTTTCATTATTTGTGCAATGAGGGTTTAAACCTCATAGGGTGGATTTAAATAGAATAAGGCACCATACCAGACATATATTATATGGAGCCTTGGTGCTGGTAAGGGTACTATAAATAAGGATATGTAGTACGTATAAATGTGATCTTATACACGTGAATGTATAATCAGGTAATGATTCTTTTATAACTCTTACTTACATAAGTGAATATTTTGTAAAGTACTCTTGCCTGGAGAGTCCCATGGATGGAGGAGCCTGGTGGGCTGCAGTCCATGGGGTTGCTAAGAGTTGGACACAACTGAGCAACTTCACTTTCAAATGGCAACTCACTCCAGTGTTCTTGCCTGGAGAATCCCAGGGATGGGGGAGCCTGGTGGGCTGCCATCTTTGGGGTCCCACACAGCTGGACACGACTGAAGCAACTTAGCAGCAGCAGCAGCAGCCGTATATTTTAAATATAAGTAGGTCATAATTCATTTAAGATTCTGGGAATTAATTTATGGGAAGTCACTAACATTTAATAGATAATAAACATACATAAAACATGACTTTGTTACATGTATTTGCAGTGAATGTTACATTTTCAGATAGATATAGATATCTCTAGCTGTATGTTATTGATCTAGCTCTGACATTTAGACAATTATTTATGAATGCTCATTTAGTTTATAAAAGATTATAATCTGATTACTGTTTTCCTGTCAAAGCTCATGTAACACCAGGTAACATGTAAAAGCTTTACTCCTGCAGTTTCTCAGCATTCAAAAGTGTTTCACTGTTACCTGTACCTTTCAGTGATATAGCAATTGTTTTATAAACTCCAGGATTAAAACGGTGCAAGGTAGGCCATGCTGGGTTTCCCCGGTAGCATTAGTGGTAAAGAACCGGCTTGCAATTGCAGTAGATATAAGAAACATGGGTCGGGAAGATCCCCTGGAGAAGGAAATGGCTACCTGCTCCATTGGTATTCTTGCCTGGAGAATTCCATGGACAGAGGAGCCTGGTGGCCTACAGTCCATGGGGGTCACAAAAGAGTTGAACACAACTGAAGCAACTTAACGCAGAGGGCATGCTACCCATTCATTTGGCATGGGAAAAAGCTCTCACATACATGCTGATGGAATAAGGTTTTCTTGATGCAAAGAGAAGCTGTAAATTTAGTATGAGTAAATGTTACAATACCAAGTAGTGAATAAAATTCAGGGAGATGCAGAGAAGAAATTACAGAAGACAAATCCATATTAGTTCCAAATTAGATTTCTTTAACATGTTGAAAAATACTAAAATGTAATGGAAATGGATTAAGCTTGAAGACTACTTTGGACAAAATTACCTTTTAAAATGGAAAGTAAAAATAGTGAGGTTTAATATAAAGCCGGTAAATATCATGGAAAAATTTTGGTGGGGGGCATTGAAACTTGAAAAAAATTATTCTAATATTATCTAAAGGATTGGCAGCAGTGACTTTCAATTTTTTTTTAAATTGTAACCTACAACATGAATCCATGGGTGAGGAAGCTTGCCTGAAGGAAATGGCAACCCACACCAGTATTCTTGCCTGGAAAATCGCATGGACGGAGGGGCCTGGCAGGCTATACTTTATAGGGTCACAAAAGAGTTGGACACAACTTAGTGACTAAAGAACAACAGCAACAATACAGAATAAATCATATTTAGAATTAGGACATTTCATATGCACACATATACATACAAACACATTCCCAGAGGCAATAATAGTTTTGTAAAATAATATTTACCACAAATACATGTAGTGAAGTCTAACATTTTCTGTATTTTTATTATTTCTTAAACATTAGTGACTTCCAATAAATTAACTCCCAGAACCTTAAATGAATTATGACCCATTTATATTTAAAATATAGTACTTTACCAAATATGTGATTGTGTGGATTATGTGATTGTGTGGGTTGTGTGATTAAGAATTATAAAAAAAAAATCTATAAAAGAAGACCTTTTCTTAAAAAAAAGTATTAAAAAGAAATTTAAAAAAGAATCTTTACCTTATAATATATATATTCACATATATAAGAAAGCTACAGACATATGAGTGAAATGACAAAAATTCCTGAATTATATTTATATTTACATGAATAATCTCATGTAAAATAAGAATGTTATTGCAATTAGTGACAAAATCATATATTACACATACAAAAATATTGTTTAAATAATCTTTAGTCATTTTAGATAAATGATATTTAAATTCTCTATTTTAAAATTACAAAGATATTAAAGGTATAGGTATACAAAACAAAATGATAAACATAATAAGAGCATGTGTACATGCATGCTCAGTCACTTCAGTCATGTCCAGCTCTTTGTGATCACATGGACTGTAGCCCACTAGGTTCCTCTGTGGAGGCAAGAATCATTGCCAGGATTCTCCAGGCAAGAATCCTGGAGTGGTTTGCCATGCCCTCCTCCAGGGGATCTTCCCAACCCAGGGATTGAACCCAAACAGAAAGATTATTTCTGCTATTTTAAGTTGTGGAAGACTACTTTACAATCATTATGAGAAAATCAAAAATCATTTTAAAAAATGATAGAATAAATTATGTATAACATACAATTAAAATCCATATGGCAACCTGAGAATAGTTTGAAGCATATGTAATATCCAAACTACATCTCACATATGTATGCCTTATTTAATATTTAAAATGCTGCTGCTACTGCTAAGTCGCTTCAGTCATGTCCGACTCTGTGCGACCCCAGAGACGGCAGCCCACCAGGCTCCCCCATCCCTGGGATTCTCCAGGCAAGAACACTGGAGTGGGTTGCCATTTCCTTCTCCAATGCAGGAAAGTGAAAAGTGAAAGTGAAGTCGCTCAGTCATGTCCGACCCTCAGTGACCCCATGGACTGCAGCCCACCAGGCCCCTCCGCCCATGGGATTTTCCAGGCAAGAGTACTGGAGTGGGTTGCCATTTCCTTCTCCAATGCAGGAAAGTGAAAAGTGAAAGTGAAGTCGCTCAGTCATGTCCGACCCTCAGTGACCCCATGGACTGCAGCCCACCAGGCCCCTCCGCCCATGGGATTTTCCAGGCAAGAGTACTGGAGTGGGGTGCCATTGCCTTCTCTGAATATTTAAAATAAATACTGTGAAATAAAAATAATATGTGAAAAGCATAAACAATTCATAAAGAAAAAAGGTTAACACCTATAATGAAATTTTTAAAAATTCAAGCTATTATTAAAGAATTTCAAGCTAAACAATAACTTTTATACATATCAAATTGGCAAATGTGTAGTTTAGAGTTTCAGTGCCTGCTGTCATTTAGCTGACATTTATTATTTTCCATATGTCAGATACTGTTTTAAAGGTTCAGCATCCTGTTTAATCTTTCCAAAAAACCTACAAGTAGGTAGATAACAATCAACTCTAGTTACAGTACAATGTCGCTGAGACTGGTTAAGCAACTTGCCTTAAAGCTAGGAAGTGGTTGAGTCAGGTTCTGATGCCAGAAAATCTGTAATCAGAGGGTACATTTTATTTAATTATTTTAAATTATTTTTATTTATTTATTTGGCTACATCAGGTCTTAGTTGCAGCACGTGGGATCTTCGATCTTCAGTTGCATGTGGAATCTTTAGTTGCCACAAGTAAACTCTTAGTTACAGCATGTGGGATCTAGTTCCCAGACCAGGGATCGAACCCTGAGCCCCTGCATTGGGAGCTCAGAGTCTCAGCCTCTAGACCACTAGGGAAGTCCCCAGAGAGCATATTTTAAATAAACAATATGAAAAAATTGTAGGACATATAGTGTGGTACTATATTTGTAGAGAGCACTTAAAAAAAATATCCCCAGAGCACTGAAAATATACTTGCTGCTTAGAATTTCATTTCTATTTCTATATATTATAGAAAAATATATTTACCCAATGTGGCACTAGTGGTAAAGAATATGCCTCCAATATAGGTCACATAAGAGGTGTGGGTTCCATTCCTGGGTCAGGAAGATCCCTTGGAGAAGGGCATGGGAACCCACTCCCGTATTCTTGCCTGGAGAATCCCTTGGACGGGGGGGTCTGGTGGGCTGCAGTCCATAGGCTCTCAAAGAGTCAGAAATAACTGAAGTGACTCAGCACAGCACAATCAAGATATAGCTACAAAGCTGTGCAAGCAATATATGTGACATAAACTTCCATAAAAACTCTTTATAATAGTAGAAAATTAACAGAAAAGAGAAATAAATATTTACTACTTGAGTGCATTATTTGTGGCATATGTATGCAATAGAATGACAAACCTAGGCAATGTATTAAAAAGCAGAGACATTACTTTGATGAGCCTCTTGATGAAAGTGAAAGAGGACAGTGAACAAGTTGGCTTAAAGCTCAACATTCAGAAAACAAAGATCATGGCATCTGGTCCCATCACTTCATGGCAAATAGATGGAGAAATAGTGGAAACAGTGGCAGACTTTATTTTTGGGGGCTCCAAAATCGCTGCAGATGGTGACTGCAGCCGTGAAATAAAAAGATGCTTACTCCTTGGAAGAAAAATTATGACCAACTTAGACAGCATGTTAAAAAGCAGAGACATTACTTTGCCAACAAAGGTCCGTCTAGTCAAGGCTATGGTTTTTCCAGTGGTCATGTATGGATGTGAGAGTTGGACTATAAACAAAGCTGAGCACCGAAGAATTGATGCTTTTGAACTGTGGTGTTGGAGAAGACTTGAGAGTTCCTTGGACTGCAAAGAAATCCAACCAGTCCATCCTAAAGGAAATCAGTCCTGAATATGCATCAGAAGGACTGATGCTGAAGCTGAAACTCCAATACTTTGGCCACCTGATGTGAAGAGCTAACTCATTTGAAAAGACCCTGATGCTGGGAAAGATTGAAGGCAGAAGGAGAAGGGGATGACAGAGGATGAGATGGTTGGATGGCACCACCAACTCAATGGACATGAGTTTGGGTAAACTTCAGGAGTTGGTGGTGGATAAGGATGCCTGATGTGCTGCAGTCCATGGGGTCACAAAGAGTCGGACACAATTGAGTGACTGAACTGACTGACGGACTGACCCACTCCTGTATTTTTGGGCTTCTTTTGTGGCTCAGCTGGTAAAGAATCCACCTGCAATGGGGAAGACCTGGGTTCAATCCCTGGGTTGGGAAGATCCCCTGGAGAAAGGGAAGGCTATCCACTCAAGTATTCTGGCCTGAAAAATTTGTACTTCAGGTTGGTAGCAGCTCACCTGTGACGAGCTCTAGGTTATTGTCCTAACCTTTGTGTTTCCTCTGTAGCCAAACATTTGTAACTTCCCTTTTTAAAAATAGACCTCCTCAAATTTCTATTAGAGTTCATTGTGAATTCAATCTGGGGAAGACATATAGAAGAGGTTAAATAAACATCCTGTTGGTTCCCCAGCTGACACCAGTGATAGAGAATCTGCTTGCAAATGCAGGAGATGCAAAAGATACTTGTTCAGTCCTTGGGTCAGGAAGATCCCTTGGAGGAGGAAATGGCAACCCACTCCAGTATTTTTGCCTGGGAAATCCCATGGACAGAGGAGCCTGGTGGGTCACAGTCCACGTGATTGCAAAGAGTTGGACGTGACTGAGTGAGCATGCAAGATGGGGCTCATTTAAATTCAGAACATAAGTATAAACTCTTAAAATATTCTAAAATATTTGTTTACAAGTTAGTTCTGTTCACTGAAAAGGTCTCAAGACAATGAGTGACTCTGTAGCAATGAGCATTCCCAGCATGCAGACTGTGCTTTGGGAATAATGGATATTATTAACATGAGTTTGGGGGTGGGTGGGAATGCAAAAGGTGACTCTGGAACATGCTGCCATATCAAGCAGGAAAGTTGTCAAAGATTACAAAGTTGTCAAAGATTGTCCCTTCTGAACTTCATAAACATTGAAATTGATCTAAACTGGCTGGCTATGTTCGAACTTGTTAAAACAAACAAGTTAAAAAAGTATAGTAAAAAGAAAATAATAATTGGTTACTGCTGAAGATAACAGAAAATGAATTGATTCTTTTGAAAAACTGGTTAAATCAGAGTAAAGAAATAAACATTATCTTGCCTATTTATATGAACTAAACTATTGGATAACAAATTAGTAGTTGAGGGGAATTGTCTCTGGAAGTATTTTTTAGTTTGGGATATTTGAAAAGACTTATAAGACTCAACGGAACATGCTCATTTAAGGCTATTATCTACAGTCCAAGAGGATAATACAACAAAAGAAAAGGAGCACAGGTGGGCATTGGGGATCCAAGAGATATTCAGGTGAAATCTCCCCATGGTTTTCGTTCACTTTGACTTGATCTGGGCAATGAATTTTGGTTTTAAAAGGGCTCAGGGCAGAAGCTTCCAGGAGGTCTTTTATGCCCTTCTGGTTACATAATCACCCAGCTGTGTAACCAGTTATGCCAGTAGAAAACTATCCATAAACAAACTGTCTCTGAGGTTTGGGATTCACCGGGGGAGTTTTGGATTTTAAACCAAACATCATAAATTTCAGTGCACTTATCTTGGTCAAGAGTCAAAGCCAGACATCTAGGCATCCCTGGAGATAAAGAGAGAGTTTTCCAAGCCCAGCTGTAGATCAACTCTATCCTATAGAGCCTCCTTATGAAGTTGTTCCATCTAATAAATAAAGACAAAATGATAGAATCAGAATATCATGAGTTTGCAATTCCTAATGAATTAACAGATTTAGGAATTTTGCATTCCATCTGCAAACATCACAGAAAACATTTTGTGTCTCTTGATGAAAGAGCACACCATCCATGGCATCAGTCTTGAGATTAATTGAGCCTTTGAATGCAATGCCAATTTTCAAGAACTAAAGGACAGAAGATCTTGTTAAATTGTACCAAGAGTATGAAATCAGCAAATCTAGACTGACAAAGTCAGGTCATTTATTTGTATGTTCTTTAAGATACTATCAGTTGTGTGTTCTTCACCTGAAAAATTATATGGAAAGAAAAGGATAGGAGAGGAGAATCTAAAGATTCATTTTTTAATGGATGAGATATCAAGTTAAAATTTTGGCAAGACTATATTTTATGACTAGGGCTGCACACATAGGTGATGAAACCATAAATGAATGCAAAGACAGTGAACTTCCACTGGGATGGACCATGTGGAGAGGTTGCTCGGGTCACAGAGTTCTGTTTTGTGACTTAAGTGGGGTCACAAGAGCCTTTGTCTTATAATATTTCATTAAGCCATACTATTTGTGTAAGTGTGGCTTTTCAGATCTGTGTTTTATTTTATGATAAAAAAGTTGAAAAAGATTATAAACTGAGGTTGGGGCCTTGAGTGCTAAGGAAAGCAGTCTGAATCTAATTTTGATAATGTACAGTTATTTATTGATTGTCTTTAATATCTTAGAAAAAGTGAAAATTTAGTCACTCAGTCATGTCCAGCTCTTTACGACCCTATGGACTGTAGCCAGCCTGGCTCCTCTGTCCCTGGGATTCTCCAAGCAAGAATACTGGGGTGGGTAGCCATGTTTTTCTCTAGGGGATCTTCCTGACCCAGGGATCGAACTGAGATCTTCTGCATTGCAGTAGATTCTTTACCATCTGAGCCACCAAGGAAAGTTGGGGCCTTGAGTGCTAAGGAAAGGAGTCTGAATTGATAATGTGCAATTACTTATTGATTGTCTTTAATATAATGAACATATTTGGGAGAAATGTAGGCTTTAGTCTGAATTACAAAGGATAATCTGAGAATAGATGTCCCTCTTCTAGGTGAATATAAATGCCACATGTAGGGCCATTTGGCAATAATACTTGGTTATTCTTGAGAATTCTAGATTGTATTTGAAAAAGAAACTCGTTCATCAGACACCACAAGTATTGTGGTGTAATAACATAGTGTATCTGAGACAGTTTCACAAAAAGCTAGCTGGCTCAGGAAAGAGGGAAAACCTAGGCACAACAGCCCCACTGGGTTCAATGCCAGTGTACACTTTGGCTTATTGTAACAATAGATCTGAGCATAGTGAAGATATTAAAGAGATAGTGAAGGATAGGGAAGCCTAGCATGCTGCTGTCCATGGGGTCAGAAAGAATCAGACAAGACAGTGACTGAATAAAAACAATAATAGATAGTAGAGAATCTGATTTATGCCTCAATAAAATGTCTAATTTTTAAAAGAATTACTGATTTTCTTTCTCTTTGTGTGCTAAATCGCTTCAACTGTGTCCAACTCTTTGTGACCCCATGCACTCTTGCCCGCCAGGCTCCTCTGTCCATGGGATTTCCAAGCAAGAATACTGGAGTGGCTTACCATGCCTTCCTCCAGGGGATCTTCCCGACCCAGTGACTGAACCCAAACCTCCTGTGTCTCTTACATAGACAGGCAGTTTCTTTACCACTAGTGCCACTTATGCTACTTCAACACAACAGGTAATTAATGATCTGGATTTTAAAAGCAGGAGCTTTTTTTGTCCTTAAAATGATTGGATGAGTAAACAAGCAAATACACTATACCCTTCAAAGAATTTATTGAGAGAGAAAGTAATTGGGACCAAAAGAACAAGGTGTTAAAGATTGTAATAGTGGTTATCAGAAGAGAAACCAGCATTAACTTTCCAGTTCTGAGCTTTAGATAATCACAGACTTTTATACAAAATGACCTATAGACAATCTAACCATTAACTTTCTTAAAAAAAGAAGTGCTTTGTATATTTCATAATTATCAGTCTGTATTATTGATATAACAAAATGCATCTTTTTTTTTTCTTGAATAATGTCCAATTTCTAAAGGAATATGAGAAGCAAATAAGGCATACATTGCAAAAGTTTATAATTTGGGGCAATAGCAAGGAAGAACACACACACAGAGTTCTGTGTGAATGGCAAAACTGAGTTACCTGAATGATTACATTTATATTTGGAAATATCCTGGGCTGGAGTAATAGGTGGTCAGACTTAGCTCACATAAAAAAAAAAAAAAACAAAGCTAAATACCAGTCTAGATATGCTTGTGATATACTAAAAATGAATTTCAAGTACTAAAAGCACTGCATAAGAGGAAACTATCAAAAAACTGCCAAGGTTGAGATTTAGAAATGTCACTCACAGCTGTGTTTCCAAACAAAAAGCTTTTATTCTTATGGCAGGTTTTCACAGCTTAACAGATAAGCTTGTGTTAGGTGTTTGCACCTTGCTTTTTTGGGAAGATATATTTTCTAAAACAACAAAGTCAGCGTGCATGAGGGAAGGAGGAGTTAATGGGTTAAAAACTGTGTAAATGTTACTCCAGTTAAATTACAGCTTGTTGTTCAGATGAATGCTCTCCACTTCTCGTATAGCTTTAAATTATGGACAAATGCTTGCAATTGTGAACTCCCTACATTGTGGCTGCCTGTTCCCAGGCTTCATCAACCGGGGCTGTCCAATGGGATTACTGTAAGCCTTCACGGCAGTCTGCCAGCCACTGATGAGAAACTCATACCCCTGCATGTTAGATTGCTCTCTTTATTCCATCCTTGTGAAGGCTGTGATTGCTGTCATGGTGTTAGGTTAGAAATTAGCATTTTGTGGCCCAAATTTTGCCATCCAGAACACACGCAGGAAAAAAAAAATCAGAGAACAGTCATTATTCTGTCAAAAAAAAAAGAAAAGAAAAAAATCAGGGCTACCATGATACAGACATCTATAAAACTCAGGTCAGGAAATGTTGTGTGGTCCTGGGTGGCAAAGCTAGTGCACGGGGTGTGTTGCTGTTGTCACAGGCCTCTGCTTAGAACACAGTGATTTTTATCAATATATTATAAAACTCACAGTGGCTGAGGAAAATATGGCGTATCCTTAGAAGTGTTAAAAAAGTAATCTTGCTCTTTAGCATGAATTTCTTAAAAATCTGAATTGATCACAAGAAGATAGTGCCTGGCCAAAAACCTAATTCTTAACATCAGTTAACTTCTTTTATACAGAAGCAATGACAAGCTAATATATGCTGTTTTGCAATAGTTTCTTTTTGATACATATATCTAAGTAAATTATGAAAAAAATGAAAGATAAAGTAGTTATGATATATAAAGTGGTAAATATCAGTTTTGTTGGTATTTACCGCTTAAATGACAAAGTGACCTAACTAGTGCTATTATAAGTGTTTCATATTATCAATGATTCAGTAACTATCCTTGTATTAATATTTTCTTTTTATCCTTTATATGCTTATACTTGTGTACTTATGAAACCATTATTAAATAACTACTGATTTTTTAGTTTTATGTGAACCTGCATTGAGGTTAAGACTTACATGCAATTCAATTTCTACTCTTTACAGTAGAGATTAATTACTGCAAAAAATGAAAGTGATTTAAAATTTAGTAAGAAAAAGTGATATAGTTTCCTTATCTTCAGATTCTTCTTAGGCTATCCACAGACATGCTAATTTTTCCTGTCATTAACAGTGAGCAAGCTAGAAGAAATCTGACATGTGAAGTGTACAGATTCTGTTAGGAGCCTTGATATTTATCCACCCAAGCTTATCCATCATCTTTAATCATGCAAAAGGCAGAATTACTTAATCATTTCAGTTTATTGGAAAGAAAAAGAAAGATTTACATTAAAATGATGACATGCAAGAAAAAAAATAAATTGAAAATGGTTATGAGGAGAAGGTAATGCAGACTAAAGCTCCATTGGTTTTGTGATGCTCATTTAAAGCAATGATCTAGTAAAACCAAGGCATAAAAGCAATGATGATGTTAGCTGTTGGGGTATAACCATCTTATCTTTGCATTCCTAGTCTGGATTCTTAGAAAATTATGTGGGGAAGCTAAGATGAATAATTAAATGTTAGACCTAAATATCCACCCCTCCCCATTTTTATCCCAGATTGAATTATATTCTAATAATAATCTGATAAACAGGACCATGATCTCAAAATTTAAATTCAACAACTTGAAGATCTTTATACAAAACACTTTTTTTTATTTCAATAGCACAAAATAAGTCAAACCAATCAGACTCCAAGAATTATCAAGCTCAGTGTATATACATTAAAGTAAACTTATTTTTCTCAAGCAACATGTTTTTGTTCTCAATATATCAGTATTCTTTACTCTTACAGACAATAGCATGTTCTATATAAGCAAAATCTCTCATGCACTCTTATATTACAGGACGAGGTTATCTCAAAACAGTTGCTTGGGATATTTTCACTGTTAGCCCATCCTTTATATTTTATGCTATTTGTTTCTATTTTTTCCAGTTGAAAAACAATAAGTAATTATTCTGAGAATGAGAAATTTTTAAAAGTTTGTGAAGATGTTAATAGACAATAATTTTTAAAGTCTTTTTTAGATATTGTATAAAACAAGGATATTTGAAACAATAGTCAGGTTTCTTCCAATATTTTTTTCTGACCTTAAAATATATATTGTCTCGTAAAAGTCTGAGTTAAAATATTTCTGAAAACAATCTACTTGAATAGAACAGTGCTTAAAATAATCAATTATGTTGAATAAGAATAGCAATTATACACAAGGGAGCTAAAACTTAGAAAAATGTGTTTTGATCCTTCTAGGACAAATGATAACTGTGTTCATTCTTTTAACTTTGAATAAATAGTTGCTTAACACCTACTAGGGGGCTTCCCTGGTGGCCCAGAGGGTAAAGCACCTGCCTGCAATGAGGGAGATCAGGGTTCGATCCCTGTGTTGGGAAGATCCCCTGGAAAAGGAAATGGCAACCCACTCCAGTATTCTTGCCTGGAAAATTCCAAGGATGGAGGAGCCTGTTAGGCTACAATCCATGGGGTCGCAAAGAGTTGGACACAACTGAGCGATTTCACTTTCACTTTTCACTTTCTTTAACACCTACTATGTGCCAAGAACTGTGCTAGCTGTTACGTACAAAATTCCTGGTCTATGTCATACTGTACTGCATTTTTACCAACAGCATAAATTATTTAAGAATAAAAAAAAAGAGACAAATACTTCCTGTTCACTTAGATATGAAATTGGCCATATTTTAATAATATGGCCATGATCCAATATTTCAGCATATTCAGAATTTAAATAGCATTCATGGAGTTTACTTTTAATTTAAATGACACAATTTGAAGTGATTCAAGAATATAGTTTTTATATAAACTTGCACAATCAACAAAACATGTCACTGCAATTGAAAATAAAAATTAAAAAGTATAATTGAAAGATTGAAAAAATTTTTATGTTTAATTACAAAGATGATACAAAACTGCAGTAATTATTTTGAAAAGCATAAAATTTGTAGAATTAGGTTTTAGAAAAGCATAATTTATAATATCTTCCTTAAAGACTGAGAAGCAAATTAAAAATCAAGCCTTCCTCTGCTTATCTAAAGTATTTTTAAACTCTATAAATATGACTTTAAATCATAATCCATTTGAGGAGGAAAAGGAAATTCTGCTTTTCTTTTATTTTATTTCACTGATGATTTTGCTACTGGAAAATTCATAACTTCCCTTTACATTTTTTTTAGATAATCTCATGATTTACAAAACCTTACACAGTTATTTTTAAAATAAAATAAACAATAAATTAAAAACTCACAATATATCTAAATAACCTTTCATAGTCTTTAAGAATTAATTAAGCAAATGAACTTTTTAAGTTTTCTGATGTTAAAACTGTAGTTTATCCAAAAATATATTCATATACATGTTATTGAGAATAGGTAATTTTATTACATATTAATTACATGAATGTATGTTTGCAGTGAATTTTGGACATTGCAAAATAGAAGCAATGAAATGAAAGGTGCAAATTTACATATTCTGATCTAAATACAAATTAATTCTGTGGACAATTTTTTGAAAATAAATTAATTTTTAGCAGAGCAAAGTAAATTTATCTTTTGTTTCTAAAGATCTGTCTTGTGTATTTTAGTATATTTTGCCACAAATTAAAAAAAAGACCATTATTTATGCTTGATAATGATGTAAAATTTAATTAAAATACAAATTTCTGACCTATACTGCTATAATACTGCTTTTCAAAGACAGACAAAAAATTCAAGCTTAATTTATTTTTATACTGTTTTTGAACCATTGTGTACTTAAACCTTCAAAAGGAAACTGTTCTTTAAATGTAGTTTTCCTGAAAGTATCATATATATTTAAATTACATGAAATTCTCTATTACTTTAAAATAGAAATGCAAACTGAGGCTAAAGGAAACAGAATTGTAGTATGAAATACTACTAGAATGACAAACAGGGTTACTTCAATTTTATAGCAATAGGTGGCACTGTTACCTAAATACTCTGATCTGAATTGAAGAACAGTGGAAATGGGTCGTCTCTGTATATAATTTCACATATATAAACAAATGAGAACACAGATGTAAACTTCAAAAATTCTAAGGATATTTTGTTGTCATTATTACTTAGTATTATTTTACATATACAGCCAGCAATATGTCAAATAGTAGAAGTGCAGATTAAAATTTATGACCATAAATATGATTAAATAGGTAGACATTTAGTAGAATTCACAAAGATGTTGACTTTTTAATACATATAAAAATAAACCACTCAATATTTTTCTTTCAAAATTTTCCTCTTAAATTTCAAATCCTATGGAATTTAGTATTGGAAGTGTTCAGGTGTTCTAAAAACCAAGCCATCATTCAAAGTGCTTAAGTAATACAATTTACTTTGTACTGCCATGTTTCTTCTGGCATTGTTTTGTGTAGCGATGTAAATAAGGCTATCATGTGATGCGTATATATGTTAAAAATAGTGTTTCTTGACAATATGCAACCCATTAGGCTGATAGGAGAAAAATGGAATTCTTTCACCACTGCCAACACAGTCATTGTTTACATCTGAAAGAGAAAAACAAAGGAATAAAGTAGGCTAAATTTGTGTTCACAGTGTTTATATGTGAGTGAGAATATCAATAAAGATTGAGCCCTTACTAAAACACCCAGCACCTCTGTAAAACCTGAATACGTTGACCTGATGGTAAGCAGATTGCAATAAGACAATTCCTTCCTCTGGGCAGATGCAGCCTCTCACCAAGGCAAGGCTGGCAAAGTTAGTGCAACCCCTATGCCTCCTGCCACCCTGGCCACGTGGCCCAGCACAAGCCACAGTCCGAGCCAACATTGCAAATTGATTAGTGTTATACCTACTAATGACTGACATTCCTTCTCCCAGAATTCTCAGAAATGATGGCCAAACATATTATGGGATGGTCTTTATGCCTGTGTTGTTTTGTGCTTAGACAATTTCCATCATCTTAAGAGAGAACCACTGTACTGAGATAGACAATGTGGTGCACAGGCAAAGTCCCTTCAGAAATGAAGGACTTACTTCCTTCTCGGCAGCAAATGGCACCTGAACCAGGTCTCGGCTGCTCAGCCCCTAAGGAGCTGAACAGGAGTGTCTGACCCAAGTACATATTGGGTTTCTGGGGAGACCCACTCCTAATGAAAAACACAAGGGAAGCTTAGCCTCAACTTGAGACAACTCTTAAGGGTCTTCCTAGCTCCTGAACCTCCCCTAGAAATGGTTGAACTCCTCATTGAGAATGTATCACATCTCAGCTTCTCTCTCCCACTTCTCAATCCTGCTTTCCTACTTTCCCTTTCCAGAGTTGTATTCCTCGGACATTTGCTGAGATCCTTCTTGCACACTAATCTTCATCTCCAAGCCCATTTCCTGGGAATCCAATTTGTGCCCAAAGCTAACATCCAACACAAACTGAACTAGAGTCAAGAGGGTCTTGAAATGTTAAGTTCTCTCCTCTGTGCTGTATAGCCAGAAGCTAGACCACAATGTGTGTAAAACATTTCACAAATGAGTTTTTACTGTGAAAATGATCTCAAAGTGTGAATAACTCGTTTAAGGAAAAAAAAAAGTTTATATCAGCAACTAACACTGCTTAGTACTAGAATAACTGAGTATTCAGTAAATTTTGAATGGAAGTTAGAGCAGTTGAACAGTATAATTTTATCCATGTTTCAGTTCATTTCAGTCACTCAGTCATGTCCGACTCTTTGTGACCCCATGAAACGCAGCACGTCAGGCCTCCCTGTCTATCACCAACTCCTGGAGTCCACCCAAACCCATGTCCATTGAGTCGGTGATGCCATC
>NW_011494678.1:448273-449457 GCF_000754665.1 Bison bison bison | reverse complement strand
TCTCCTCCTGCCCTCAATCTTTCCCAGCATCAGGGTCTTTTCCAATGAGTCAGCTCTTCGCATCAGGCAGCCAAAGTATTGGAGTTTCAGCTTCAACATCAGTCCTTCCAATGAATATTCAGGACTGATTTCCTTTAGGATGGACTGGTTGGATCTCCTGGCAGTCCAAGAGACTCTCAAGAGTCTTTCTCCAACACCACAGTTCAAAGGCATCAATTTTTGGTGCTCAGCTTTCTTTATAGTCCAACTCTCATATCCATAAATGACCACTGGAAAAACCATAGCCTTGACTAGATGGATCTTTGTTGACAAAGTAATGTCTCTGCTTTTTAATATTCTGTCTAGGTTGGTCATAACTTTCTTTCCAAGGAGTAAGCGTCCTTTAATTTCATGGCTGCAATTACCATCTTCAGTGATTTTGGAGCCCAAAAAAGTAAAGTCAGCCACTGTTTCCACTGTTTCTCCATCCATCTGCTATGAAGTGATGGGACCAGATGCCATGATGTTAGTTTTCTGAAGGTTGAGCTTTAAGCCAACTTTTTCACTCTCCTCTTTCACTGTCATCTAGAAGCTCTTTAGTTCTTCTTCACTTTCTGCCATAAGGGTGGTGTCATCTGCATATCTGAGGTTATTGATATTTCTCCCAGCAATCTTGATTCCAGCTTGTGCTTCTTCCAGTCCAGCATTTCTCATGATGTACTCTGCATATAAGTTAAATAAACAGGGTGACAATATACAGCCTTGACGTACTCCTTTTCCTATTTGGAACCAGTCTGTTGTTCCATGTCCAGTTCTAATTGTTGCTTCCTGACCTGCATACAGGTTTCTCAAGAGGCAGGTCAGGTGGTCTGGTATTCCCATCTCTTTCACAGTTTTCCACAGTTTATTGTGATCCACACAGTCAAAGGCTTTGGCATAGTCAATTAAGCAGAAATAGATGTTTTTCTGGAACCTCTTGCTTTTTTGATGATCCAGTGGATGTTGGCAATTTGATCTCTTTTTCCTCTGCCTTTTCTAAAACTAGCTTGAACATCTGGAAGTTCATGGTTCATGTATTGCTGAAGCCTGGTTGGAGAATTTTAAGCGTCACTTTACTAGCGTGTGAGATGAGTGCAATTGTGTGGTAGTTTGAGCATTCTTTGGCATTGCCTTTCTTTGGAATTGGAATGAAAACTGACCTTTTC
>NW_011494678.1:447063-448173 GCF_000754665.1 Bison bison bison | reverse complement strand
ATGTTTTTCTGGAACTCTCTTGCTTTTTTGATGATCCAGTGGATGTTGGCAATTTGATCTCTGATTCCTCTGCATTTTCTAAAACTAGCTTGAACATCTGGAAGTTCACGGTTCATATATTGCTGAAGCCTGGTTGGAGAATTTTAAGCATCACTTTACTAGCGTGTGAGATGAGTGCAATTGTGTGGTAGTTTGAGCATTCTTTGGCATTGCCTTTCTTTGGGATTGGAATGAAAACTGACCTTTTCCAGTCCTGTGGCCACTGCTGAGTTTTCAAAATTTGCTGGCATATTGAGTGCAGCACTTCCACAGCATCATCTTTTAAGATTATGGCATATTATTCACATGTTAGGCTCTAGGGAGGGACACAAAGTTAACTAAGACCTTGCCTTTGCTCTCAAGAAGTTACTGAATCTATAGCATTTCCACTCTGTTCACAACCCACATTCATTTCTGTTCTGTTAGTTAAGGAGATTCAGATATCTATTGTGTTGAGCAAACAGTTTTCCAAGCATACAACTCTTTTCAAGTGATGTAAACCAAGTCATATTGACTAATTTGGAGTTTTTTAATTAAAAAATTTATACTAAAAAACAGAGTCATACTTATTCCTTTATCAGGTCAAATACATTTCAGTTGAATGCCATGTTTATATATTAAAATTTATTTTAAAAAGGATACACCTGAAAGTGTTATTATAAATGATTTTCACAGTGGCCATAAGTAATTAATACTTTTTTAGAGCTATAAAGAATCTTATTTATATATAATTATGCAGTCATTAAAATACATGATCTATCACTGCCTTCATCCTCTTCGACTGCATCATTCTCCCTTTGGCAAGATAGAAATAAGGTCTAAAAATAAGTCTCAGTACAACTTGAGGGAGTTATCTTTTAGAGTTGACATTGGGCCTTCTTTCCTCTCCCAATCTAGTCAAATTATATCACTTTGTAGTCAGATCAGATTAGATCAGATCAGTCACTCAGACGTGTCCAACTCTTTGTGACCCCATGAATCGCAGCACGCCAGGCCTCCCTGTCCAGCACCAACTCCCAGAGTTCACTCAGACTCACATCCATCGAGTCAATGATGCCATCCAGCCACTCA
>NW_011494678.1:426228-446498 GCF_000754665.1 Bison bison bison | reverse complement strand
TCACTTTCTGCCATAAGGTGGTGTCATCTGCATATCTGAGGTTATTGATATTTCTCCTGGCAATCTTGATTCCAGCTTGTGTTTCTTCCAGTCCAGCGTTTCTCATGATGTATTCTGCATATAAGTTAAATAAACAGGGTGACAATATACAGCCTTGATGTACTCCTTTTCCTATTTGGAACCAGTCTGTTGTTCCATGTCCAGTTCTAACTGTTGCTTCCTGACCTGCATACATATTTCTCAAGAGGCAGGTCAGGTGATCTGGATTCTCTTTCAGGATTTCCCACAGTTTATTGTGATCCACCCTCAGAAGAAATGGAGTAGCCATCATGGTCAACAAACGAATCCAAAATGCAGTACTTGGATGCAATCCCAAAACGACAGAATGATCTCTGTTTGTTTCCAAGGCAAACCATTCACTTTGTAGTATAAGATGCTAAATTGAGATTTAGAAAAATGAAAACCCTTGCCTAGAAACAAACAAACAAACTAGTTTTGGTGTCCTGATCTTTCAATCTGTTTCCTTCCTTTACTCTCTTTGTACAAGTATTTGTGCTGCTGTGCTATCAAAGCACTGCATTACCAAAATTCTTTTTAAATGAAAATGATTATTTTCATAGATTAATTTGTGTTGTACTATGCTCCTAGATATATATTGTTGAAGCCAAATTGTCTGGCTTCAGCATCATTGTATTCCATATTGCACTAATTATATTGAATCTACAACAAAATCCAAGTGAATAAATTAAGATAGTTTTTTTTCTAATTTCTTGTAATAGTAAGCCAATTATTAACAGCCAGTAGCCAATTTCAAGTTTTTACCAAATGTTGGCAAAGGTATTATTAAACTTTCCAGTGTTTTAAATTCAGGAAACAGATAAAGCATAAGCGTCATGTTATATGTCTGAGAGTGTCTTACCTTTTAAATTATAAAGCATAACTATCTTTTTGGATAGTGAAGGTAATGTATAAGAATGGGCCTTGACCTCCAATTCTCCTTGCCACATTTTGCAGTGCAATAGGTCTGATGGTAATGCCAATTTCTACTGTGCTTTCATTCAGGTCATGAGTTTATTTCATGGCAGAGTGATACTTGGCAAAGTAAAACAAAGCAAAAAAAAGAAAAAAAAAACAAACCCAAAAGACTCCAATTTTTCCCAGTCACTGCAAGTGGAAATTTTAAGTCTATAAATTAGTGCAATGGATACAATGTAATATGGAAAAGGCTGTTACATATTTCATATGTGTAATATGAAAAAGGGTAGTCCAATGATAACCAAAGAAGAAAACACAGAGCAAATCAATGCCTTAAGAGACAGACTTTGAAAATAATAATAACACTCTACAATTGATGTTTTTAAGTGCAGGCACACATTTAAGTGCTTTATAGGTACTTTTCCATGCTTAATATGTTCTATGATTATTAGTATTCATAGTTGGAAGATAAGGTACCAAGAACAGAGAGGTCAAGTGCCTTATCAATAAACCCAGTACTGGGAGAGATAAGTTCAAATATCCATGAGGTCTAACTTCCAAACTGGGGCTCTGTGATATTCTATGATGGCTGCCTCTTGGGAATTTTAAATCAGTATTAATAATGAATGTGTCAAAATTATTTACATGAGGCAATTTTATTTATTCCTTTAAAAATAACAAAGTCATCTAAAACAAATCTACAAAGACATGTTTGCTAAGTCATAGCTGTGAAAGCAGCAGCTGGGAAATTCTGTGATTTGACACCAGAGCTGTACTGAACCCTGAATGACACACAAGATGCTGCAGGTATGTGCACACAGATATATCCGTGGGGAGTGGGTATTTTAGAATCTGAGACAAAGTGACAAGATTGATGACATGAAAACTTTTACAATGACTTCCCTAGTATGTTATTTAACTTTAGTCAAAAAGATATGTATGTATATAAACCTGTACATGGGCTTTCCTGGTGGCTCAGTCAATAAAGAATCCACCTGCAGTGCAAGAGACTGCCTGTAATGCAGCAGACTGAGGTTTGATCCCTGGGTTAGAAAGATCTGCTGGAGAAGGAAATGGCTACCTACTCCAGTATTCTTGCCTGGGAAATCCCATGAACAGAGGAGCCTGGTGGGCTACAGTCCATAAGGTCGCAAAGCAAGGACACAACTTAGAGACTAAACCACCACCACATATCTATACATACATGTATACATAATAGTTAGGTCTGTATATAAAGGTACCTGCATATTCATGAATAGATGTAAACAAACATACAGAATCCTAGTACATGTTATTTTGCAGAATTTTAACAGGAGACATTGATTTAATGTTCTTTTTATCCCAAATGCTTTTATCACAAGGTAAGACAAGCTTATCTCAAAAGATTGTGTCAGTGCAAATAATTTCTCAAGAAATGCTTTCCTTTAGTTTTCTTTATGGACTGTATTTAAAAGAACTAGAAAATGTTGATCACCTGTTGACTTGGGCAAAATTCTACTGAAGCAAGGGCTGGGGCATTTGTTTGTATGCGTGGTGTGGTTTAGATTTCCTGTATACATACATAATGAGGACAACCTTTGAAAAATTTGGTTCTAAATGTCAGGAACCAAAAAGAACTCTATCATGTGTGTTATTAATATGTTTCACTATCTAAAAGAATATTCCATCATGTAGTAGGAATGTCACATTACCATAATTTTCTTATATCAAATGCATGCATTTAGCAAGTACACTATGATAGTGTCTGCCTTGAAAGAAGAAAATCTGTTTTGTACTGAGCTTCATGGTGTACCGATGCTGAACTGTCCAGTCTACTTTAAAAATAGATCAATATTTTAGAAGTAATTTTTGTGCTCTTGGTTTAGCATTTTGATACATTTAAATAAACTGGCTTTGTTTCCAAGGAGTAGAAAAGTAAAACAGAGTTTGGAAGAATCTTGTTAATAGGATCAATGCAGACACTATGTTAAGTGGACAAAGGTATACCTTCTTGTTTTTACTACTTATCAAAATGTGTATTTTGTCCAAATTGTCAAATAGTTACCAGATCTTTATTTAATTTTAGGTTCTGTAGTAGAATAATCATTGTATGATCTTTTTTTATGTTTGTAAAAATAAGGAATTTTTTGAGTTTCAAATATAACAGATAATAGAATATTTGTAAGTCAAAGAAAGTAAAATCAGCTAATTTATACTGAATAATTATAAATTTTTAAAGTTGAATTTAAAAAATTAGAAACCTGTTTAAGATATGAGTGTAAACTATAAGTAGAATATATAAATTTAGCAATATTCCACTCTTTGGGGTTTTCAATTTTCATATGCTTCAAATTAACATATCAGAGGATAACAATGCCATTACTATCTTATGACATATTTATAAAAATACAGCTTTTCTTTAGGAATGATATAATATTTATTTCAATAACATACTTTACAGCTACGATTATAATATTAGTTCTCCTGCCTCACATCTGCAAGTATATATTGACTATTTAGATTAGATAAATAATTATATTTTCATTATGTTCAATTGCTTAGTCATGTCCAACTTTTTGTGTCCTCATGGCCCATAGCCCTCCAAGCTCCTCTGTTCATGGAATTTTCCAGGCAAGACTACTGGGGCAAACCGCCATTTCCTACTCCAAGGAATCTTCCCAAATCAGGGACTGAACTAGCGTCTCATGTCTCCTGCATTGGCAGGCAGACTCTTTACCACCACTGCCAACTGGGAAGTGCATGTTTTCATTAGAAGCCCTGGTTTCCACAGCTAGAATGCATACTTATTGCACTAAATACAAAATTGTAGTAGATGCTGTCATAAATCATATGGGATCTTAGGTCACAGTCTGTGGTCTAGCAGAGATCAGGATTTTGTTCAGAAAGTGAAAGTGAAAATCTCTCAGTCGTGTCTGACTCTTTATGACCCCACGGACTGTAGTGCATGGAATTCTCCAGGTCAGAAGACTGGAGTGGGTAGCCTTTCACTTCTCCAGGGGATCTACCCAACCCAGGGATCAAACCCAGGTCTCCCACATTGCAGGCAGATTCTTTACCAGCTGAGCCACAAGGGAAGCCCAAGAATACTGGAGTGGGTAGCCTATCCCTTCTCCAGGGGATCTTCCAGATCCAGTAATCAAACTGGGGTCTTCTCCCATGCACAGGCGGATTCTTTACCAACTGTGCTATCAAGGAAGCCATCTATGATAGACTATTTTCAGAGCTTTGTTTTCACATTGCTTCATGATCATCAAGTAACTCATATTAAGTATCACTCTGCACTTATTGTGACACTAATTGGCGTATCTCTCTACGCTTCCTTCCCTTTGAATTTACAGCATGTCGTATTGTACTTTTAAATAGTCCATCTCTGTCAACTGTACAAACTATGCACCTTAAGAGAGTTTAACTCTCTTAAACTCCAGAGTTCATTTGTAAATTTGATGCAAATGTATAACTGAATATGTATCTTTTTAAAGACTGAGTTCATATTTCCCTCTAAAATGGCTTTCCAAAGCTGGCATCTAAAGAATTCTATCATCTTCTCAACTCAATACACTACGATACTATGCATAAAAGAGATAACTAATGAGAACTTACTATATAGTTCAGGAAACTACTCGATGCTCTGTGGTGAACTAAGTCGGAAGAAAATCCAAAAAAGAAAGGATATGTGTATACATATAGCTGATTTGCTTTGCTATAGTACAAATTGTAGAAACATTAGAAGAAACATTGTAGAACATTGTAGAAACATTGTAGAACAGTAGAAACATTGTAAAGCAACTATGCTCAAATAAAAATTAATTTAAAAAAGAGCTCTATCATCTTCTCAACTCAAAAGAACTCTAGGATCATTTCTGACTCCCTTTTTTCTTCTTTCTTAGTGATTAAGTGAAATTAGTGCCTATTAGTTCTTCAAGATAGCTCATCTCTCTCTTTCTATTGCTTCTCTGTTGATTCTGTAAATTATCATTGCACACTAGAACCTACTGTAATAGCCTCTTAATTTGTCTTGCTGCTCGTTTTCTGCAACTCAAACCATCCTTTACACTATCACTAGATAAATGGATCTATTACTATCCATTTCCAAAATCTTTCCTAGCTCTTAATTGTTTCCCAGATGAAGGTGAGATGATTTGGCTTGTTACTCATGGTTCCGAATAATTTGAATCCTGCCTTCTCCCCTCTGCGTGCCTTCTGGCATCTCCCCAACCTCTTTCTTAAATTATTCTCTTTAGTAAAAATTTTACTCACGATGGTCCTTTTTGGTCATCTATATCATTACTTGCACTTGTAATATTGCATGCACTAGAATATTCTCTTCCCAGCCTACTTACCAGCTGTGCTCATCTAAACTGTCCTAACAATTATTCCCTAATTCTTTGAAGAGATTACTCTGTGCAGCCTTTGGAGAATCTTTCTTTTATTATCTTTAATTACAAATTATAAATTTATTCTTATTTACTTTCATGTTTTCTTTCCCCAACTAGAGTGCGAACATCCCAAAGGCAAATTATTACCTAACATGTTCCATCTTTCATTGTGTCTTAGTGTTTAACATCATTCCAAATGCTTCATATATGTCCCCAAAATACTTTCCACCTTTACAGAGTATAAAATATTAAACAATTGCCCAATTTGGGTTTCTGAAAAACAGTCATAAGGAACATGATACATTTACAAATAGGAAGGAGAGCTGCTTTCGAGGAGCACAGGATGTGTCTGAGAAGAGGTGGCACCATCTCATCAGGTCAGAGAATTAGGATGTAGAGAAGAGCATGGCTGTCAGTGGAGGTGAATGGCAGAGGGATGAGTCGAAGGTGGTTTATGATTGGGAATATTTTAAAAGAGCTTAGCAGAGACCAAAATGAAGGTGTGTGGACGTCTGGTTTTACAATCATATTTCCAATTCACTTGAAGACTATTTCTTTTTAGGTTACAGTGCCTGATTTTTCACTTTTTACATTTATAAATGCTATTAAATCTGATATGGTGCTTAATGCTTTTACAATTTAAATAGGATCAGTTAGGAACTATGGTGCAGAGAAAGTTGAAACCGCATAGAAAACTGTACTGGGGAAATCAGCCTAATCACTGGCAGCCAAAGGAACACAACTCAACGTGATGACAAATTTATATAGGATTAGGGGGCGTAACAGCCACAGGAGGTAAATCCACTGGGCAAGGTATGAAAGCAGGAGGTCTCAGCTGAACTTTGGTGTTAGTGCTAGTTATGTTAATAATGGTTGAAATGATAAAAATAGCAAGGTGGTGGTGGTGGCGCCACAGCCCTATGGCATCACATATGTTTGTGATGTGTTTTCATTTTGGATTATATGAATTAATAGAGTGTAAATTAAAGAATTCAAGGTAGAATGTTAGTTCTTTAAGACCAGATCTAAAAGTCCAAGGTTGCAACAACCATTGTACTGTGGATGCCAAATAAACACCCTTGGGTCACAGCCTTTACTGTAATAACAAATCATGCTGCCCCAAATCACTGGGGGATTAAGGCATGGATTAATAAAAATGAAAATACTATATAATTTCTGACTTGTGCTAGTCGATGCTGGCTCTGGGCTATAGTGATCGACTCTTTCTGGGTGCCATCTTGTTCAATATGGCGCGCCTGTGAAGTTATGCAGTGTCACAGCTCTGTCTGGGCTTGGTTGTATCCATACACATAACTTATTGATCCAATGAAAATGTCAGATATCAACTTATCATCTCATTCACACAAGAATCATATTGCTTACAAAAATTTTGTTTGCATTTTCAGGTTCTAATAAAATGGTTTTATTCTTATGAATTCAAAATGTTGTAAAATAAAATTCATGGAAATAGCCATCATTACAAATGCCTTATTTGTTTTCTGAAATAAACAAAGCTAGGCACATAACAATAACAAATAAAACCAACAAAACATAAACAAAATCATGATGCCTTGTCAAAAGGGCAATGACCAATCATTTATCTATAATTTTGTTTATTGACAACTTAATCATAGTGGATTATATGAACAGATTTAATTTGATTATGTCAGATGGCAATTTTTTAAAACCTTAACAGTGGGGAGGGAGTTAAGATGCTTGCTGGAAAATATTATTTATAATTAGAGATAATGTACTGACATCTCAGAATTCATTTTTATGTTAAGTTAAAAATCTAGATTGTTTGCAGATTTTTCTTTTTCTGAAATTGTGAGATATTCCAAATGATCTTCTAGATCCCAGAAACAGCAATAACTGGACCATTCTGTCAATAAGATAAGATAATAGAATAGAATAAAAAAACACACTTGTCCCTTAAGTCCCAACACACACTGTAAATGAATTTAATAATTTATATTGAAATATGTCAGGCAAGTGGAAAAAATATTTAAATGTAATAGTACTCGAGTTTTCTATTAACATTCCCCTTAATGCTGGCAGAGAATTTACTGATTAAATACAGATCTTTTCCTTGCAACTATAAGTTAGTTTATATCTGTAAAAGTCCTCAAGTGACAAATAATGTCATTTCCATATTTGTGTCCTAGGAATATAGTACAGGATTTGGTTCAAACTAGATGCTGATTCCATGGCTAGTGAATAGAAATAAATAGTGAATTAAATTTCAAATGAAAGCAGGAAGTGAAAATAGGAAGAATATAAAGAGTTTAAACAATCTGAGTACAATATTTAAGAGCCTTTGTCATGCCTCTGATACATAATCTTTACTCTTCAAAGGGCTTTTTCTATTTTTCTGGGTAGCTACATCAAGGTGTTCACGAATGTTGATGGGGTCATCAATGCCACTGTTTGGCAAACAGTGACAAATTTGTGCTTGCTTCAACTAATTCCATCTCTAGACCTTTTGGGTTTTTGTTTTTTTGGCTGCTCTGGGTCTTCTTTGCAGCATTCAGGCTTCTCTCATTGCTGTGTGGGCTTAACTGGCCGGTGGCATGTAGGATCTTGGTTCCCTGACCAGGGATCAAACCTGTGTCCCCTCGTTGGAAGGCAGATTCTCAACCACTGGACCAGCAGGGAAGTCCCTCTAGACCATTTTATCTTTCTTATTAGTTTTCAAGCCTAGATGGTCAGTATTTAAGTACTTTCCTTTTTTTAAATACTAACTCACCCACCCCTAAAACCTAACATTAGGAAAATTTGAAAATCCTTTAAGAACGCAAACCTCTCACAGATATCTTTATGAAAGAAAACCAGGGGTCAGAGAAGGGGGTGGATTGCACAAGTCTATCAAATGACTATAGGGCTTCCCTGGTATCTCAGAGGTTAAAGTGTCTGCCTGCAATGTGGGAGACCTGGGTTCAATCCCTGGGTCGGGAAGATCCCCTGGAGAAGGAAACGGCAACCCACTCCAGTATTCTTGCCTGGAGAATCCCATGAAATGACTATGTGACAGAGTCAGTAACTGAACAGCTATGCTCTGTTTCATGGTACATGGAAACTTGGTCCATCTGGGCTGATATTGTCTGGTTATCCCTGTCTCCCCTCCTAGAACTTCTGGATCCCATCTTGTAGATCCCATCTGGATCTACTTTCTTCCCTAGGGTGTGATACCTGTTTTGCATAAACTAGTCTCCCTCACCTACTGACTTTTGGTTGTTTCAGTTTATGGGAAGAATCAGAATGAAATAGGAGGATGAGGGAGAAGATGAAGAGAAGTCTGGGTGTTTTTTTCTCTGCTCCTCCTGCTCTGAGCAGCAGTTTGTGTTACTTACTTGGTCTCTCCCTAGTGTAGGGCTCCCCCTCATGCCTTCAGTTCCCACTGGCTTCCAGTAACTCAATTTTCTCCCCCTGCTTTTTCAGGACTAGACTGGCCTCTTTGTTCTCTTAAACCCAATTACACCTCTGTTAATAGATCCTTCTCTAAAATCTCTTCCAGCATCTGAGTTGTACTCTTTCTTACCAGGAAAGAGAAATGAACAATAGATAAAAGGGTCACTTAAAAATTGGGAAGTCTTTTTGATTAAGGTTTGAAATCTAAATTCAAATGCCCAGCTAAATCTACTTTTAGTTCTCAAATCTTATGTAATATTTTTCTTGCATTTTCTGCATGAAGTTAAAGTTATCAGTTACAGTGCAAACTTCTAACTCCTTTAAGATGCAGAATGAAAGAAAAAGGATTGTTTTTTAAAATCAATTTTCTTGGATTAAAAATTACATATTTGTAATTGTTATTATTTCTTTTGAGACAATAGAGTACTTCTGGTAAGGGGTTGCTTTTGCCCTTTCTTTTTAAATGGCAGTGAGTTTGTTGAAAGATTTTTGTGTGATGGTGTAATGTTTAAATTAAATATAGATTTGGGGTTCTGAGCCTGCTGAGATGAGTGTGCTGAAAACATGACCAATCACAACAAACTTGAAGGATGGTCATTGAATTGGCTGGCACTTGTTTATTCTCTAGACAACTGATTTGACTTTTTCTCAGCATGAATGGAAACAAATGGCTTTGGTGGTGTCAAGATTAGATGATGTAGTCTAATCATCAGGTTTATATCTTAAGCAAGTCAATTCCTGGTTTCCATTAGAGTTACAATAAAAGTGGCATTACAAATAAACTTTGTCATCGCTACTTGCTTTTCCTCTGGAATTCTGTAGCACAGTGGAGCAAGCTGTATCCTTTAGTCTATTTTTAGTATTGTCATCTTCAAGTCCAGAACTAATTTTGTCAATCCACACAACTACTTCCAGTCTTTAAAGATGTCCATCAAAAACGTTATTGCTTGTCTGGACTATGTGTTCAGAGACTCCAGTCTTTTATACCTCCAGGACACACTAAGCTTTGTCACGTCTACACAGCTTTAACTTTTGGCAGAAGAATCCAACCCATTGTGGTTCAGCACTTGTAAATTTAAAGTACTTTCTTTTCTTACAGCTCTTTATTTTCAAACATAGTTGATATCACATAGAGCCATATTTTATCTAGAACTTTATTAACTTTAAATAGAGATATGAAAATACATGATCTAATCTATGATTAGCTATTTTACAATACAGTAGTTAAGAAGTACGCCCCCCTGAAACTATGATACCATGCATAAATTTAATAAGAGAAGTAAAAATAAAATACCCTGAGAATTCAGAAAAAAATGGATTACTAACATAATTTTTGACACTACTAAATTTGTTTTACTTGTAAATATATTATATAAGCTGGGCTATGTTACCCTTACTAAATATTTTATTGTATATCATATATTATATAAGGATATTATATTAGCTGTTCTATCCTGGTGCCTCAGAAGGTAAAGAACCTGCCTGAAAAGCAGGAGACCTGAGTTCAGTTCCTGAGTTGGGAAGATCCCCTGGAGGAGGAAATGGCAACTCATTCCAGTATTCTTACCTAGAGAATTTCATGGACAGAGGAGCCTGGCAGGCTACAGTCCATGGGGTTTCAAAGAGTTGGACACTACTGAGTGACTAACACTTTCACATTTTTCACTAGCTACACTAAAAATTACTTGACGGCAGAGACCAAGAATTTGTACCTCATCAGAGATGAAGCACAACTTCTTGCCCAAATGAGAGTTCAATAGCTGCTATTGAATATTGAAATAGTAATAATATTCTGATGTGAGACATTTCAAAATGGCACAACACTCCTTGTTCATATGTTCTGAGAAAGCAACTGCTTCTGAGAAGGAAACCAAAGTTGAAGTAGAAATCATAAAAATAAACTACAAAGGCTCACCACATGGCAGAGTTTCTGAGCTCCCACTTCTCTGAAAGATATAGATAAGGGTCTAACACACACTCCAAAGTTATTTTTACAGGAAGCAGAATCCCATCAGATGAAAACTGCTGACCAGAATCATGTAGATCCCAGACCAGTTACAGTCAGAGGATTGCCAATGCCTGAGCCTTTACCTTGATACCAACCAATCTGAGAATTCAACCAATCTGAGAATTCAACCAATCTGAGAATCATCCACAAGCTGTTCATGCTCCCTGCAGCCCCCTCCCCCACACTGCCTTTAAAACCTCTCTCCTAACCAGCCACTTGGAGATGGTCTTAGGGCATTGGCGTACCATCTTCCCAGGTTGCTGACTTCCTGAATAAATCTACTTTTCCTTTCCAACCAACAAAACAACACTACCACCAACAAAAAACAATGCAAAAACCACCACAAAATTGTAATTAGCTTCTAATTAAGATAAATTATAACAAACAACATAGGCACAAAAGATGGGACCCCGCCTCTCTGCATCCAATGCCCTCAAACAGTGGGTAATCCCAGAATACCAAGACCATGAGCTTCTCTTCATTTCCTTGGCAATTGCTATGCTTTGTCACCAATCCCCAAGACCTAGAAAAATAGGGAAGAGTCACACTGAGGACGCTAGACCTCCTGTCCATGTCTGTTAAGTTCTAAGAGTACTGAGTATTCAATCTTGTTTTCAGTGACTCTCTGCCCAACATCACTTTTCCTACTTATCTGATGACCATCTGTACTATGCCTTTAGTGGAAACCGCTCTCCTCCTGAAATCCAATTCCACATCTCCAAATTTCTAACCTAGCTTATATTCCCACTGCACTCGGTTTCAGATCATTTGGGAGAGTCTTTTTTGTAACCCATTGATTGCTTCAATAGCTAAGATTTATTGAATGTTTTATATGTATTGGGCTCTAGGCACAGCATTAGCTCATGGTTTTCCCCTCACACTAAACTGGAAAATTCCCAATTCTGAATCAGTCCAAATATCTATCTTTTCCACATCTGCACCCAGCCTGTTTAGCCCTGTGCAAGTTGTTGTCACTTGTATTCATGGGGAACACTGCTGAAAAAAATTCAGCTGTTAACCTCCATGACAACTGTTTCAAATACCTTCTTCTTCTTCTTTTTTTTCTCAAGCTGAGTATTCTTCCTCTGATTCTTAGGGAAAAAAAATTGAATTCCATTCAACTTTTCAGATAAACTGGAAACTATCAGATAGGACCTCCCTCACTTTTCATCATAAAAATATACAAAATGTTAGCCTCTGCACCATCCTTTCTCTGTTTCCTCCAGGTGTGATGGAAAAGGAGTTCATTCTCCCACCTGGGGCAGTCCTTCCCGCTACATTCTTGTGCTCATGGACTGTCACCACTCGTCCGTCACCATCTCTCTTCTCTGAGTCTGGCTCTTCTTCATTTTACTCTCCCTGCAGTTCTCCACAGCCTCTCCCACACGCTCATCACACACAACTGAAATGGCCTTTCTGGATCTGCTCTCATCCACTCAGCTGCGTGTTACCCCTCTTTGAAAGTCATATTTCTCACAAAGTTTTATACACTCATTTGCCATTTTTTTTCCTCCTAGGATCTCAGTCTTTTGCCTCAAACATACCACCTTCTGTAAGATTACCATTGTCCTTACTATATCTAAATTTAATATGTTAACAACTATTGTATTACCTCTAAATCACACTTTAAAATATATTGATTCTTAAGAAATATATGCGAAAAATAATGCCCAAGACTGATTTCCTGTAAAAGAATGTGATCTTTTACAAAATCGCATGGAAACTGGCTACATCCCCATGCTTAAGGCAATAAGCAACCTCAAGTTAGGACCACGCCTCCTTAATTATGCCAGAGAAGTTGCTGCTTCTCCAAGCAAGAATGCTGATGTGGCAAATTTGGCAACCAGTTTGTTATATCATTTTTGGACTTCCCTGGTGGCCCAGATGGTAAAGAGTACTCCTACCAATGCAGGAGATCCAGGTTTGGTCCCTGGATTGGGAAGATCCCTTGGAGAAGGAAATGGCAACCCACTCCAGTATTCTTGTCTGGACAATCCCAAGGACAGAGGAGCCTGGCAGGCTACAATCCACGGGGTCGCAAAGAGTCAGACATGACTGAGTGACTTACACTTTGCTATGTCATTTAACTGCAATGGCAAGACTTGAACCCTAACCTGCAATCAGGCCAAAGAGGGACCAGTGGTACTCTTATTGCAGTTAATTAGTTTCTGGGCTAGTGATGGATTGAAGATTCTGCCACAGCACATTTCTCTTATATCCTGGCCCTTGAGTGACCAGGTAACGGACTTTGGCTTCCCTACACTGGCAGCTAAAAAGTCACACATCCCAAGTGTTAGGGTACCTCACTGGAGTCTGATGGAGACCTTTAATAGAACTCTGTTCAGTGTAATACACATGGGAATTGGGAAACTACTTACCTGCTAGCTTCTGTTCTTGGCAGTTCTCTCCATTGACTGTTGTTCCAGCAGGAAGAGAGTATGTGTTGCATGGTTATTTGACTTCGCTTGCAATTCAGAGAAGGCAATGGCACCCCACTCCAGTACTCTTGCCTGGAAAATCCCATGGACAGAGGAGCCTGGTAGGCTGCAGTCCATGGGGTCGCGACGAGTCGGACACGACTGAGCAACTTCATTTTCACTTTTTACTTTCATGCACTGGAGAAGGAAATGGCAACCCACTCCAGTGTTCTTGCCTGGAGAATCCCAGGGATGGGGGAGCCTGGTGGGCTGCTGTCTATGGGGTTGCACAGAGTCGGACACGACTGAAGCGACTTAGCAGCAGCAGCAGCATGACAATTTGTATACATTTTCCTTTAAAATTTAAATACAATAAAATTTATGTCATAAAAATGTAATATTTTCCTTCTTCCCAGATCCCACTCTAACCACCAGTTAGTAGTAATAACCACTACTAACTCACTCACTAATTCGTATATATAGATTCAGAGTTTTTCTATGGAGGTAAAATATACAAATATCATGAATATATAGGTACAAGAAGATAAAGATTGAAAAAATAAATGAGAATATTTGTTGAAAAGTACATGCAGTTATTTAATTGATTAGTTTGCAACTTGCCTTTTTCACTTGATGGAATAATTTGGCGCTTTTTCTCTGCTAGTATTCATAGCTCTGCCTTTCTTTCTAACAGAAGCTTATTATCCATAACATAGAGAAATCGTAATTAGTTTAGCCCTTCTTATATTGATGGACATTTCAGTGCATTCCAGGTTATCATTATTATAAATAAAACCACAATGGACATCCTTATAAATCCTACTTTATGAGCATTTGTGATTATTTTTTAAGGTGTTTAAGTTGTAAGAAATAATTACTTAAAAATGAGTATTCTGATGCTGGGTTTGGTGTAAACACAGCGTGACACCACGGAGAAGCACATGAAAGTGGGAAATGTCACAGATTCTTGAGTGAGGCACAGCTTGCCATTCAGAGGGCCACTAGGAGGCGCTGTGGGGAGTGAGCTCATGTACTAAGGCGCAGAGCTGAGAGAGACAGTGAGGACCTGTGGGCAAGTGTCTTTGTTAAGGATCATACAGGAGCACACAGTCAAAGACATGAGAGGATTTCATTGGTGTTTTTCATGTCACTTGGTCATAGTCAGCATAGGATAAGCAGGGAGACGTGACAGGACCATCATTTCCACACCAGTAGGCAAAGTTGCCTGGACAGGTCGCTCACCATCTGTTTGTAAGGGTGTTGAGGCATCAGGAAAATATGAAGGGCTTTTTTTGTTTTGTTTTGTTTGGTCTTTCTGTGCTGCTTGTGAGCTTTTAATTCCCTGACCAAGGATTGGGACCTCAGCAGTGAGAGCACCAAGTTCTAAGCACTGGTGCACGCTCAGTCATGTCCGACTCTTTCCAACCCCATGGACTGCAGCCCTCCAGGCTTCTCTGTCCATGGAATTTCTCAAACAAAAATATTGGAGTGGGTTGCCATTTCCTTTACAGAGGGATCTTCCCTTTACAGGGAACGAACTCACATCTCAGGCGTCTCCTGCATTAGCAGGCAAATTCTTTACCACTGCTCAATGGACTGCTAGGGAATTTCCAGGAAAATACAAAGTTTAAAAAGTATATAACACAGTATATAAAAGAATGTAAGTTCCATGAAGGCAGACACCTTTCATCCTTTATTAACTGCTGTATCCTCAATGCGTAGAACAATGTTCATAGCTAGTAAGTAGATACTCAATAAATGTCTGTTAAGTGAAAGAGCAAGATAATTTGTGTATTTCTGATTTATATCTACCAAACATAGAACTGGCAAGACTGCTATTTGTCTGCAAATCTCCTTTCTCCCCATCTTACAAAGTAATTGAAACCTAGGCTTTTAGCTAGATAGATGACTGCTTACAATTAAGATCCTATTTCCAGTATGTCTTGAAATGAAGTATAGCATCTGATGTAGACGTAGCACTGTGGGTAGCTTCCGAGTCATGCTCTCTTCAGTTCAGTTCATGCTCTCTTATTTCCTTTTTTTCTCTCCTAATGATTAAAACGTGGATAGGGAAGTGAGCTATCCTGGATCACAGGGATTAAAGATATCTCTAAGGAGAGCAAAGCAACAGGGTGGGAGGGGAACAGGAACTGATCCCATGGAGGTGCCATGATAGTCTTGGATTCTTTACCTCAGGATGCTTACATGAGACATAAATCAACCTCTTTTTAATTTAAATAAAAATCTTTGGTGTCTGACAGAACAGCCAAACTCATATTCTAACTCTGTTTTATCAAACATTTGGATCAATATTGTCATTTTAAAACACATTTAAAATTGCAGCTAGTATAGTCCATGGGGTCACAAAGAGTCGAACACAACTTAGTGACTGAGCACACACACATTCATACACAAATAATAATCAAGAATCTTTAGAAAACTTTAATTTTATTTAGTGTGTACATTCTGGTATCTTCTTTTCTATTTTACTGTATTGTAATTCATTGCATTATATTTCTTTCTTATTCAGTTTTTTTCTTTTCTATTCTATTCTGTCTAGCTTTCTTCCATTCTTTCCATTCTATCAAGACAATTAATACTGGACACTACCAACTAAATCAATGTCATGACTCACTACTGAGTTATAACCAATAGTCTAAGGACCAGTGTCAAAATAAGATAAAAACAATTTACTTGTGTGATGTATCCTATTACAAAGTTCTCCCCGCCCTTCACCTTTGCTTAGACAGAATACTATGAATCTTTTAGAAGTAACAACCTTTAAATTGTTACTGTTTCTCATACATTGAGTTCATCAGCAGTTTATGGTGATTTCAATTCTGATTCACATTTTGTTTAATTTTTTCTGATATTCTAGACAATATACTGCATGCCTTATGTTAATAAGGTTTGTTCTAGATGAATAAGAAATGATTTCCCTCAAAGCCCTTAATCTGTTAGAACAGACAAATATATAAAGAGGTAAATTAAAATAGAATGTAATTATTACTATTGTAGCTCAGACACAGTGGTCATGAGATGATGAAACAGTAATATCTCATGTGTTTGTAGCCAAAGAAAATGTTGACAGTAAAACATCAATATAGAAGCAAATCTGGTAAGATCTTCATTTCTACTCAGACATTTTTCATCTCTGCTAAATAGCTTGAAGAGTACCTCTGAATTTGAAGACTGAAAAAAACCCTGCATTTGAGTTAAGTCCAAATTCTTGCTTCTTTTCTGGTACACAAAGGGTAAATCTTAATATGGAAAACAGTGTAAACACTGTATACATGGAAGACTGTGTGATAACATTGTACAGCTGAAGTTTTGTAGTGATACTGCCCATGTTTATGGAGACATTACAATGAAAAAACATATAGCTTTAATACTCAAAATCCTTTTGTCACTTCCAATATCTTTGACATTTAAAGTGACTGTTTAATCTATCACATTTTCCCCAAACTAAAATCTTAGAAATGTACTTACTTGTCTATTTTGTATTAACCTGACTTTACTTGCTAGACTTTCCTTATCTTAAAAGTGGCAGAAATGTGCCCTTGTAACAACAATCTTAGAGGTAAGACAGAGTTCAGACACACTAGGACTATTTCTTATTTTGGTGGAGAGTGCTGTGGACATTTGATGCCAATCTAAGATCCAGAGTTGAAGATTAGAGTAAGAATTCAGATGAGCTCAAGCTAAATAAATAAATAAAGATATTTTCAGTGATGTGAAGAGAAAGGGGAAGGGAGAAAGTGTAAAACTCTGAATTTCTCTTTGTTTCATATTAATCACAGTTCCTTTTAGTATGTATCCTCTTGGAAATGGAACCACAGCACATCTGGAATATCTTTCCCAGGATGGCCGAGGACAGGCTATTTAACTAGTGGCCAGGAACAACCTGATGTTCTCAACTACAAATTGAAAGTGAAGGTTACTTTCTGGTAGACTTTATCTTAAAGCAGTAAAACGGGTAACTGCAGCTACAACTGGAGGTATTGATTTTGTAATTTCAGCAAATTAAGAACAAGACAGAAAACCTATTAAACCTTTCCACTGATTGCCAGGGTACTTTTTGGTGATTTTGAGTTTGACATTAAAATTACATACACCTATCTCTTTAAAGTAAAACATATGTATTATATAGAAGATTAATGGCATTTTGATGCTTGTATATTTTTGCATTTTAAATGTGAAACTTCCAAAGCTTGGTACGTGAATGTCAAGCAACATACCTAATTTTCACAAATTAGGGTTAAATTTAGATGCATGTTCATCATGTTTTAACAAATTAAATTTTTCATAGGCCAGAATATTTTTGGTTAAAACAGAGAAATAAGCTCTGATAATAATATTACCTCTCAGAACATTATAAGTAATGGCTATATAAAAATATTTTACAAAGAATACTGAAAAAGTAATCAAATTGTATTTTTTGTGTAACAGACTAAAATAAACCTATTTTAGTACGTAACACATCAAATTTTTAAATATGTAATTTTAAAATTCCTTAAGTGAATACATTAAAATTACATCAATCAAAATTTCAAAGAGGAAACTGGTTTTGAAAAATTAGGTAAAAGGACTGATATTCTACAGTTAAATTCAGGTCATCATATCTTTTTTACATACTCACTCCACAAATCATACTTATTAGTAGGTAGATGACATTAGAGAAAATACAACTTTGAAAATATTCCAGAGTGCCTTTTGTATAAATTTAGGGAAAATCATAAAAAAAAATTCATAAAATCATAAGAAAAATGTAACAAATTGGGACAGCCCCAGGTTTAGTTAATTCAGCAATTCAATCATACATGGTTTTGTTTTTTCTATTTGTTGATTTTATCTTTTCATTTTGTTCCTTAGTGCATCAGTTTTTTCTTAATGATTGTAAGACCCTGCTATTGTTCACTTCGCACTGAAAAATGTTCATCAAAAGAAAAGGGTCATTTGTCCCTTTGCATCTTTAAGAGCAAGGAAACTTGTATCAGAATTCTAGATCTTTTTTCCCCTTTCTGTCTCATTGACAAAAATTTTATCAAATTATTATTACTTCACTAATCTCTCCAGAAGTGAATGAATTGATCACAATTAGCATAACATCCCAATCATAACTAGTTAATACAGGTTTAGAATGAAAACATTCTCTGGAGTTTATGACTCTATGTGTGGGACAAAGTTTTGAACCAAATCAGGAAGAAGGGGAGTAGTTGGAGTAGTCAACTAGTGTCTGCAATAAGATTTGTCTCTCATTACACGTGCAATAAATTGGAAAGTTACTTATGGTTGCAGTAGTGCAATCTAGGGTTTACATTCATAAACTAAAATCTGAAAGAAAATTCTCTAAAATATCTGAAGAAAAACAGACAAGATTCCATCTGTCTTCCAGAAGATGAATGAAGAGAATATGGAACATAATACTTTATATGATTATTTGAACATCATTTGAAGCATGAGAAAATAGTATCCCAAATAATTTTAGATCACTTACAAAAGATGTAAATAAATTCCTTGGACATGTGTTTCACAGCTTTTTAAAACCTAAATATTGGCCTTCATTTATTCTTCCTATTTTGTCAGCCATATTGTTAGTTCCTCAAAAATCTGTGGTCACACCATCATTTGTACTAATTGATGCTTGATTCTAATGATGTTTGATTCTTTTGCTACACAGAAAAGCAAATTTTCCATCAAGGGCAAAAGAGGCACTTTAGTGTTAGACTATTCTTGGAGAAAGGATGGGATAATCAATTGAGTTTCTCTCCCAATAGAGAAAGTCAAACAGCATTAGATAGTATGTCTGCAAGTAAACCTTAGAGATCTGATACTGAAACACGAAATTTCTTAAACCTCCCTAAGGTCCATGAATCAATTAGCCTTTTATTTTCCAGATGGGATGAGAATTAAGAATAATTAGAATATTAGCCAGAATGTTACTCTTATCCATGGTAGCCATGGCTGGGTTCCATCAGAATTAGCATTTTTGATGAGGTATAAGCTCTATTCACAAGTCAATCAATGTAATACACTATATTAACAAAAGGAAAGATTAAAATCACATGATCATCTCAATAGTTGAAGAAAAATCATTTGACAAAATTCAACATCCATTTATGATTAAAAAAAAACTCTTGATAAAGTTGGTATAGAGGAAATATATCTTAAAAAGTAAAGGCTATTTATGAGGAATCCACAGGTAACTTCATATTCAATTGTGAAATGCTAAGCACATTTCTTTTAAGATCAAAAACAATACAAAGATGTTTACTCTCACCGTTTCTGGTTAACATTGCATTGTACATGCTAGAAACAGTGATCACACAAAGAAAAATAAATAAAAGGGATCCACTTTGGAAGGAAAGAAGTAAAACTCACTATTTGCAAATGACATGACACTGTATATAGAAAACATTAAAAATGCTAACAAAGACTATTAAAACTAATAACAAATTCAATAAATTTGCAGAGTATAAGATTAATATACAGAAACATATTGCTTTTCTGTACACTAATAATAAACTATCAGAAAGAGGAAACAAGAAAACAATCTCATTTCCAATCACATCAAGAAAGAAAACATCTAGGAATAAATTTAACTGTAGAGATAAAAGATCTATTCTTTGAAAACTATGAGGCATTGATAAAGAGAATTGATGGCAATACAAACAAATGGAAAGATAATCCACGATCATGGATTAGAAGAATTCAGATCAGATCGGATCAGATCAGTCGCTCAGTCATGTCGGACTCTTTGCAACCCCATGAATCGCAGCACGCCAGGCCTCCCTGTCCATCACCAACTCCCGGAGTTCACTCAGACTCACGTCCATCGAGTCAGTGATGCCATCCAGCCATTTCATCCTCTGTCTTCCCCTTCTCCTCCTGCCCCCAATCCCTCCCAGCATCAGAGTCTTTTCCAATGAGTCAACTCTTCGCATGAGGTGGCCAAAGTACTGGAGTTTCAGCTTTAGCATCATTCCTTCCAAAGAAATCCCAGGGCTGATCTCCTTCAGAATGGAATGGTTGGATCTCCTTGCAGTCCAAGGGACTCTCAAGAATCTTCTCCAACACCACAGTTCA
>NW_011494678.1:425273-426128 GCF_000754665.1 Bison bison bison | reverse complement strand
CTGATCTCCTTCAGAATGGAATGGTTGGATCTCCTTGCAGTCCAAGGGACTCTCAAGAATCTTCTCCAACACCACAGTTCAAAAGCATCAATTCTTTGGTGCTCAGCCTTCTTCACAGTCCAACTCTCACATCCATACATGACCACAGGAAAAACCATAGCCTTGACTAGCCAGACCTTTGTTGACAAAGTAATGTCTCTGCTTTTGAATATGCTGTCTAGGTTGGTCATAACTTTCCTTCCAAGGAGTAAGCATATTTTAATTTCATGGCTGCAGTCACCATCTGTAGTGATTTTGGAGCCCAGAAAAATAAAGTCTGACACTGTTTCCACTGTTTTTCCATCTATTTCCCATGAAGTGATGGGACCAGATGCCATGATCTTCGTTTTCTGAAAGTTGAGCTTAAAGCCAACTTTTTCACTCTCCACTTTCACTTTCATCAAGAGGCTTTTGAGTTCCTCTTCACTTTCTGCCATAAGGGTGGTGTCATCTGCATATCTGAGGTTATTGATATTTCTCCTGGCAAGCTTGATTCCAGCTTGTGTTTCTTCCAGTCCAGCGTTTCTCATGATGTATTCTGCATATAAGTTAAATAAACAGGGTGACAATACACAGCCTTGACGTACTCCTTTTCCTATTTGGAACCAGTCTGTTGTTCCATGTCCAGTTCTAACTGTTGCTTCCTGACCTGCATACAAATTTCTCAAGAGGCAGATCAGGTGGTCTGGTATTCCCATCTCTTTCAGAATTTTCCACAGTTTCTTGTGATTCACACAGTCAAAGGCTTTGGCATAGTCAATAAAGCAGAAATAGATGTTTTTCTGGAACTCTCTTGCTTTTTCCATGATCCAGCAG
>NW_011494678.1:422331-424890 GCF_000754665.1 Bison bison bison | reverse complement strand
TGCCATTCTCCCAAATCTTCCCACCCTCTCCCTCTCCCACAGAGTCCATAAGACTGTTCTATACATCAGTGTCTCTTTTGCTGTCTCGTATACAGGGTTATCGTTACCATCTTTCTAAATTCCATATATATGCGTTAGTATACTGTATTTATGTTTTTCCTTCTGGCTTACTTCACTCTGTATAATAGGCTCCAGTTTCATCCACCTCATTAGAACTGATTCAAATGTATTCTTTTTAATGGCTGAGTAATACTCCATTGTGTATATGTACCACAGCTTTCTTATCCATTCATCTGCTGATGGACATCTAGGTTGCTTCCATGTCCTGGCTATTATAAACAGTGCTGCGATGAACATTGGGGTACACGTGTCTCTTTCTCTTCTGGTTTCCTCAGTGTGTATGCCCAGCAGTGGGATTGCTGGATCATAAGGCAGTTCTGTATTTCCAGTTTTTTAAGGAATCTCCACACTGTTCTCCATAGTGGCTGTACTAGTTTGCATTCCCACCAACAGTGTAAGAGGGTTCCCTTTTCTCCACACCCTCTCCAGCATTTATTATTTGTAGGCTTTTGGATCACAGCCATTCTGACTGGTGTGAAATGGTACCTCATAGTGGTTTTGATTTGCATTTCTCTGATAATGAGTGATGTTGAGCATCTTTTCATGTGTTTGTTAGCCATCTGTATGTCTTCTTTGGAGAAATGTCTATTTAGATCTTTGGCCCATTTTTTGATTGGGTCATTTATTTTTCTGGAGTTGAGCTGTAGGAGTTGCTTGTATATTTTTGAGATTAGTTGTTTGTCAGTTGCTTAATTTGCTATTATTTTCTCCCATTCTGAAGGCTGTCCTTTCACCTTGCTAATAGTTTCCTTTGATGTGCAGAAGCTTTTAAGTTTAATTAGGTCCCATTTGTTTATTTTTGCTTTTATTTCCAATATTCTGGGAGGTGGGTCATAGAGGATCCTGCTGTGATGTATGTCAGAGAGTGTTTTGCCTATGTTCTCCTCTAGGAGTTTTATAGTTTCTGGTCTTACGTTGAGATCTTTAATCCATTTTGAGTTTATTTTTGTATATGGTGTTAGAAAGTGTTCTAGTTTCATTCTTTTACAAGTGGTTGACCAGATTTCCCAGCACCACTTGTTAAAGAGATTGTCTTTAATCCACTGTATATTCTTGAAGAAGGCTTTCTTATCGCTTCCTGCTATTCTTTGGAACTCTGCATTCAGATGCTTATATCTTTCCTTTTCTCCTTTGTTTTTCGCTTCTCTTCTTTTCACAGCTATTTGTAAGGCCTCCCCAGACAGCCATTTTGCTTTTTTGCACTTCTTTTCTATGGGAATGGTCTTGATCCTTGTCTCCTGTACAATGTCATGAACCTTAGTCCATAGCTCATCAGGCACTCTATCAGATCTAGGCCCTTAAATCTATTTCTCACTTCCACTGTATAATCATAAGGGATTTGATTTAGGTCATACCTGAATGGTCTAGTGGTTTTCCCTACTTTCTTCAGTTTAAGTCTGATTTTGGCAATAAGGAGTTCATGGTCTGAGCCACAGTCAGCTCCTGGTCTTGTTTTTGCTGACTGTATAGAGCTTATCCATCTTTGGCTGCAAAGAATATAATCAATCTGTTTCCAGTGTTGACCATCTGGTGATGTCCATGTATAGAGTCTTCTCTTGTGTTGTTGGAAGAGGGTGTTTGTTATGACCAGTGCATTTTCTTGGCAAAACTCTATTAGTCTTTGCCCTGCTTCATTCTGTATTCCAAGGCCAAATTTGCCTGTTACTCCAGGTGTTTCTTGACTTCCTACTTTTGCATTCCAGTCCCCTATAATGAAAAGGACATCCTTTTTGGGTGTTAGTTCTAAAAGGTCTTGTAGGTCTTCATAGAACCGTTCAACTTCAGCTTCTTCAGCATTACTGGTTGGGGCATAGACTTGGATTACTGTGATATTGAATGGTTTGCCTTGGAAATGAACAGAGATCATTCTGTCGTCTTTGAGATTTCATCCAAGTACTGCATTTTGGACTCTTTTGTTGACCATGATGGGTACTCCATTTCTTCTAAGGGATTCCTGCCCACAGTAGTAGATATAATGGTCATCTGAGTTAAATTCACCCATTCCAGTCCATTTCAGTTCGCTGATTCCTAGAATGTCGACATTTACTCTTGCCATCTCTTGTTTGACCACTTCAAATTTGCCTGGATTCATGGACCTGACATTCCAGGTTCCTATGCAATATTGCTCTTTACAGCATCGGACCTTGCTTCTATCACCAGTCATATCCACAGCTGGGTATTGTTTTTGCTTTGGCTCCATCCCTTCATTCTTTTTGGAGTTATTTCTCCACTGATCTCCAGTAGCATATTGGGCACCTATGACCTGGGGAGTTCCTCTTTCAGTATCCTATCATTTTGCATTTTCATACTGTTCATGGGGTTCTCGAGGCAAGAATACTGAAGTGGTTTGCCATTCCCTTCTCCAGTGGGCCACATTCTGTCAGATCTCTCCACCATGACCCACCCATCTTGGGTTGCCCCACGGGCATGGCTTAGTTT
>NW_011494678.1:383820-422231 GCF_000754665.1 Bison bison bison | reverse complement strand
GTATGGTTTCAGTGTGTCTGCCCTCTGATGCCCTCTTGCAACACCTACCATCTTACTTGGGTTTCTCTTACCTTGGGCATGTGGTATCTCTTCATGGCTGCTCCAGCAAAGCGCAGCCATTGCTCCTTACCTTGGATGAGGGGTATCTCCTCACCGCTGCCCTTCCTGACCTTCAATGTGGGATAGCTCCTCTAGGCCCTCCTGTGCCCTACTGTTAAAATGTCCACACTACTCAAAGCAATCTACAAACTTAATGCAATCCCTATCAAAATACCCATGGCATTTTTCACAGAAATACAACAAATAATCCTAAAATTTGTATGGAACCACAAAAGACCCTGAGTAGCTAAAGAAATCTTGAGAGGGCAAAAAAAAAAAAAAGGGCTAGAGGTTTCATGCTCCCTGACTTCAGACTATACTGCAAAGTTACAGTAATTAAAACAATATGTTACTGGCATGAAATCAGAGTCATAGATCAATGGAGCAGAATATACAGCCCAGAAAAAAATTCACACACATAAGGTCAATTAACTTACAACAAAGGAGGCAAAATATACAATGGAGAAAATTTTCTTTGGTAAATGATGCTATGAAAAATCTGACAGGTATGTTAAAGAATCAAACTGGACTACTTTCTCACATGGTATACAAAACTAAACTCAAAATGAATTAAAGGCCTAAATGCAAGACCTGAAAGCACAAAGAAAGAAGATAATATAGGTAGTACACTCTTTAACATAGGTCTTATCAATATCTTTTTGGATCTGTCTCCACAGGCAAGGGAAAAAATAGCAAAAATAAACAAATGGGACCTACTCAAACTAGAAAGCTTTAGCACAGAGAAGCAAACCATCAACAAACAAAAAGGCAAATTACAGAATGGAGAAGATATTTGCCAATGATACATTTGATAAAAGGTTACTATCCAAAATATATAAAGAACTCATAAAATGCAATATCAAAAACAAACAAACAACTTGATTAAAAACTAGGCAGGAGACCTAAATATGTATTTTTGCAAAGAAGATACACAGATGGCCAACAAGCACATGAGAAGATACTCAACATCACTAATCATTAGGCAAATGCAAATTAAAACCACAATGAGGACTTCACTGGTGGCTCAGTTGTAAAGAATCCACCTGCCAATGCAGGAGACACCCGTTCAATCTCTGGGCTGGGAAGATCACACATGTTGCAGAGCAACTAAGTCTGTGCCCCACAACTAATGACCCTTTGCTCTAAAGCCTGGGAGCTTCAACTACTGAACCCACGTGCCACAAATACTGAAGCCCAAGTGCCCTAGAGCCCATGCTCCACAACAAAAGAAGGCACTTCAATGAGAGGCCCTCGCACCAAAACTAGAGAGTAGCCCCCACCTGTTGCAACTGGAGAAAACCAGCTTGCAACAACAAAGACCCAGCCTAGCCATTAATAAATAAGTAAACTTAATCTATAAAAAATAAAATCACAATGAGATATCACCTCACATCTGTCAAAATAGTAGTAAATAAATAAGTAAATAAAAAGGACAACAAATAATTGTTGACAAGGATGTGGCGAAATGGAAACTCCAGAACACTGATAGAATATAAATTGATACAGCCACTATGGAAAACAGTATAGATTTTCCTCAAAATATTAAAAATAGAAGTACCATGTGATCCAGCAATTCCACTCCTGGAGTTATATCCAAAGAAAAGGAAAACACTTATTTGAAAAGAGATATCCCCTTTAATGTTCATAGTAGCATTATTTGCTGTACTGTTCCAAGTCACTTCAGTCATGTCCTACTATTGCAAACCCATGGACTGTAGCCCACCAGGCTCCTCTGTCCATGGGATTCTCCAGGCAAGAATACTGGAGTGGGTTGCCATGTCCTCTTCCAGGGGATCTTCCTAACCCTGGGGTGGAACCCGCATCTCTTATTTCTCCTGCATTGGCGGCAGATTCTTTATCACTAGTGCCACCTGGGAAGCCCAGCAGCATTATTTACAAAAGTCAAAATATGGAGGCAACCTAAGTGAGATGAGGGGAAGGGCAAGTGAAGAAAGGAAGTGAGATATATAAGCTATAAGGTATAAATACATAAGATACACCGAAGTGATTAACACAGGGAATATAGCCAATTGAAAAAAAACTTATGTGGTGTCTAATAGAAATATTGAATCATTATGTTGTACACTTGAAACTAATATTTTGAGTAATCTCACTTCAATAAAAAATCTAAATAATATTGTTTTTAATAATGTATTTTTGTGAAATAATTTGAACTTTCCAAGTGGGTTTTATTTAATTATCAGTGGGTAAATTCAACCTGAAAATAGCTTCGTTATTTATTGATCAAGACACTTTGTTAAATACCTTGGATAAGACTATGAAAAAAGGTGGGCAGTTAATTCTTATAGATTCCTATATATTTAATAAACATTTAACCTCTGATTTAGTCAAGTTAAATCTTAATCAAATTATGATAACACAGTATTTTATGAAAAAAGGGTATCAAACAACACCCTCTACAAACATAGAAAAAAGAAAATTAAAATATGCTAATAAAGTGTGTCTGAAACCTTTCTAGCAAAAGACTTCTTTTAATCAGGAGATACACAGATTCAAATGGTACCTGATTTCAACATGTTTAGCACCTTATTTAATTTGAGGAAATGTGTTTGAAGCATTCAGACAGGACTACATTTATTTTGACACTGAAAACTGCACAAGAAGTCTCCATTTTCCATAAGACAATGTGAGAAACTAAATCATAGGCTGATAGATGATATTTTGACAGCCTAACTAACCAGTATTTCAACCATATTACTAAACATAACATTTTAAAGACAATCCAGAATGAAAGTTGATATTATTGATCCAAAAGGGAAAAAGCACTCAATTCAAGCCCTGTGCAATGGTTTATGTCCGATCACTGCTAGTCTGTACCAGAAATTTGTGTCAGTCACGTTTTTCGAAACTTTTCACATCATATGTGTTTGTGTGTTAGTCGCTCAGTCATGTCCAACTCTTTGTGACCCCATGGACTGTAGCCCTCCAGTATCCTCTGTCCACCGGATTTTCCAGACAAGAATACTGGAGTGGGTTGCTATTTCCTCCTCCAGGGGATCTTCCCAATCCAGAGATTGGGAATCTGCTGCATTGCAGGCAGATTCTTTACCATCTGAGCCGCCAGGGAAGCTCATCATATAGATGCTACATAAAACTCAAGTTGGACAAAAATCAGGAAGAAAAGAAAAATCAAACTCACATTTTATGTACTTGAATTATTTGATATATTTTGATGCATTTTAAGCATGTAAATATTCCTAATTAAAAAAAAAAAAACTATCTCTGATTCTAAATAGAATAGCCTATACAATAGTTGTAATGTTACATCATAAGAGTTTTCCAGACTTTCTAAGGTCTAGATGGCAAATATGTGACTATCAGTCAGCAGTAGAGTCTCCAGTGTCCATGACAGATAGCACTATATCATCAGAGCAGAGTTTTTCAGCTGAAGCCAAATGTTTTCAAAACATACATGGTACTCCAGACACTATTAATATTCTATTCTGTTATTTGAAATTTGCCATCCTAAAATTAGGCAAATACTAGTTCTGTGAGTGTCTAAATATTGTTAAAGTGAATCTGATATTGATTTTTAAAATATTTTTAGTATTAAATATTTTATTTTTGCATTTGCCCATAATGTTTACTAGTGTCACACGAGTGTATGTTCCTCGGTTCTTTGTCTTGTCACAACAAAGATTTGGAGCGACGGACATTAAAGCCCTCAGCGCATCACAGCTCTTGGGTCTTGGACAAACCATGCTACAGCTCTTAGGCAAATCAGTGTTATAGCTCTATTTTATTTAGAAGATAGCAGGAGAATCCAAGACTTGAAGAGAAGAGAGTGGAGGAGTGCGTGGGGAGGAAGAAAGAGAGAGACAGATTGCGCGCATGCACGCAGGAGAGAGTCCGAGAGAAAGCGCTTTGGCTCCTCCTTTTATATGTTTTTTCCTCCACCTGGGCCTGCCCTATGCAAATTGGGCTTAGCCAGGAGTGCTGTTTGTTCTGCCTGAAGTCTTCACTCTGGTCCTTGAACCTTCCTTGTCTTTTAGCCACCGCCATTTTGGACTCCTTTTCCCTATTCTACCTACCTAACACTAGGCTATTGCTAAGATCCAGAAAAGGATTCAAACTTGAAAAAGAAAGAAAAGTGAGCATATTTGTGAATAGGTTAATTAAAAGAAAACCATTAATTATATGCATTTCTAAAACTTATGTTTTTAAAATAATGTATTGAAGACAGTTAAGATATAAAAATTAACTTAAAAAGTAAACCTAAACAACCCATAAAAGTATTAATTATTTGGCATAATATGAAAACACATTTATCATTCTCTCTGAGTATTGGATTAAAATATTAAACCACAAGTATGAGTTAACAAAGATACCTGGGGACTTAAAATACCATCTATGATCCACTGGACAGCATGAGGATTTGTAGAGCCTTGACAGAATCTTTTTCTCACTGTGTTTCAGTAGGTCTGCAGTGCCATCTTTTGATTATTTCCATATTTCCTGAATGTACAATTGGTGTAACCATAATTGGCAACTGGTACAAACTCAACAATGGTTGCCTGACTCATGGAGTAAAAGTGGTTATGGAAGAGAACCAACATGGAGACCCCCTGCAATGCCGCCTCCACCCCCATCCCCACTAGGTTTCCTTTCCTCCTACACTACACAATACCAAAACAAAAGGAACTTATTGAGTAGTACCACCACCGCAAAACAAAGATGCTAAAGGTGATGCTGTCTACCAAGTGCTCACTCTCCTTTTGGCCGGTGCAAAATCTAGGTGGGTCTTGGGAATGACTGCAGGTTATTATAAACTTTAGGAAGGTAGTGATTTCAACTGTGATTTTCATTTCAGATATGGGTCTATGAGAGCATAGATATTCCATAGCCTCTTGTATGCTGTATGCAGTTATTGACTTAGAAGCCATTTTCTCTATCTATATTAATAAGGACAATCAGAAGTAGATCACTTTCACCTGGATAGAGTAGTACATCTTCACCGTTTTAAATTACATTTATACCAATATGTATTCGGTCATCATATAATTGGTAGGATCTTGAGACTTTTGATATGTCACAGAACTCCAAGCTCATTCATCCTTTCTATGAAAATATGCTAATTCATAGAACAGCATATTTAAGATACTTATGAGTAAGTATCTTAAATATTTTAGAAATGTACAGATATGCTAGAAGGTTATATGGTAAGTTGAAAGAAATTCCAGGCACCTGTCACATCAGTGCAATGATGTTCCATTTTCTGGGGCTTGTTTGGAATACATTTGCCATACTTCCCTGGTGGCTTAGACAGTAAAAGCATCTGTCTACAGACATGCGGGAGACCCGGGTTCGATACCTGGGTTGGTCAGATCCCCTGGAGAAGGAAATGGCAATCCACTACAGTACTATTGCCTGGAAAATCCCATGGACAGAGGAGCCTGGTAGGCTACAGTCCATGGGGTCGCAAAGAGCCGGACACGACTTCACTTTCATTTTCATGTAAAGGTAAATTGCTGTACTTTGTACTGTCTACCACAAAAAAAGAGGCATAGTGGGATTTTGGGATTTTGGAGGCAACATGTACCACATTTGGTTACAATGTTCTGATCATTTTGCTGAGCAAACTACAAGGGTTCCTGTTTGGAGTAGGACTCATAAAAAGAGAGAGTTCTTCAAGTCTAGGCTGCTGTGTAAGCTACCTAAGACTTGAGTATCATGACCAATGATACTTTAAGTGTCTTTTGCACTTATGGATGCTTTTATGGAGACTCTGCTGAGCTCCAGTAAGGGAAACATTGGGCAGATCCATAATTTGGAGCAGTGTCTTGTCATCCTCTGTCAGTAACGATTCTCCATTTGAGAAGCAGCTCCTAGCTAATGACTGTTAAAGATTGAACATCTGGCTATAAGACATCAAACAAATATTAGGCCTAAGTTTCCTTCACCAACTCAACATTTTGTGTTCCAATAAATAAAGAAATTAGACATGCACTGGGATCATATATGAAAGACACAGTCCAACTATAATGGATTTGGAAGACATGCAAATTGCACAAATAGTTGGCTCAAACATCCACAGGACCTTCCTTTGTTGGTTTGTTACCCTTCTTTGACCTCTCCTTTGGTGTTTGGCTAGTTCTTGCAGCCAGGTAACAAAAGATAATATTTGGAGGTCTGGTTTATGGATGGATCTGTATGGTATGTTGATACTAGCCAACATTGGATACATACTGTCCTATTGATGGTCACACAAACGGTCAACAGGAGAACACATATTCATCTGGAGCAGAGAAATGGCACTGGCTGCCTGGTCTAGAGTCAATAATGTGTTGAGAATGCCATGCATTCTCTAGTATAAGATGCCAAGTTTAGTTCAATCATCTCTTCAAAATGCTCCTTTTAGGTCCAAACCTGAGAAAGACATTTCAGAATACACTAGTAAGCAGAGCAGACTCACATCTCACATGAATCTCTGTGTTTAGATTGGCAACCACTTTATAGTTTTCCCAAGGACAATTGTTGGCTATTTATCATTTTTTATGACTTGAGAACTTATTGTAGTGGTTTTCCTCAACTGAAGAATGATTATTATATGAAGAAAATAATGTCCAAATGACATTTCTTTAGTTTAAAGAAGAATGTTGTCATTACTCAATTCTTATACTTTTTTTGTATTTTTAAACATTATTTACTTATTTGTCTATTTATTTATTATTTTTATTTTTGTCTGCACTTGGTCTTTATTGCTGCATGCAGACCTTCTCTAGTTGCGGTGCACAGGCCTCTCACTTCTGTGGCTTTTCTTGTTGTGGAGCATAGTTTCTAGGAGCAGACTTCAGTGTGGAACAACTAAATGCGTGGGTTTAGTTGCTCCTCGGCATGTGGAATCGTCCCAGACCTGCAATCTAACTCTTGTCCCTTTCATTGGTTGGTGGAGTCTTAACCACTGGAACACTAGGAAACCTTTTTCATTTCCTTTTTAAATACAGAATTTTATAATACATACTGTGACAGACCATGATGTTCAAACATAAGAAACTATTATTAATTTTTATCTTGTTATGCTCAGTATAGTATATAGATTTATCACAGATTAACTAGTGTGCTATTGTTGTTGTTATTTATTTTTTTTTTTATTTTTTTTTTTGTTATTTAGTCACTAAGTTGTGTCTGACTCTTTGTGACCCCATGGACGGTAGCCCACCAGGCCCCTCTGTCCATGGATTCCCCCAGGTGTGCATACTGGAGTGGGTTGCCATTTCCTTCTCCAGGGCATCTTGCTGACCCCAGGACTGAACCTGTGTCTCCTTCATTGCAGGTGGATTCTTTACCACTGAACCACCAGAGAAGCCCAGTATGGTATCATTAGACATTTAATTTGTTTTTTGTAATTTTACTACTATAAAATCACCACAATAAGTATATTTGTATTTATCCCTTATATATAGTAAATCTATATCTTTATACACAGTAACAAGTAGCACCTTAGAATAAAAATTTAAAAAATTTCAAGTTAACATGTAAGGGAATATATAACATTTTTAAATGCTTGCATTAAAATATAGATTAGTATCAATAAATTATATATATAAGATATTAAAATAACTATTCAGTGATATAATTTGTCTCTTTATTCAATTCTTTTACATCCCTCAGTAAGGCCCTGTAATTCTTTTTATGTAAATTTTTGTGTATCTCTTTTTATACTTATTCCTAACTATGTCATATTTTTGTTGCTATTCTGAATGGATTTTCTATTTTATTTTATGTTCAAATTAGTTGTTAGTGGCATAAAAAAGCTATTGATTCTTACATACTTATTTGAAAATAGACACCTTTTTGAAAAGTTTTATTATTCAAATATTTTTACTAGAATAAAATATCTTTATTTCAGTAGGCAATGCAAATTGTATTTGATCTCAGTGTTCTTTGCCTTTTCACTGTAGATATTCATATTTCCATATATATATTTTTTTAGAAAAAAAAGATAAAAAATGAAAATAACTTGTGTAGGTATAAAATTCTTGGGTCACAATATTTTCCTCAGACTCTGATTTAATCCCAGTTTTGCCAAATTATTTTTAAGTCTAGTGCTGAGAGAGAAAAATTGTATACAATTTCCTGATTTGAGTGGACTTTAGTTAGCATTCCTTTGCCCTCTTGTAATGACTTTTTCCCCTGCTCCTACCATCCATTTTAATTACTATAACTTCTGAAGTTTATAGTAAACTTCAATCCTGCTTCCAAGGATTTTTCTATTGATGGAATCTATCCTAGGGACCCATACATCCCATCACTACTGCTATTGGTTCAATGTGCTCAGTTCTTTTTAGGAGGATGTTTTTCCTAGGTGTTGAAAGAGATGACCAGAATATTTGGAAACTTTCCCTGTTTGCCTCAGAGATTTTTACCTGGGGTGTTAAGGTCAAGTTTCTGTTATAGACAGAGTGCTAGTTATGTAGGACTTGCAACAGAGAGGAAACTGAAAAATGCTAATTTTTAACTTTTTAACCTAAGCCATGCACTTCCATGGTGGCTCAGTGGTAAAGAATCTGCCTGCCAATTCAGGAGATGCAGGTTTGATGCCTGGCTTGGGAAGATCCCCTGGAGAAGGAAATGGCAACACACTCCAGTGTTCTTGCCTGGGAAACCCATGGACAGAGGATCCTGGTGGGCTCTAGTCCATGGGTTTGCAAAGAATTGGATACAACTTAGTGACTAAACAACAACAACATTTTGTGAGTATTACATGATGCAAAGCTGAAACCATGTTCCAGGTCCACTAGGTGAAAATGAGATGATGAACTAAGACTTCTGAGCTTATCTGTAATTTAAAAATTAAAGAACAGAGAGTTGAACAGATTTTTCAGAACTGGCAATATTTTTACACGTGAGAGAGGTAGTCTATACTTTTCTGGGTGGAAGGAAATTCTGTGAATCATTAAGTTAAAATCAAATTGGGAAAAAGGTCGATTGAGGGATTCATTTTTCATTAAATATATACGTCTCACCCCTTTCCTTACATTTTACATTTTAAAGAGGTTGTTTTGGTTGCTACATTTTTGTTTTCTTTCTACCTAGTTCTGCTTTTCTGTCATGGCTTACAATATCATCTTTCAAAGACAATGCTGAAAGTTCTCTGGGGACTTGTGTTGCTTTATTGAGTAATCTTTGATCAGATTGTAATGGAAATCCCTGCAGGTGATATAAAATGTGTACATATATTTGAATACATAAAATATGTATTTTTTTATTTCATCCATCTTTGACATGTCTAAATATGGACTTATTTAGCATGTTGGCCTCCAAACAACAGGCTCATCTTGGGGGCATATTTCAAAAGAGTTATGATTTTAAAAATTGATGATGAAAATAATTGGATTTATAAATTCTTTGAAAATCAGGGATCCTGTCTCAACAGCAATAGTAAAAACTGCTACTGAAGTATACAGAAACTGAGACTAAAGATGTATAATGTCCTTGTCCTATTAAATATGTTTTAAATTGTGTTAACCATCATGATATTCACAAGCTTGGATGGCTTAAATGTTTAATACTAATACAGTTGTTTATTTAAACTGAGAGATAATTTGTATATAAAAGAAATATGTGATTCTACCTCTATTGACATTTATAAGTCCAACGAGCCTAGATTTTATGCATATATTATGTGTTCTTATATAGGTTCATATTACGTTTTGACAGAGAGCAGGGATACAAAAAATTAGGGTTATCCATTTGTTCAGATGTCACTCATTAAATTATCATTTTTTGCCCTAAGGCTGTATTTACACTTGGATTGTTAGATGGGGTGTGCTGAAGAACAATCTCTAGGATTTGAAACAATTGCAAATAGCCATATTATGATAAGCAGTCGGAGCCAATAAGCTGCTTCAAAGCAATTCCCTTCTGTTTTCTTGTGAAAACAAAAGCGATAGTGAGGGTTTTAAAACTCCTTTTCAGAAAAAAAAAAAAAAAAGGCAAACAAATAAATTGCCACCAACACAATGCAAATAAAAATACTTGAGATTACATTTCTGAGCTCCTATTTTATGTTGTATCTTCTTTTTTGAGATGGTCAGTCAGTTATGCCCGTAAGAAATAACATAGGAAGGGAACCAGAAAACACAGTTTACTATAGTCTTAGTTCCTAGAGAAACAGAGTTACCACATGCCACAAGGGACCACACACAGAGGGGGTTGGGGTGCCAAGGAATAGGGCTCAACCAAGCAGAGCCAGGATCCATGGACAAATACCTTAATTGAAGGGCACAGTAGAGTACACAAGAAAAGGGATGAGAAGATTTCATTGGTGGTTTGAATGTTACTAGGTGACGGGCAGTCGAGGACAGGAAGGAGAACTTGTGATATGGAGGGGCTAGCCCCATCCTTGGAGAAGGAAGTGGCAAGCCACTCCTGTGTTCTTGCCTGGAGAATCCCAGGGACGGGGGAGCCTGGTGGGCTGCCGTCTATGGGGTCGCACAGAGTCAGACACGGCTGAAGCGACTTAGCAGCAGCAGCCCCATCCTACTGGTGCATCAGATCTCTTGGGAGGGTCTGCATACTCTATTTTCAGGCATGTATATGTAGCAGGCAAAAAATCATGAAGTTTCAAAAGTTTATTGAACACTGTAACACTCCTAAGAATTAGAAAGATACTTAGACAGTATATTAAAAAGTAAAGACATCATTTTGCTGACAAAGGTCCATAGAGTCAAAGCTATGGTTTTTCCAGTAGTCATGTATGGATGTGAGAGTTGGACCATAAAGGAGGCTGAGCATGGAAGAATTGAAGCTTTTGAATTGTGGTGCTGGAGAAGACTCTTTAGAGCCCCTTGGACTACAAGGAGATCAAACCAGTGAATTCTAAAGAAAATAAACACTGAATATTCACTGGAAGGACTGATGCTGAAGCTGAGGCTCCAATACTTTGACCACCTGATGTGAAGAGCTGACTTATTGGAAAAGACCCTGTTGCTGGGAAAGATTGATGGCAGGAGGAGAAGGGGGCAATAGAGGATGTATGAGAAGGTTGGATGGCATCACTGACTCAGTGGACATGAGTTTGAGGAGATAGTGAAGGAGAGGGAAAACCAGTATGCTGCAGTTCATGGGGTAGCAAAGAGTCAGACAAGACTTAGCCACTGAACAACAACAAAGGTTACCATGCTAATAACACAATGTGTTCAGGGCCTTCAAGACCCCCTCACATTCAATCGTTCACTAGAAAGATTCATAGAACTCAGAAAAGTTATTACACCTATTGGTTATGGTTTATTACAGTGAAATGATACAGATCAAAATCAGCAAAAGAAAAAGGCATATGGGTAGAGTCCAGGAGAGACCAGGCACAAGCTTTCAGTGATCATCTCCCACTGGAATCATGTGAATAGTACTTAATGATTCAAACAGTGACGCATACCAACACACATGGAATATAGCCAACCAGCAAAGTTTATCCAAGTGTTAGTCCCCAGGGATTTTACTGATTGCAGATAAGTAATCAGATATACCTGGCTGATCTTAGGTATTCAGTCTCCAGTCACACCTGAAGTCAAACTGGTTTTTCATGGCCTAAGACTCCCACCATAGATCACACTGTCATCAAAAATTATATGATATGCATTAAGGCCCAAGTTAAATAAGGATACTGTTACGAGGCAACATATTCCAAGGCTTAGAAGCTGTCTCCTAGAAACGGGTCAAGGGCCAGACTTTTCTTAATAATGTGCAGGGCTTGAACACCCCAGATCTGCTAGTCATCATTTTTTAAACTTTATTTTGGTATAGTGAAAGTGAAAGTGAAGTCGCTCAGTTGTGTCCAACTCTTTGTGACCCCGTGGACTGTAGCCCACCAGGCTCCTCCGTCCATTGGATTCTCCAGGCAAGAATACTGGAGTGGATTGCCATTTCCTTCTCCAGGGGGTCTTCCCAACCCAGGGATCGAACCCAGGTCTCCCGCATTGCAGGCAGACGCTTTAACCTCTGAGCCACCAGGGAAGCACTGATATACAAAAGTTGCATACATTTAATGTAAAAATCTTAATGAATTTGAATGTCTGCTTACACTTGTAATACCATTACCACAACTAAAGTACTAACAAACCATCACCTCCAAAATTTCCTTGAGTTCTTTTATGTTTTGTTTTTCTTTATTTCTGGTAGGACATAGCATAAAATCTATTCTGTCTATATATTTTAAAGTGCAAAATACTGTATTGTTATGGGTACTTTGATGTACAGCAGCTCTCTAAAACTTATGTAACTGAAAATTTATATCCACTAAAAGGCAATTCCACATTTTACACACACTCTTTTGCTCCTAATAACCACTATTCTATTCTTTGCTTCTATGGATTTGACTATCTTATGTACCTCATATTAATGGAATCATGCAGTATTTGTCCTTCAGCGATTGCTTATTTCACTTTGTAATGTCTTCCAGTTTCCTTTATGTTGTTGCAAATGGCAGGATTTCTTTCCTTTTTAAGAAATAATCTTTATGGAATAAATAATATCCCATTTAGAGAATTTTATAAATAATATTGCACTGATTTATACTTTCGCATTTTCTTCATCCATTCATCTCTTGATGGCCATTCGTGTTATTTCCATATTATGGCTATCGTAAGTAATGATGAAATGAACAGAGAAGTACAGATAACCCTTTGAGATCTGGATTTTGATTCTTTTAGATATGCACCCAGAAGTGAGATTGCTGGGTCAAATGGTGGTTCTATTTTCAATTTTTTTGAGGAAACTTCATGTTATTTCCATAGTGGCTGCACTATTTGATATTCTTACCAACAGTATACAAGACTTCCTCTTTTTTCCACCTCCTTGCTAACACTATCTTCTATTTTTTGATAAGAGCTACCCTAACAGATGTGAGGTGACATCTCATTGTGGTTTTGCTCTGAATTTCCCTATTAATTAGGCATTTTGAATATCTTTTTGTTTTGTATTTGGTAGCCATATAGCTGTCTTCTTTGGAGAAATGCTACCCAAGTCATTTGTATATTTTTTTAAAGTCAGGTTATTTGTTTCTTTCCCTATTAGATTGTAGAAGATTCTTACATATTTTGGATATTAATCCATTATTAGGTAGATTGTTTGCAAATCTCTTCTCCAATCTGTTTGTTATCTTTTCTCTTGATTGTTTTCTCTGCTATGTAGGTTTTTAGTCTTTTATATTTCACTTGTCTATGTTCTGGTTTTTTGCATGTAGCTTTGGTATCAAATCCAAGAAATCATTGCCAAGACCAATATCAAGACATTTTTCTTCTATGTTTTCTCAATAAGTCTTACATTTTAGGGATATTCTTTTAAGTCTTTTATACATTTTGAGTCAATTTCCACATATAGAGTTAAAATGGGGCTTCTCCTGTAGTTCAGTGGTAAAGAATCTGCCTGCAGGAGCTGCAGGAGATGAAGGTTTGATTTCTGGGTTGGGAAGATCCTCTGGAAGAGAAAATGGCAACCCACTCCAGTATTCTTGTCTTGAGAATCCCATGGACAGAGGAGGCTGGCGGACTACAGTCCACAGCATCATAATGAGTCAGATACAATTGAAGCAACTTAGGATGAACACACATAGTGTAAGATATGAGTTCAGTTTCATTCTTTTATGAGTGGGTATGCAGTTTTCCCAACACCACTTGTTAAAGAGACGATCTTATTTCCATTTATGTATTATTGGCACCATTGTTGAGATCAATTACCATGTATATTTGGATTTATTTCTATACTCTCTGCTCTGTTCCTTTGGTCAATATGTCTCTTTTTAAACTGCTATCATATTATTATTATTTTTACTGTAGCTTTGTGATGTATTTTGAAGTCAGAAAGTGTGATGCTCTCAGCTTTCTTCAAGATTTTTTTTTTTTTTTTGTCTATTTAGGACACGACTTAGCAACTGTACAACAACAAAGATTTTTTATAGTTCCATAGAAATTTAGGTATTTTTTTCTTGTGATGGAATTTTGTTAGGGATTACATTAAATCTATATATCTTTTTGGGTAGTATTGTCATTTTAACAATATTAATCTTATGATCCATGGATACTAAATATCTTTCTATTTATTTATTTCTATTTAATTTGTTTCACCAGTGTTTTATAGTTTTCACTATAAAACACAGGTCTTTCACTTCCTCATTTAAATTTATTCTTAAGTATTTTGTTCTTTGATACTGTTATAAATAGGATTATTCCTTTAATTTCCTTTTTATACAGTTGGTGTGTGGAAATAACTGATTTTCACACACTGATTTTGCATCCTGCAATTTTGATGAATTTATTAGTTCTAACAGTTTTTGGTTGAGTCGATATTTCTATGTATAAGATTGTATCATCTGCAAACTGAGACAATTTTACTTTCTTTCCAACTTAGATGGCTTTTATTTCTTTTTCTTGAATAATTGCTTTGTCTAGGATTGCCATAAGTGACTATGTTGAATATAAGTAATCAAAGTAGATATCCATGTCTTTTTCTTCTTGTTTTAGAGGAAAAACAGATTTTACTGTTGAGTCAAGATTTGAGGCAGACCCTGTTCTAGATCCAGGGGAACATTATTTAAAATGGTAAGATCACTTTTAAAAATAAAATTTACATTATGCAAGGGGAAGGCACTAAATAAATGAATAAATAAAGAATACAATTTCAGAGTTTGAAATGTAATTAAAATAAAAGGGTATCATGGTATTGATAGAAATTTTGGCTGGAGATTTTATTTTACATTGTTTGATGAGATCAGATAAGATCTCTTTGAGGAAATTATATTTAAGCTGCTGCTGCTGCTATACAGCTATATAAAAATAAGGGAAAACATTAAATTTAGTAATTAAAGCTAACCTGTGACATACACTCATTAATAAGTGTAAGTTACTTAAGAAAATAGGAAAAGCCTAGTGTAGGGAAGGCAGATTTTGGGGGCACATGCATCTTGATCATATGTTGGAGTTGAATAGGAAGAAGACAAAGTTTTTCTGACAACAGATGTAGAAATGGCTAAAATAACTCTGGATAACAAGATATTTTGTAAATTAAAAAAATGAATAGAAGAATTGTCACTGTAGATTTGGCAATCCCCAGTACTGTTATTTTATATGTTTGTTTTGCAAAATGTAAAATTTTAAAAAGGGCTATAGTACCTTTTTTTTTTTCTTTCATTTGAAGGGTCAAATCTCTGCCCATATATAAGATTATTAGGGAGTGGTAGGAAATAGAGATGGATAATAGGGAACTGAAAATCAGTTTAATGGGTGCCTTCAATGCCAGTAAATGAGGGTTTCTTGGGTGCTTATTATCATATAGGACTAAAGAGGTATTATTGTGTTCTTTGTATTACCACTTAACAGTTAATGGTGGAAAAGAATGAATGGGTCAGGAAGGCAAGAGGCAAACTCCCCAAATTCTTTATAAAATGTGGTAATTATTGCTAAATATGACATTAATGACAAAAATAATGACATTACTAACAGTGTAGCAGCATAATGTGGTATAAAGGGCATAGGCCTAACAGGTCAGTAAATCTATGTCTGCTATTAACTGGTTGTGTGACCATAAATAGGTCACTTTACATCACTTAACTTCAGTTCTTCCATTTTTAAATTAACCTTTTAAGGTTCTTCTGAGTTTAAAAATTGTATGATTTAATGTTGAGTGCCTTGTAATAAGATTTAGTTATAATTTGTGTCAAAACTTGCTCAAAAAAAAAAAAAAAAAGAATCTGAGAACGAAAGGATTTGTATTTGATAATATTCTAGGTTGTATTTTCTGAATCTCCTTTAATTATCTATATCCCAGTGCATGTGTTCATTAATAATCATTGTGGGCCACATACAAAACAGTGGATTTGGTCTTTCTTCTGCTAATTCTGACTTCTCTCCATTTCAAAAACTTTTCTGCATGCCTCATGCAGATTTCAAGACACCATTAAATAATATGAAATATTTATTTGTGATTTATATTAGATATAGTATTCAAAGAGGTATGTGCTTCATGAGTGAATGAGTTATGGGTTGAGGAATCTGATCAACAAATATTTAAAGTAAGAAAAATGTGGAATTGCAAAAGTGCCTATAGGTGTCTTGTTGGAACTTTGCCATTGCCATATTGTTAATCTTTCCTCTGCTCTCTCTTCGTCACTTATTATAAAAGGGGATATTCTTCAGAGAACAAGAATCTTTGTATATGTGCCTGACAATAAAAAAGGTAAAAACAAAGTGTTAAGAAATTAAACAGATATCTTCCTTTTTAAAAGATATCTTCCTTTAAAAGAATATCCCCTTTTATAGTAAGTGATGAAGAGAGAACAGTATGGCAATCACGAAGTTCCAATAAGACATCTATAGGCAGTTTTGCAATTCCACAATTGTATTTTTTATTCCTTTAAAAGGTTAAAAACAAAGTGTTAGGAAATTGAGCACATAGATGGTTTCTTATCATATCTAAGTTTCACTTTTACTCTGTAGAGAGTAACACACTTTAAGAAGAAACTTGTGCTTCTTAACATAGCTCCATTAAGATGATGTTTCTGTCTGTTCAAATGATATATAACTGGGTGGAAGTAAAATTTTTATCATTATCTCAAGAAAGAATAATCAGCTACAATATTTGTGCATTTAGAATATAAGGCAAATTATCAACATATAAATATAATTCACACCAGTACAAATACAGGGTCAAGCAAAGAAGATAATTTTCTGTTAAATTGAATATTATCTTTCTCTTATTATTTAAAATATAGAAAAATAATTTTTTCAAGCAAGCACCCCATTCTTAACTCCCTTCTTAACAATTCAAGATTGTTATATTTGAAACGATTTCAGTCTTATACATATGTACCTAGTCAACTTCCCTCTGAGTATGGAATACGTAACATCTACGGAATTCAAGAAATATGATTTCAAACTCTCAATACTCTAGTGCACACATACACACATATTCCCGTAAGTTGTAAATAGCTGTTATCACTTGTTAGGATAACTTAATTAAACTTGCTTATTAAAAACCTTTAATTCGTTAGTGATAAAATCTTGATTAGTACACTTTCCTGCTAGGTGACCTTCTAATTTAATAGAAAATGAATTTTTAAATGGGAAAAAATGCCTGTGGCAGAGATTTTGTGCTAGTGAATAGAGTTTGCAATACACATAGGGACATATTTGAGCCTAATTAGTAAGGGTGCAAATGAATTTTTATTTCATACACCAGAAGTGTCATTGATGAACCACAGTGAGGAATTTGAAATGCATTCAGATTGGCAGTGTGGGACTGAAATCTGTGGGAAAATCACAAGCTAATTCATTGATTGCCTCTTGGAAATTACTGCTGTTAATTGTTAGGTAATTAACATGGAGCTACAATTATATTGGCCTAAGGGGGTGATTAATGTTTCAACATGTCACATTAGCAGCCGCTGGATTTTCAAAGCTTTTCTTTTCACATGGTAAAGGAGACAGATGGTATATTGTCTATGGATTTTTTTTTTAACTAAAGTTTATGCTGAAAGCAAGTATGTGAATTTCCTGTTCTTGAGCCTCCTTTTATAGATCTAAATTTTAATAAAAGAATTTGATAACTTTCATGAAATAATGTAATATTTGCTAATGATATTCCTCTACTTAAAATATATTGTTAAATAAGACATTTATTTTAATTTTGTAAAAGCAAAACTGTCTTTAGTTTGAGGAGTCAGCATTTTTCTTTATTATTTCTAAATTATTTAGTGATGGTAAGAAGAAAAAGAATTGTACAATAGCATATTTATAACAATCAATATAATTTAAGCAGAAACCAAATGAACCATGCTGAACAGATGCATTTAGTAACAGTAATATAGAGTACATTAATATCTCTGTCTTTCAGCATTTCCTACCTCTGTCACCATTTTTTCTTCTTAAGAAGCTATGTGTTTTCAATAGTCCAGAATGTACTTTGGCCCCATTCATTGTGGCGTGGATTTTTCAGAATTGTTGTCTGAAGCAAATTGATCTCTAAACATCAAGGCTAAAAATTTAAGAGATAGAAAAAAATAAAAGCAGCTCCTTAATTAGGGAGGACCCATGCAGAAATCAACAATACTTATTAGAAAGTTAGCTTGAGATGTTATATTATGTGTTAAGAATTTTCTATACTAATACTTTTTTATCTCAATATCATTATGTTAAACCATCACAGAGTTTGAGGTGCAACTATTTTATGATGCAAATAACTATGAAAAATTACATCCAAACTTTAGTTACTTCTATAATTATAAAAATCATTTTTGATCTTGCAAATCTAATTTCATTTGAACATTAATTGACACTTTATTGATACCATGGATACGTACTTTCCTACAGCAATATTTTGTAGCCCTTCTTTTTTCATTTGGAACCCACTTTGACTGAAATGGTTAAAAAGGTTTCAAAATATTTTAATTTTTAATGCAAGTCAATGTGGTACATTACATTTTGTAAAAAGATACATTCAATACTAAAACCTAACTGAGTTGCAAAAAATTCTTAAGGTCTCCAAAGGTGGCTTCAATAAAAACTCAATTAAGACACATTATTTTAAAAAGTAGAATGGATATCTAGCAGTTCAAAGAACAACTTCTTTTATAATTTTTTTTTTCTCTGTGAAAATTTGAGATGTCATCTTTCTTGGTAGCCCCATACTGAGGTCTTTGTTGTGACTGCGGGTCTCTAGCTTTTGTATTGATTTGCACTACTTCAACAAATGACAGAAATCTTTATTATCTACAGCCAAGCCTTCTATTAACTTTTAATGTCTATTAAAACCAAAAATGTGAAAGAAAACCAGTGCTTCTAATTTAGTCTTTTAAAATAGAGAATTACTGAAATCTCGATTTTAGACAAACCTGCATTTAGATCTTTCTGCATTTCTTTTACTTCCCAAATCAATTGCAATTGTTCAAATGCCTATTTTACTACAAAGTTGACATTTCACCTCAGTTCCTCTTTTCTTTGCTTGTTATAATTTTAAAAAAAGCTTGCCATGCTGGAAAGAGTAGAATATGCAGTGAGGCTAAATTAAGTGCATACATTTTTTATTGGTGAAAAACTTTCATCAAATGTCTCTTTTCATTCTGCTTTAATAATGGGTTTAAGGTGAAATAAGGGATTCTGATTTTGATTAGAAATTGTAAGCAGTAAGTTAAAATTTGCATTTGAAAGTTCCTTAGGAAAAGTGGAAGACTTTATCTACTTAACTTGGACAGTAGGGGTCACTCTAATTCTTTGAAGATAAAGTAATAGGAAGATTATTAGCCACAGACAAGATCGTTCTTAAAGCTACTTTAGGGGTGGGAGAGAAACTCTTTTCTAAATTAAAAGCTGCTGCTGCTAAGTCCCTTCAGTCATGTCCGACTCTGTTCGACCCCATAGACGGCAGCCCACCAGGCTTCCCATCCCTGGGATTCTCCAGGCAAGAACACTGGAGTGGGTTGCCATTTCCTTCTCCAATGCATGAAAGTGGAAAGTGAAAGTGAAGTCGCTCAGTCATGTCTGACTCTACCGACCCCATGGACTGCAGCCTACCAGGCTCCTCTGTCCATGGGATTTTCTAGGCAAAAGTACTGGAGTGGGGTGCCATTGCCTTAGTGCAACTACAAATTTGATGTACACACTACACACACACACACACACACACACACACACGATAATTCAGGACTCTTGTTGTCCTGCATTAGTTTTTGTAGATATTTTAGAGCTCCTGTGGTTTTAATCTTGAGTTGTGGTCTGCTGTATATCAAAGGCTTTCCATGACTAACCCATTTCATGAATGTTATTTGCACATTGCTACTGGCTCTTTTCATTTCACCCGGATTGTAGCAATCTTCATTTTTTAAAAATCATGGGTAAATAGCAGTCAGAAAAGTGTTTAAACTCCCATTAGACATACAAAAAAGAAGATTCATTATGAATACAAATATTGGTTTACCATTCTTAGAGATCAGATCAGTCTAAAATGTAGACAAAATGAACTAGTCACTAAGAATGGCATGACACAGTAAAACAGTCATTTAAAAGTCAATTATTTCATGTTCCTAGCCTTTAAGATTCCAAAATCTGGTGTGAGAGGTAGAAATGAAAATAACCAATACAGTGTTATGAATTAAAGTCTGTACTTGGAAAGAAAGCAAAGTTGTGGGAAAAAGGAAAGAAAAACTGAACCTGTTGGTATAAATTAGTGGCAGTATTTTAGCCAATGGAGAGTAGGGGTATTTCAGAAAGAGTGATGTGCAAAGCACTAGGAAGGAAAGGCTGTGAGAGAAGTTGAGAAAATCAGTAGACCTATGGGGACGTGGACTCACAGTTCATAAATGTCATGTTACATTTGATGGGCAGAGTCGTGGCAGTAGACGGAAGGAAGCGCCTTAAGGATATTTACTGTACACCTTGTTTATTCATGTTTACTTCTGTATGAACTGAGGATCTGACATGATAAGATGAAGGCCTTTTTAAAAAAAAAAGTTCACATAACTATCAGTTATTACTCACAAATAATCAGAAATCAAGCTTAGACAATCAGTCATTATTCATGAATTCGGCACAGATTTAAGTGGCTAATATATGCAAGTCATGGTTTTAAGTGTTAGATGTACAAGATCAAATTAAACATATACATTATCATATGTAAAATAGATAGCCAGTGGGAATTCACTGTGTGACACAGGGAAACCCAAAGTTGGCGCTTAGTGCCAACCTACAGGGCTGGAATGGGGAGGGAGGTGGGAGGAGAGTGCAAGAGGGAGGGGACATATGTTACCTAGGGCTGATTCATGTTGATGCATAGCAGAAACCATCGCAGTATTGTGAAGTAAGTATCCTCTAATTAAAAATAAAAGTAAATATATATATGTATATCTATATATGAGAAGACTGCTCTTATACAAATTACATTCTAAGCGAAGGAGGTAGATTCCAGAGATGAAATATGACTAAGTTAATGTAAGGTATTGAAAGTGCCGTAGTGGAAAAAACAGTGCAGAGTAAAGAAAGTGACTTGGAGAAAGAAGCCACTTGGCATAGCTCACACAGATACAGTTCCCAGAGAAGGCGGCCAATGACTTGTCACCTGTTGAGAAAAAGAAATGAGCTACTTGAGGATTTGGAGGACTGGCATTTCAGGAAAAAGGGATAGTAAGCACAAAAGCCTGAAGGCGATTTGTTTTAAAATATTTATTTATTTATTTGGCTGCATCGGATCTTAGTTGCAGCATGCAGGATCTTCTGACCAGGGATTGAACACAGGCCCCCTGCATTAGGAGTGCAGAGTCTTAGCTAGTGGACCACTCTGAAAACACTTCAGAGTCTTAGTCAGTGGACCACCCTGAAGGCACTTTAATAGAAAAACATTCTGAGAATGGCAATAATGATTACTCTTGACCCACTGGAGGTAAATAACACACTGGAGCAATTTGAGTACAGAATCCGGTGTCACCTATGAATTCAAATTCTGGTCAGCCGTCAGGGACCTTAGGCAGATTATGTAAGAATGTTAATCCTCAATGTTCTCTTCTCAAAAATGTAGTGATACCTTACATATCAGGCTTCCTTGGTGGCTCAGTGGTAAAGAATCCTCCCGCAATTCAGAAACCACAGGAGACATGGGTTCATTCCCTGGGTCGGGAAGATCCCTTGGAGGAGGGCATGGCAACCCACTCCAGTATTCTTGCCTGGAGAATCCCCATGGACAGAGGAGCCTGGTGGGCTACAGTCCATTGGGTCACAGAGAGTCGGACGAGACTGATGTGACTTAACACACATAACTCACCATACATATCAAGTAGTTTCTGTCATCCGTTTAAGATATAACAGTGATAGAACTTTTAGCAGAGTTCCCAGAATATATGTAGGCAGTGAATAAAGCTTACCTTACCCTTTTCAGATCCATCTCCTCCTCTGCAGTGTGGAACTGTGCTGCTTACCAACCCAGCATGTTTTTGTTTATCCTCAAATAGTATGTTTGCATGTTTTGGGGCTTCCCAGGTGGCTCTAGTGGTAAAGAAACTGCCTGCCAATACAAGAGACATATTGATCCTTGGGTTGAGAAGATCCCCTGGAGGAGAAGATGGCAACCCACTCCTATTTTTGCTGGACAATCCCATAGACAGAGGAGCCTAGTGGGCTACAGTCAATGGGGTTGCAAAGAGTTTGACACAACTGAGTAACTGAGCCCACAATATGTATATTTATCTTTACAGTGAACTATTTTTTTGCATTCTTAATTCAAAATTAGATAAAGAATATTATAAAGAATAAAAGCTAGCCAATAGGAAGGGAATATGTTGTTTGTTCTCCATTATCCTTAATCAATCCTTAATCATTCTTACTATTATTCCAAATTTATAATGAAAGTATCCAGCGTATTTCAGGCCTGTGTAAGAAATGATTACATTTGGGAATAAATAATATAGATTCATCAAAATTTTTTCCAAGAAACCGCCAAAGCAGACTATTTTTGTAGGCCTGCCAATTTTGAGCGAGTCTTTTAAAATCACTTAGCTAGTTCCCATTGTTTTGTTCTACCTCTGATTTATCTGTGGACACTGCTTCTAAATAAGACTCTTCTTATCCCATAACTAAAACGCTTCCTTTGGCTCCAGCATTTCCAACAATCCTGTTCTTAACTTTTCTCTCCTACTTCTTTTGTTGACAATATATCTCTTACTATTGAGCCTCATTGCTGATTCCCTAAACCTCTTTTTCAAAATAAATCCTCTGACCTTCTTTTTCTAAAGTCTAATGACCAAAACAGACTCTCACCAGCCCTCCAAGTAATCTTATCTCTTCTGTCACTGACTGTATAAATTTACGCCTGCCACAGGCAAACCGAGTTCAGTCATGTTTTGTGAATACTTACCACAGAACCTCCTCGTGTAATGGCATCCTATTTATTCTTCTTTCTCATTCTCCCCATAACTTCCCCCTGACTTTTTCCTTGATAGACTACACAGTATATTTCTGGATGTTCCAAGGATTATTCAGGCACACTCCTTATTTTATGACTGAGGTCAATATTTCATATATCTTTCTGCATATAATAAAGAGGTAAGTTGTTACAACAGAAAGGCACCTTAAAAATAATGTAATTCAATCTTTATTTTACATAATAAAAAAGGAATTTAGGCTATATTTTAGAACCAGATCATCACAACTCTTACTCCATTTTCTTTGCAGTTTACAAAAGATCATAAAGTTATGGCTTGAATGTGCTTTGTTTGACCCTCATACTTTTAAATATTTTTAGTTGTTTCCAAACTTGAATAATCTGAGATTTCATATAGAACTCTGGATTTCCAAATTCTCTTCGAAGTCAGATTATTTGATAATTCTTGATGCTCATGATTTGACAGCGCTTGGCTAAATCTAAGAAGCACTCACATTAAAGAGATTGATCTCTCCAATTGGCCATTTTCAATGATTCTCTAATATTTCATACTCTTCTCTCTATTATTGATTTATGTTACTTGCCTGTCCCCCCACAGGGATTTTATTATGATTTCTTTCTCTATAGCCAAACGATTCTCATGTGAGCTGATGAAAACTTGAGAAATTTGGCTGAATTTTCACATTTCTGGGGATCTAGGACTGCAAAGAAGTATCAGACACACAGCTCATAGGTATGCTGTTGACCTGTAAGTGTACAATGGTGCTTCAATGGATCTGTGAAATTCCACAAGCATGCTCCATGAGTTTGCTCTGTGTGAGGCATTGAACTAGGCTCCAGGGTCCCAGTGAGAAATAAAACAATCCTTGAAGGATTTTACTTGATTATAAAACTGTACATAAATATTCTCAAGGTTGTGGTACACTATTATGTCTTATTTGCATCAAAGGTACAAAATAACCAGCGAAATATACATTTATATTAATGTTATCAATATAATATAATCATAAAGGTAGGGTTCCCTGGTGGCTCAGTTGGTAAAGAAATCACCTGCAATGCAGGAGACCCAGGTTTGATCCCTGGGTGGTGAAGATCCCCTGGAGAAGAAATGGCAACCCACTCCAGTATTCTTGCCTGGAAAATCCCATGGACAGAGGATCCTGGCGGGCTACTGTCCATGGGGTCACAAAGAGTCAGACATGATTTAGTGACTAAACCACCACCATGTGAAACAAATAATATTAGAAATAATCAGGCGACACCAACACAAACAATGAATCTTTATCAGACCATTTGACCATTGGTGATTATCAGTTGCAGAAGGGTATTTCTACTGGTCATAATAAATAAAAATGCTTCTTCACTTAAAGGTGTGTAAACATTTTAATTGGAAATATGACCTTAATGTTTTTATGTATTGATGTCCCAAATGTTTGCTATTATGTAAGGGTTCTTAGAATTTTAAACAATTTATGTGTTATATGGCAAGGACATTGGCATTGCTCTGCTCAAATTAAACTATAATTGAAAGCTAACAAACAGGATCTTTTTACCAAATAGATGCTTTTCCCTCACTATTGGTTGTGCATGTATACCAAACAATTTCCTCAATGGCGATGATAGATTTTGCAGACCTATTCACACTCCGTTGCTCTGTTGGCTAATCGAGATGTGTGTTAAGCATCTACCTCTGTTATGGGCAGACCTGGCAGCTTAGGAAAAGCAAAGCCATTGTTCAGCATGGGATTTTGCCTTCATTACCACCATGATCTGATTAATCGAGCAACCAGCATCAGTGTAATTAAGACATCAGAACTCTTTCCGGGGCCAAAACTTTTATCTGAATAATTTCATTGAATGAAAAAGAATAAATTGAAATAAATTTTAATATTCGTACTAATTTATTCTCTAGAGCTGACTAACGCATGGTATGAGATGGCAGTTAGAGAATTGAAAATGCAATGTTTTCTATATATCCTTTCCAAATTCAGTGAAATCATTCAAGCGAGTAATAGTAATGGAGTGAATTCCGGCAAATAGTAAAGGTAAAAGGACTTCTAAAGGTCAAGGTCCTCATTATTCCCACTTGCTGAATGCCTGGTGAGCTCAGTACTTTAGACTTTGTACTGAAGTACTTGGTCCTTGTCCCAGAGACTCAGAGATGATATTAAATAGACATGGATAATTGTATTAGCCAAGCAGATAATTAGCTTCAAAATAGAGATTTTTCTAAATTTTAAAAAAATTTTCTATTTTTATTTTGTCATTCTATACTTTTGTTTCTCATACTTCATTCTTTCCAGAATGAAAAACAGAGGTTAAGCCTTGCCTCCAACAAGAATCATAGAAAATTTGATTTTGTGAAGAGACTGTTTTTAAGGGAATATAAAAATAGACTGGAAGTAGAGAAGAGGAAGATGGATTGTTACAACCATGACTAGAAAAATAGAAAGCAATACAGAGTTGGTCTGGAGAGATTAAAAGTATAATGAATGAGTCTACATAGATAAAAGGGGTGTTGAGAACGGAGGGGTCGAAAGCTGATTTAGCCATGTACATGCAAGGCTGGTCTACTCCAGAGTGAAAAGTTTGGTTTGCCAGACTGAATTTATATCTGTCTGAAAGTTGTCAAGTTCTGCCTATTATGCCCTTTTAACAAATAACAATGGTGACTTTTTGAAAAGCATGTAATAAAATATATTTCTTGGAAGTTTTGTTTATCCCAATCTTCTGAAATGTCATTTGCATGAAAAATAGCTTACCATACTCATTTGGTAGTTTTTATTACTGTTTATTATAATTCATAAATGGTTCATAAGTGAACAGCTTGTATATCTAAATTAAAAGGAAATCTCCTAGTTGAATCATGCTTTCAACTTGTGATTTCTTTTGGATTAGTAACTGTAAAATATGTAGGCATTTCCTGTGTTATCTATGACATCTGGCCTTGATAAAAACATTAGTTTTGCAATTTCTTTCACATTTAGAGTATTTTCTTTTGCTTTCATCTGTTTTTTAAAGAAATATTCTTCACTTTCACGTCTCAGAATTATGACAAATCAGAGTATGTAACAGGGTTAAACTCAATGTGTATTAGAAGAGTAAAGAATTCACTGAGGCAAGACTAATCATCATTTAGATTATCAGTAGAAAATGATTAATAAACAATGGATTGTGTGACAAGTTCTGTTGATGCTATGTTTGGGTAGCCAAATGTTCTAGCTTCAAAAATGGAAAAAAAAAAATCCCTAAGAAGTTTATGGGAGAAAGTAATCATTCAAATTACAAACTTAAGAATTTCAAATTACATACTTCATCAAGTTGAGCCTTACTGAGTAGATTTGGTATAAAAGAATGAAATAATTACTTAGTGTTTTAAGTAAATGGAAAACAATTTTCCTATGCATATCATTTATTTTGTATATAATTGCTACAATAGATAACCTTGAGGAAAATTGCCAAAAATATATTTCTGGAAGAAAGCAGTCAGAAATATTAAAAAATGTGTTCAAGAATGAGCATTTGTATGGATATTTTTCTTTAGGAATTTTTTTTTTTCTAAGCTAAAATTTTGAAATAGTTCTACTTTTTGGAAATCTGATTTTGAAAAATAAATCTGAAGAAATGTTTGTGAAGATGTACTGAACATATTTTTCCCAAGGTGGTTCTCTGAATTGAAGCTGAAAATTTGACTCAATAGAGTTTTTCGACAAATGGTATGCATGTGGACTTTTGAACTTAATAGCCTACAATAATATCATATTTTATATGCGAAATCCTTATTAATTTTTTAAAGTTAATTAAGAATAAGAACTCTGGAGTTTAACAACCTAGGTTCAAATCCTAGTTTGCCACTTAAATAATGATGTTGGACAGATTATTAAGTTTTCCAAGGGAAGTCTTTTTGTCTGTAAAATGATCATAATAGCAATGCCTACCTTATTAGTACCACTATGGTGGCAAGGAAGAATGGATGTAAAACAGTTAGACTGGTGCCTGAGAATACTAACTTTTCCTGAGTGTTCATTATTCTAAACAATGCTATGAAATATTATTGAGATTTCTGTGGTTTTTATAAGAAATTAAGAAATCGTTATCTCTCAAGTGTAGACTTTGAAATAAGTGATGCATTGTCAGTCATCCTTCTCTTTCAAAGACATTATGGCTTGAATTTTACTTATGTGATAATATTAATATTGCCTTAAGAATAGCCTGCATGTTATCATTGTTGTTCAGTTACTAAGTTATGTCTGACTCTTTTGTGACTCCCGTGGACTGTAGCCTGCCAGTCTCCTGTGTCTATGGGATTTCACAGTCAAGAATACTGGCATGGATTGCCATTTCCTCCTTCAGGGGATCTTCATGACCCAGGGGATCTTCATGACCCACGTCTCCTGAGTCTCCTGCATTGCAGTTCTTTACTACCGAGCCACTGGGGAAGCCCAGCAATAACCTGCTATCAAAAGATAAACAGTACTAGTATATCAAATGTAAGATCTAGCTTCTGGGATGGGGCAACTGTTCCCAGCATTAAAACATTAATGTTACAAACTGTAACTGAAGGTGAGCTATTACTGTTCTCAATGTTGAATCTGTGAAGTTAAATGAAAGTAAACTCATTCAAATTAAGGATGGCTGATTTGGAGCTCTGTAATTGTGTTGGGCAAAATGAATTGCAGAGTAATCTTGATAATATGTTTCCTTTGATATTTTTTAATTTACATCATATTATCTTCCAATACACCCTCTTCATCTTGATTACGAAGACCTCAAAGGTCTTTTTATTCAAATAGTCTATTTCCTTTATCTGAAAGAAAATTAGTGATTTGAACTTTGTTTTAAATGGGTCTCTATAGGAGACAGTGAGGGCTGATTCTTACTGTATTCTTTTGACAATTTTCTTCAGGCTGACAACTTCATAAAGGAATGATGGTAGATAGGAGGAGACAGGCTACAGAGAGTTTTTCTGATTTGATACTGTTCTATTTTACACAAAATTTATGACACAAAACTTTTTAATAGATATGGCTCTGAACATTTTGTCTGCAGTCTGTGGTAGATATATATCAACACCCAGCAACTTGTGAGAAGTTAATAACTAATAATTCACAGATGTTTTTTAAACTACTTCTATAGAAACAAGAGAAAGAAAGACAGGGATATGAAAAAAGCCTACAGAATTGTATGGGATATGGATGGGTAAGAATATTCTTATTTTTCAAATCTTGGAGTTGACCTCTTTTAGAAGCCTATATCCTTTAAAAGAAATCAAAATTTTACATTACTATTTAAATCTTCTTTGACAGTCATAAATATCTACCAATTCTCCAAGCATACCAGGCGAATTTTACCTACAACAGTTTCCATACATAGAAAGCAATTAATAAGTGTGGTTAATGAATGTGAGTATTGTTGAATAAATTACATACTGGGAAATTGTAATTTATTCATTTGAAATATTTATGAAATTCTAATGCTATTCTAGGCACTAAAATAAAAGGCTAAAAATAACAATTATCCTTGACAATTTAAGATACTTGGTATTAATTAGTATTAATATGAAAATGAAGTGCTTACTTTTTTACTTTGTACTGGGTTATAGTACATTTGGGGCTTCCCTGGTGGCTCAGATGGTATAGAATCTGCCTAGACCCAGGTTTCATCCCTGGGTTGGGAAGAACCCCTGGGCAAGGGAATGGTTACCCACTGGGTAACCCAACCATTCTTGCCTGGAGAGTTCCCCACTGGCTCAGATGGTATAGAATCTGCCTACAATTAGAGATACCCAGGTTTCATCCCTGGGTTGGGAAGAACCCCTGGGCAAGGGAATGGTTACCCACTGGGTAACCCAACCATTCTTGCCTGGAGAGTTCCCCACTGGCTCAGATGGTATAGAATCTGCCTACAATTAGAGATACCCAGGTTTCATCCCTGGGTTGGGAAGAACCCCTGGGCAAGGGAATGGTTACCCACTGGGTAACCCAACCATTCTTGCCTGGAGAGTTCCCCACTGGCTCAGATGGTATAGAATCTGCCTACAATTAGAGATACCCAGGTTTCATCCCTGGGTTGGGAAGAACCCCTGGGCAAGGGAATGGTTACCCACTGGGTAACCCAACCATTCTTGCCTGGAGAGTTACCCACTGGGTAACCCAACCATTCTTGCCTGGAGAGTTACCCACTGGGTAACCCAACCATTCTTGCCTGGAGAGTTCCACGGACAGAGGAACCTTGAAGGCTACAGTCCATGGGGTCATAAAGAGTTGGATGTGACTGAGTGGCTAACATTTTCACTTTTTCACTTTTCATAGTACCTTCAGCAAATTTATGTGGTTGAAATTTTTGTAACCGTTTATCTTTGCCTTCACACGTTGAATAATAGCATGGTTATAATTTGAAGCCAGGATGGTCTGTCGACAAGTCCACACTCAGTTGCCCTAAAATGTCTCTTACATAGTTCTCTGCTCAGTTCTCCATATATGTGATTTAATTTAATTCTCCTCCAAACTTTTTGAGGTAATTGGAGTAGTCTTATTTTATGAATGAGAAATGACCAAAGATATCAGTCAGGTCTCTAACTTGCCCTGCCCACCCTTCCCATCGCTCTCTGTCTCCAGTTGGAGAACAATTTAGCTGCAAATTATTAGCCACTGACTTTTCCCCATGGGTGGGAATTACTGCCTTAGTCCTGAAGGGGTGGGCTGGGCAAGGCCCTAGAGCCCCTGCTACATTGTTTAGCAGCTATCCATCCTCTAAGCTCAGCTCAGTTATCATTTTCATGTGGAATTCTTCCCTGGTCTCTAGAAACAGGTCAACTCCACTTTATGTGCTTCTCAGGGCACCATGCACCTTCACTCTGTAGCATGTATTTGAATTTCAGTTCAATTTATTTGTGAGCTAATTTAATTGTCTTCTTGGCTAGGGATTACACTCCATAAGATTATGGACAGTGTCTGATTTTTGCCCAACATTAGATCTTAGAAGCAAGTAGAATAGTATGTATATGGTAAAGTGTTAGTCGCTCAGTCATGTCTGACTCTTTGCAACCCCATGGATTGCAGCCCACCAGGATCCTCTATCGGAGAAGGCAATGACACCCTACTCCAGTGTTCTTGCCTGGAAAATCCCAAGGATGGAGGAACCTGGTGGGCTACAGTCCATGGGGTCGCTGAGAGTCAGACACAACTGACGACTTCACTTTTACTTTTCACTCTCATGCATTGGAGAAGGAAATGGCAACCCATTCCAGTGTTCTTGCCTGGAGAATCCCAGGGATGGGGGAGCCTGGTGGGCTGCCGTCTATGGGGTTGCAGAGAGTCAGACACGACTGAAGCGACTTAGCAGCAGGGTCCTCTATCCCTGGAATTCTCCAGGCAAAACTATTGGAGTGAGTAGCCAATCCCTTCTCCAGGGGATTTTCCAGACCTAGGGACTGAACCCAGGTCTAGTGCATTGCAGGCAGATTCTTTATTGTCTGAGCCACCAGGTAAAGGCAATATACATAGAAAGGGATTTGCAAGAGCTCCACAGGGCATAAGTTAAGTGAATCAGGGTCTCTTTTAAACAAGACTGCTGGTGATAACAAAGTAGGGAAATTGTTCTTAGTTTTCTAATTTGACCATGGTGGAAGAGGCCAGAATGAAGACACTTGCAATAAAAAGCATAGGAGTGCGGTAGTCAGAGTCTTACTTTTTACCTCTCTCTAGTGATGGAGAATCCCAGGGACGGGGGAGCCTGGTGGGCTGCCGTCTATGGGGTCGCACAGAGTCAGACACGACTGAAGCAACTGCAGCAGCAGCAGTGATGGGCTCAGTTAGGCAGGCGGAAAGAGGCAGGACCCACTGTCTGAGTTGGTTCTATCCATGAGTATTCTCCCTTGGCATAGACCAGCATATGGAAGGAAGGAAGGAAGGAAGTGTTAGTCCCTCAGTCGTGCCCGACTCTTTGCGACCCCATGGACTACAGCCCACCAGGCTCCTCTGTTCATGAGATTTTCCAGGCAAGGATACTGGCGTGGTTTGCCATTTCCTTCTCCAGGGGATCTTCCCAACCCAGGGATCGAACCCAGGTCTCCTGCACTGCAGGCAGATTCTTTTTTGACTGAGCTATAAGGGAAGCACCAGCATATAGAAACAGGCTGACAAATGCTCTACGTGGGGGTAGCCATTAGCTGTTAGCAACAGCTCAGAATACTTACCTGTACAATGAATCTCAATCATGTGGAAACCTCACGGTATCTTCTTGCTCTCTATTTTAGGACTCACAATAAGTAAACTGTGACTTTCCCTCAAATTTCCTATACATTTCTGGAGTTTGCAACATGGAATTATGTCAACAGCCAAACCAGAGGACTATCACTCTAGTGGCAACTCCAGGCTGTGCAATTTTTTTTGACACTATTTGGCACCCCACTCCAGTATTCTTTGCCTGGAAAATTCCATAGACAGAGGAGCCTGGCAAGCTACAGTGTCCATGGGGTCTCAAAGAGTCTGACATGACTGACTATCACTCACTCACTCAGAGTTCTATATTATGTAACAGTTGTACCATTTACGTTTGTGTGAAAATGCGGTGTCCCAAGATGAATCACTCATTCGATTCATTTTCTTTCTTGAGGTGAAAAGGGTCTTCAAAGTAAAAAATGTAGTTTTGAAGTACAAGTAATAATTATGAAGGAAAATGTGATTTATTGCCAACAATATAAAAAGTATAATAGCATCAAGGTGAGGGCCAAAATAGAAGGTAAGGAAACATGGCATAAAGGCCACAGTTTATAGCAGATAAATGGAGGCCATACAGCAGCAGCTGACAAGTTAGGAGATGGATCAGTAGCCGAAGTGCCCTAAAGGCTGTCAGAAATGCTATTGATTAGTCCATGATCGATTTTATCAATGTGAGTAGAGTGAAGAGGGCAAATTGCCTTCTTCTGTCTCTTTTTAAATGTCTCATTGCCCTCAAAACTTATGGATATACTTAAGCCCTTTAAAAACTATGTTAAACAGCTCATCAGTTCTAATAAAATCAGTACATTTGCTACCAAATATATGAAGCTGTTTATTTGGCATTGCATCAAAAGTGACAAGTTGATTAACAGAAGTTTTACTTATTAACTGGTTTTACTTACTATAGAACACTTGCATTGTAGTAGGTATGGTTCTGTATTTCTTAGCTTCCAGTTATTCTATCACAGAAGTATTATTATCACAGAAGTATTATCAGGCCTGTATATAAATAAGCAAACCAGAGACTCAAAGAACTTGTGTCTTACTGGAGGTCATATTCAAATATGTCAAGAATTGCCTTGATTAACACTGGATCAGAGTAGCTTGATTTGGGACAGTCTGATACAGTGAATAGGAGGTTCTGAGGTTTTCATCTACAAAAGAGAAATACTAATTGAAGCCTGTCTTAGAGAATCTGATCAAGTTTGTGAGTAATTCAGTTGCTATGGTTTTTGTTTTCAAGTTCCCCTGTTTTTTCTTCTGGTTTTCAGGTACCCCCAAAAGAAAACAGGATGCACAAAAGATGAGCCACAGGCATATTCCATAATAGACATTTTTTAGAGATAATTTTAAATTTAGACTGTGTAACTGGAGAAGGAAATGGCAACCCGCTCCAGTATCCTTGCCTGGAGAATCTCATGGACAGAGGAGCCTGGTGGGATACAGTCCATGGGGTTGCAAAGAATTGAACACGACTGAGCAACTAACCAACAACAAGGCTATGTAACAAGAGTTAAGAGTAAATAATAAGAAAAATAGAGCAATAACATTGTCAGAGTTGGTATCAATTAGGTCATCACAACCCAAATAAATGGAGAATTCTATGTCAGTGAATGGTCATTTTTAAAGGTGATGATCATTTCTATAAGTAGATAACAGTTGAATTACCAGGAAAATAAAATGAGGAGAGGCTGCCAGGTTTACTTTACAGACATACTGAATGTTGATTCTGCTAAAGTAATTTTTTAGACTTAATTTCTGTAGAAAACTGTTGCAATTTTCCCCCTCTCAGCTTCTTAAATTGACAAATAGAGGAACTTCTACAGCCAGACTCATGCTGAGGAAACCTTTTACTAAGTTCTGGAGTCTTTCAAAGATTTTTGGATGCTTGACTCAGAAAACAAATAGAGATGTGAAAGGTTGGGTCAGAGTTTAGAAGGAGGTAATTTTTTTTCCAGAATCTTGTTCCAAAGCAATTACATTTGAACTTGAGAGTATGTGTCAAGAGCAGTGGGTTTTAGATTACTTCTTAATAGTCCTGACTTTATGTTATTTTTGTGAATATCAGATTTAGTCAAATGACTGTATCACATTCTTTTAATTTCAACTTTCAAGTGTTTCTTATGAATGCTTTTGAAATTTGTGTTTTTCTCCTCAAAGAATTTTGTCTTAATCTCTCAACCAGCTCAAAGAGACAGAATGTTATTTAACAACATTTTAAAATTTCATTTACTTTTATAATTTAGAGGATCTTTAGTTTGGTTGGTATTGAGAAAAATAGCTGTTAGACAATTCTTGTCAATAGTATAACAGCATCACAGTGTACTTTCTCCTTATGGTATTGCATTTGATAATCACCTCTAATTCAGCATTTTAAAATCAGGCCTATTATTTGCTCTCATGTTCCTCTTCATAGTAGTCTTATTTGTATGAATGACATCACCCTATTTCCAGATAAACTTCAACTCCTTTATCTAATATCTCTTTACCTTTTACCCAGTCACTTCCCATGTCCTGTGGCTTTTTCCTTCACAATGACTCAGCATTGTCAATCTCTCTCCTTTCTTGATTATACCACCTAAATTTAAGCCCTAGAATAATTTCACCAATCCTGCATATCATCCAAAGTCAATTTTGTTAGAACAAGGTACTTATTTACTCAAAATTCAATGTCCAATAATTTTCTATTGAATCAATTCTAGAGACTATACCCTGATATACAATTTCCACTATACATTATTCTCCAAAAATTTCAGCCTCATCACCTCTTTCTTCTGGTTTTCTTTTTAGTTCAGGACTTTGTCCTGAATATCTCGAGTTTCCCCAATTTCTGTGATTTAATTCATGCTCTTTGATCTACTTGGAATTTTGTCCAGCTTTCTACCTCTATATTTAAATTTGGTCTATCCTTAAATCCCATCTACAAAAATCAGTAATTTCCTGATTGTCCCAGTCAGATGTGAACTCTGTTTTGTTTCACAGTCTCTAAAATATTCATTCTCTATACCCCTTTGGGGACACATGGCATTAGAAATATCCAAGACATTCCTCTAAGTTTGTTTGTCTACTTAGTGGCAGAATTCTGTATTCTCTCGAGTCTGTGCATATTAATTACACTGAGTCACACTGATTTACTATTTTAATTATCTGAACCTTTACTGTCTGGATAAACACAGGCTTGGTTGCCTTGTGCCTTAGAAAGAAGTTAAAATCACACTGTATGAGAAACAAGACCTTCATAGCCATGGAACTCGAGCTTCGATGCCCATTGGAAGTGACTGAAGCAACTTTCAATGCAGTAATTCCCAGGCAATCTGATGTTCTCCTGAGAAGTCAAACTCATTAGTGCAGAGATCAATTCCAACTTCAGCCTTTGATGAGACCTTCAGAGGTGATTTTTCACAGATGATTTTCTGAGATCAAATCAGGCAAAATTTTAACAGAAATCATAACTAGAACGTTCTTTTGGTTGACACAGATGGTGTTTGGATTTCATGCCCATTAATAAATCACTTGGCTGTACACTGCTTAGGATGGGGAAAAGATGATTTTTATCTGTATTCCCTATCAGGAGATGGTAAGTGTGAGGTTCTGGCTAGGATAATTTGACGTGAGGCTTTTGGTTTCTTCAAGCTGTTAGGCAGCATGAGGCGGTGATGGCTACAGCATGCTCTATACTCCATCACTTGTCTCTGTGTGTGTTTTCATCATTCACACAGTGGTGGGTATATGAATGACTGCCTCCGAGCACTTCCATGAGTTCTTATACTCTGTCGAGGTGAAAAGACTTCCTGGAGGAGAAAATTCTTCTTTCCCCTGGCAGAGTAAAACAGAGTTAAAATGAATGCAAGTGTGTTTGTATGTGTGCATCGTGTGTGTATTCAAACCAACACTCTCTGAGAAAGTTAATCAAGCTTTCTGTGATTGACTAAATGTATATACATAGCTGCTGGAGTATTATGTTTTTAAGAATTATTTCAGACTGTGGCTATAAAAATAAGTGAGTCTAGAAAGCTTGGCTATTTTTTTTAAGTCCTTAAATGCTATAAAGTTTTTAAAAGGTATCTGATAAAGGTCTTCTTATTTATTAATACTGCTTTCTAAAATCCAGTTGATTTTCAATTTTTTCTGTAGTTTGCCAGAAATTAAATAGTTTAATAACTTAATAATTCCCCTAGCTTGATATTTATTTCATTCTCCTTCCCTGAGATATGCAAATATATGTCTCTTTGCTAATATCTTTTCTCAATTCTCTAGTCTGAAAGCTGATGCAAAGAAGTCATTAAAATTGATAGCAATATCCACCACTTCAGTGAATAAATTACACTTTCCATTTCACGGAGGTCCCATTATCTCCAGCCCTGACCCCTTCTTACTTCTCTACTTGAAAGGATTCTGATTTATCTCAAACTCTCGTGCAATCTTCCTTTCATTTTCTACCCTTAATTTTCTTATCATATTTTTTTTTACACTTTTGACTTCATTCCATCATCATGGTGCTTCTCTATACCTCATGTTTTATCCTGTGCATTTCTTTTTTCTTGGCTTTGATTAGTTTTAGACTCTTCTCTGCAATGACTTTTATTCTAACTAAAACCATATTTATTTCTAGATGATACGCAGAGCCCTTGAACATACTTTATTTACCTTTTGGTATATTTCATTTACTCTTTCTCAAAGTACTTTAACTTTACCCCTTTCTTTTTCATTTGGTTTGCATGTAGTGTCTCTGCTCAAAATTTACTTTTCTTTCTATTAAAAAATCATAACTTTGCCTTTTTCATATTCCTTTGGTTGTTCTGATGGCCTAACCAAAAACCCAACTTTATTACCCTAATTTCACTGTCATATTTTTTTTATCTGTAATAATATCTCCTGTTACTTAAACTACTTCTGGAATTATGAAGAAAACACATTTTCTTGGCCTTTGAAAAATGTAAGAAAATATTGTGAGCAGAAAAGTGGTAAGTGCAGGAAACACTGTGTTGGTGGAATCTTTGTTGAAAGTTTCAGCTTTGAACTTCATACACAGAAAACCATTAAATGGTGGGATAATAGAACCAGTTTCATTGTATCCTCTTTGTTTGGCTATCTCTGTGGTTTATCAGTCCCCACAGACTGTAGAAAGGAGGGGGTCTTGAGAGGTCATTTAATCTATTGCTCTATGGCCTGAAGGTCCTAAGGCCTCACATACTCTACAAGATACCTTTCCACTTTAGTTCTTACCGGTTTAAATGGTAGTTGAAATCCTTGGTAAATATTTGGGAAGGTCGCAAATGTCATAGGGAAGAAAGAACTTGTATAGATAGAAATTATAGAAATGTCACCCACTGAAAATTCTGAACAAGAGGTTGTTAGAACAACCAAAGCATTTAGCAATTGGGAAGTATAGGTCTCTGTCTGAGTGAATAATTTTTGGTACAAATCAAGATATAATAATAGATTTTAGTGGTTTGAACTAATGTTTCATAAGGATGAATATCCTTAAACTAGCAATAATGTGTGCTTTTATGCTATATGGGAAACAATGAGTCAAATGTACTGAGAATAATTTGTCTATCTGGGAGTTGGTGATGGACAGGGAGGCCTGGTGTGCTGCAATTCATGGGGTCGCAAAGAGTCGGACACAACTGAGCGACTGAACTGAACTGAACTGAACTATCTATAAGCACTATCATCCCCTTTAGAAGGGATGATTTATTCTTTCCATTAGATTAACGTTCTGAGAAGAAACTGGTATATTGGAAATTCTTCCAAGATTGTAAATACTGGATCATTATAGATTGAAACAAGCAATGATAATTTAAAAATGAGTCATTCTGATTCTAACAATACATCTGACTCAGTCTCAGATTTATATTATTAAAATGCCATGAGTTTCTAAGATCAACTTTCAATTAATATTAGAAGAGGTAGGGTAGGAACAGGTTGAATAGTGTCTAATTGTTTTTATAGATTAAACAGCTTCCAAGTTCAGATCTCTATATATTAGTTCCAATTTTAGGGAGATTTAGTCAGTCATTAGTGATTCTAAATCCATTGACAAAATAACAATGACAAAAAATTAAAACTAGGCCAAATAATAATGTCTGTTGCCTTCAACAAAAATATCCAAATTAGTCTCATATTGTTCATTTTACACACTTAGATAACAAACTCTATGGTTTTTTGAGCTATAATCACTTCAAGAGTTATTAAGAATTTCAGGAGTGGTATAAAGATGATCTGAAATGAGTGAACACACATCAGTACAAATGTTGAACAGATAACTCACCTTGATAGATACATTCACTTAGTGGCAATCAACTTATTGAAACTCAAAGATCTACAAATAGCCAGTAGTTGAGAATTATTAACAAAAAAGCAATTAATGAAAAACTGGAGAAAATATTAAATACTCATGTGGAGGCAATATAAAGCACTTTGATATAGAAATAAAATTTAGACATACAATATGTATGTGTGTGTTCAGTAGTGCCTTACTCTTTTGTAACCCCATGGACTATAGCCTGCTAGGCTTCTCTGTCCATGGGATTTCCCAGGGAAGAATTCTAGGATGGGTTGCCATTTCCTCCTCCAGGGTACCTTCCCAACACAGGGATCAAACCCACATCTCCCTGTGTCTCCTGCATTGCAAGCAGATTCTTTATCTGGTGAGCCATCGAGGAAAATATGTTCTATATCTGTTCTAACATTCTTCTGATGTTATGAAAGCTTTTAATACAGACCTTGAAGATGTTCGGTTCAGCTCAGTCGCTCAGTCGTGTCCGACTCTTGCGACCCCATGAATTGCAGCATGCCATCCATCCATGCTCCCTATCCATCACCAACTCCCGGAGTTCACTCAGACTCACGTCCATCGAGTCAGTGATGCCATCCAGCCATCTCATCCTCTGTCATCCCCTTCTCCTCCTGCCCCCAATCCCTCCCAGCATCAGAGTCTTTTTCAATAAGTCAACTCCTCGCCTGAGGTGGCCAAAGTACTGGAGTTTCAGCTTTAGCATCATTCCTTCCAAAGAAATCCCAGGGCTGATCTCCTTATACAGTCCTAGGAAGTTGAAGTACAGTGCAGAGAGCAGGGAGGTAAGTGTCGATGTGTTCTCTTACCTTAGTGAGGACATGGTAGATATATGGGTACATAAGACCCCTTCGATGTCTGTGTTCAGCAACCCGCAAGACTTCTGGAGCTACTGGAGGTAAGGGTGGAATGGT
>NW_011494678.1:367352-383720 GCF_000754665.1 Bison bison bison | reverse complement strand
CACCAACTCCCGGAGTTCACTCAGACTCACGTCCATCGAGTCAGTGATGCCATCCAGCCATCTCATCCTCTGTCATCCCCTTCTCCTCCTGCCCCCAATCCCTCCCAGCATCAGAGTCTTTTTCAATAAGTCAACTCCTCGCCTGAGGTGGCCAAAGTACTGGAGTTTCAGCTTTAGCATCATTCCTTCCAAAGAAATCCCAGGGCTGATCTCCTTCAGAATGGACTGGTTGGATCTCCTTATTTCTAATAAAATATTTTATTTATGAAAGCAGTTTTGAATTACTAAAGAATAATTCAACCTACAATGGAAATAGGTTAAAAGTCTATGTCAATTTGGAATAATATCTGTGTTGTACTAAATTAAAAAAAATATTAACAAATGTTTTCCAGCATTAACATTTAGAGAAATTAAGATTAACAATACAGATAATTGATTTTGCTATGGTAACTAACAAATGCTTTGTGTTCATAAACGTATTGATTTGGGATCATCTAAAATAATTCTATTTCATTATCAGTAGTTTATATCAGAAGAATTTTACTTAAATTTTTTGATTCTGAGAATAACTTTGGGGTTAATTGTATGCTTGTATATAAATTATGTAGAATGGCAGCCCTTACAAAGCAGATGAACAATAAATAACAGCACTTTATCACATTGTCATGATCATTTATGCCTAAACAATTGCAATTGCTTCCTTGCTAGGCAGTGTTCTCCAGTCTTCTCGACTGTATTCTACCTGCCATTTTCAAATTAATATTCTCCAAACAACATGTTAATTGCATCATGTCCCTGGTCCAAATTGTCTTCTCATTAAATTAAATGTTAACAGCTTAACTTGGCCATCATCTTTCTCTATGTGGTTGCATTAGCCTATTTTTCCAGATTAGTTTTTCCACAAGTTCCCAATGTAACAACCAAATTGCACTGCTGTTTACTCCAGAATATATACTTCATCCTTTCTTTCACCTGAATGTCTTTGTTAACACTTTTCAAGCTAGTGCACCATGTAGTATTATGGAATCTGTGGTGACATTTGCCTTTTTGTCTCAAATCAAGCTCCTGCCTTTCCTCTCTTCTGTACCTGCATCAGAGAGCCCTGTGTTTCCTAGGTTCCCTGAGGAGCTCAATTCTGAAAAAAATTAATCAGTGGGAGGCACTTAAAACTGGAAGGTGAAAGGAAGAGTAAAGTAAAAGTATTTTCTCCCCCCCCCACCCCCGCTTCTTTTTCTTGTCCCTTAGGCAGAGTCTGTAACAATACTCGTGTTTCCTTCCTGTTCCCTGGTTCATCTGTTAACCTCTTTCTCTGTGGTTTTAGAGTCTATAGAATGTTCTGTACCTTAGGCTCTGATTAAGTTATCTGTTTAAATTTTCTTCCAACTTTAGGGTAGGGTTAGCTTTAAGAGAAAGGCATTTTCAGAAATAACTGTTTTGAGTTTTGCTTTGGCTCCTGAGCATTTCCATTCTTCATGTATCCATTTTTCTGTGTCAAGTCCCCTTAGATTATGGTGTATACTGGACCATGACTGCTAGAAAGTGCCATACATGTGGGTTTAAACACTGACTTTGTGATGCTGGAGAAGCTACTTCTCTGTGTCTGTTTCTTTGCCAATAACCTAACAGTATTCTGGGGGATTAAATAAAAGCTGCATATGAAAACACAAATATAATATCCTACATACATCAGTTAATTGATACTTGGGTTTTCACTCCTCATTTTCTCTGCTATGAATTCTTTGAATGAGTAGGTATGGGCTCAGATTAATTAATTATTTGGACATAAAGGAATAAAGAAAAATCTTTGATGATGTTTACCCTTCCATTGTATCTCATTGTTTATATCATTTATGCCCTAAAATTGTCTTATTATTAATTAGAAACTTAGGGTATTTTAGTTGTAAGACATATTAGATAAATTTAATGGATTATTAAACAATGATGGTAAAGCAAACATTTTTAGGCAAATGTAAGAGGTCCTAAACTAAGAAAATACTATGTGACAGGGGTGTGTGAATATCCAGGTGAATATGGATGAACTGAAGGCTAAGAAATCCCAGAAGTCCTGAAAGAAACAAGTAACAGGAGGAGGAAGGGATCTGCTGGATAAACATTAAAGTCAGGGGATTAGAATAAGGAATCAAAAGGAACTTTCCAATTACTGGAGATTTGTGATTTTTGCCCTCAGTCTTAACAGGAACTTAAACAACCTGGGACTGTTTCCTATCTATGGAGGCCACCAAATTGGGGGTCAGACACACAATTTTTTCTCCTATAATCACCCATGAGGGTGCAGTCCTTTTGTTTCGTGTCCTATGATTATTCTAGGGACACATATTCAGACCCCAGACTATTTTTTTATTATTTTTCCCAGAACCATGACCACTGTGGTCTAGTGTTTCTTGTAGCCAGGTATTTGCATTTTGTCCTGGGAGGAGCATTGACCAACATTTCCTTTGACTTTCTTATTTCAGTTATAACAAGCCTGTGAGCTCTGATTGTACAAAGTATACAACTCCAGGAAAGAGAACATAAGTTGATGCCATTTCCCCAGGTAAACAGTTCTGCTTTAAGAACTTGGGAAACTAGAGAACTTCATCAAAACATTTCATTTTCTGGGTTGGAAAAGATAAATATAAACTCTCCTTAAAACTAGGACTCTGAAACCCTACCAAGAAACATCGTATGTATCTGGAATAAATTTTGGTTAGATATGCTAGGATAGGGAATAACTCAACCTGTACTGAAGATGACTGGTGTAGGAGTAACCTGATTTTCCCAAAGACTTTTCATCCAAGAATTGGAAGCAGAAGCTAGAATCAGGTGAGATATAGAATAAACAAAATCTCTTCTTAATTTATTGTGACTTGTCAGCTATGTAGCTCAAGATACACATGGATTCCTGAGGGCCAAGGACTCTTCTGGCCTCCCTACTTGTAAATTTTAACCATCTTTTAAAATCATAACATTTAACTTTTAACCCATAGAGTATTCTGGAACATTGAAAAAAGATATATTACATATTTGGTTGAAACAATGCAAGTTATTAGATCTCTTAAATGATCTCTATTTAACATATTCTTGCTTGTCTAAGGCAGCTAAGCAATTTTAAAAATGCCTGTTGCTTCTTGAAAATACACAGGATTCAGAATTTTCCCCCTTACTAGCTGTAGCTGTTACCACTGTAATGGAAGTTAACTCAGTTTCTTGATAAAGGATTAAACCAGGTTACTTTAAACCATAGAAATAGTTTTCCTTGAATAGCTTGACTCTGTTTGTTGTGTTCCTAATAGGAATGATAAAAGATAAAGGTATTAGTTAACAGGATTGACATATATAGTGAACTATGTATAATATGATGCAGAATTAAATAAGTACTAAAAGAGAGGTGCTATCAGAATAAAGCAAAAGGTGCAATTACTTCTGATAAAAGCACTGGGGAAGATCTAATTGAAATCACATTTAAGCCATGGATTAGAACATGGGAAATGTTTAGCTTGGGTTAAAAACTAAAGGAAGAGTTTATCAGGTTGAGAAAACAACATAAGCAAAATCACAAAATGTGGGCATTAGAGAGTCCACTTGGTATGGAGTTGAGTTTATAATTGAATGAATTGTGTGACATGTCTGGGAAGATAATTTGGGATGTAAAACATGGGATTTGGACCTTGAATCTGCAGGACTGTATTATTTTGGTAAAGAGGCACCATTTCAGGATGTTGAATATCTACCCAGTGCTATTCAACCTTTATTTTGAAAAGGTAAATGTGTGAGTATCTTGAAGGTATATTGGGGGAGAAACTAGGAATTCACCAGTCAAGGAATTTTGAATGTTTGGACAAAGTCATTGTGGGTGTGAATGGAAAGTATGGATGAATAAGAAAAGCATTCTAAGAGTTGAATCAGTAATATTTAGTAACTAAGAGAGTCCTAGTTGTTGCTGCTGTTTAGTCGCTTGTTTAGTTGCTCAGCCTTGTTCGACTCTTTTGCAACCCATGGACTGCGGCATGCCAGGCTTCTGTCTTTCGCTATCTCTTGGAGTTTGTTCAGACTCATCTTCATTGAGTCAATGATGCCATCCAAAGATCGCATTCTCTGTTGCCCCCTTCTCCTTCTGCTCTTGATCTTTCCCAGCATCAGTCTTTTCCAATGAGCTGGCTCTTCTCATCAGGTGGCCAAAGTATTGGAGCTTCAGCTTCAGCATCAGTCCTTCCAATGAATGCTCAGGGTTGATTTCCTTTAGGATTGACTGATTTGATCACCTTGTTGTCCAAGGGACTCTCAAGAGTCCTCTCCAGCACCACAGTTCGAAAGCATCATGCTTCAGCTCACAGAGCAAATTTCAAGGTTTCAGAAATTCATAACTGAAAATGACAGCAATATTAATAGACAAAAATAGATAACAGTAAGTGAAATAAATTTTCAAAGAGGGCAATCGGTTTAACACATTGAACTGGAAATATACATGGGTACTGTATACAAAAGTCTTCTTGAGTCTGCAAGTCAGGACAGGGGGTACAATTGTGGCTGTCTTGCAAATACAGCAATTGCTAGATTTTTGTCCTCAGTTCATGATCTGCCGAAAGGATTCCCATCCTTGCCTACAGGAGTGACTTCCAGTAAGTACCTGCTAAGTCAGCCCTACACTTTCATTTACCTATTTGTTGCCCCCACTGAGACATTTTTAAAAAGAAATATCAAAACCAGCATGTCTAAAACTGATGTCATCATTTCTATCGTTGCAGTCAAACCTGTTCCAGTTTCTGAAGAAACGACCATGCTAGTGAGTGCCATTACTGTCAGCCCAGCTGGCAACCACTTAAACTACAGCAACACAGAACAAAACATACAAGCACAAGTGTGTGAGTCAGTCCAGATTCCTCTCGATCTTGATGTTACTAGTATCTCCCTGATTCTAATTCTTTCTTTTTAAGGTTACTGAGATTTCTACCAGAAACTGTTGCCTCTAGAAAACTGAAAAGTGACTCTTTGTGATCGCATGGACTATAGCCTGCCAGGCTCCTCTGTCCATGAAATTCTTCAAGTAAGAATACTGGAGTGGTAGCAATTCCGTTTTCCAGGGTATCTTCCTGATCCAGGGATCAAACCCAGGTCTCGTGCATTGCAGGCAGATTCTTTTCTGTCTGAGCCACCAGGGAAGCCCCAGTTACCTGCCAAATCCATTTCCTAAACAACTACCTGAGTGAAAGGTTAAATGGCAATATGATATCCCACTTAATCACATTGCAATTTCTTTATATATCTATTACTCTCTCCATACATAAAACTATGAAAAGGAACAACAATATTGTTTTTTTTTCCATAATTAGATTCTAGAGCAGTAATCATTAAGGGTTTTTGAATGAATAAAAATATAGCTAGTATGAAATAGTCGGAGAAGGCAATGGCAACCCACTCCGGTACTCTTGCCTGGAAAATCCCATGGGTGGAGGAGCCTGGTAGGCTGCAGTCCATGGCATTGCTAAGGGTCGGACACGACTGAGCGACTTCACTTTCACTTTTCACTTTCATGCATTGGAAAAGGAATGGCAACTCACTCCAGTGTTCTGACCTGGAGAATCGCAGGGACGGGGGAGCCTGGTGGGCTGCTGTCTATGAGGTCGCACAGAGTCGGCCACAACTGAAGCAACTTAGCAGCAGCAGCAGCAGTTTGAAATAGTAGTCAAAGCTGTGGCAGAAGAGTGTATCCAAATTTAGAGTAAAGAAGAAAGAGGATCTGGAAATAAAGTTGAATAAAGGAGTTATAAGTAAATAAAACTGTGAAGGGTGTTAAGAAATGTATCATCATAAAATAATCAAAGGAAAGTAATATTTAAGGGAAAATTTTTTAAGAAGGCAGGATTATTTACTTATTTAATTGACTTCTATAAGCACTAAACTATGACCATTCTCTCCTTGACAGAAGTTGCTTCTTCCTTCTTATTGACAGCCTGAGGTGCTCCCTTCCTCTTTCTCTAACAGCTGCGTACACACCGCTGTGGTCCTCAGTTCCATCCTATGCCCATTTCCCTTCCTACTTAGTCCAGTCTCCCTAGGAAATTACTTCCAATTCTAGCATACGAACTACAATTTATAGCATAGTGACTGCCAAGTCTATATTCCAGCCCTCTTGCTTACTGTTCTCCAATTCTACACTCCAGCTTTCAGCAAGATTATATACCACATTCGCATTTCCAAAATGAAAACACCCTTCCTCCTAAATGTGTTTGTCCTATTCCTTCTGTATTCTATAGATCTTGTTCAAGGTAATTCTTTTTATTTCATAAGTTTGAACTACACTTCTTTCTTGTATTCTTTGTTATATTCTACTTCACCTCAGTCATCAAGTCTCATCAGCTTTACCTTCTAAATGTCTTACATTTTCTCCATGACCATCTCTGTTTCCACTGTTTTCATTCAATTCTTCAGCATGTGTTGTATGGATGATTGCTGTAGACTCAAATGGGTATGTTCATCATAATTTCTCCTAACCCAAAATATCCTTCATATGATTATTAGAGATAGTTTTTAAAATTATAGTGTTGAACGAACTCATCAGTTTTAAAAAAGCGATAAAGACTTCTTAATGATCAGAAAAAATTTTCCAAGTTCATTAATGTCTTAAACATGGACCCTTAAAATATGACTGCAACTATGTATTTTTAATCTATTTTTATTGAGGTATAGTTGATTTCCAATGTTGTGTTAATTTCTGCTGTACAGCAAAGGGACTCAGTTATACACATACATTCCATTCTCTTTTATATTCTTTTCCATTATTGCTTTCCTGGTGACTCAAGTGGTAAAGAATCCTGGAATTCAGGAGACACAGATTTGATCCCTGATCCAAGAGATCCCGTGGAGAAGAAAATGGCAACCCACTCGAGTATTGTTGCCTGTGAAATCCCATAAACAGAGGAGCCTGGCAGGCTATAGTCCATGGAGTTGCAGAGTCAGACATGACTGAGAGAGACTGAGCATACACATATTATGGTTTATCCCAGGATGTTGAATTTATTAATAGCTTCCTGTATATACAGTAAGACCTTATTGTTTATCCATTCTAAATGTAATAATTTGCAACTACCAACCCCGAACTCCCTCTTCAGATATCAAGAACTCCCTCTTCTACCTTTCTTCACCCTTGGCAACCTTTTAGTATCATCTTTAAATGCTTTTTCCACATCACAAAAACAAATAGAAAAATTCTCAATTTTTAAAAAAAACATGCCTTATTATAGTTTCATGCCTTTGTAGAATATGTATTCTTATCTTGAAACTTTCTTCCCCTGTCTACTAAGTTATTTTTGGAGACTATCTGCTTATCCTTGAAGAATTGTTCTAAATGTCACTCCTTTTGTGGAAATCTTTTCATATTTAAAAGTGTTAAATCCAGCTCTTCAAAGATGAAAGCTTCTGGTCTGTAGTTACAAGGTATCCATTCTTACAAATTTATATCTGTGACAGCCATTTAAATTGTGATCTTAATAAAGGTTGTCTGTTCAAAAGAAAATTACCTCGTTACTTTTTTTCTTCCCTCTGAATTATCTCATCAATATAGTGTCTGTCTTTTTAACCTTATTAGTTTTTCAATGAGTGTTTGCATTTGTTTCACAGCTAATATTAAATGAAAATCCACAGCTTTGGAAAAACCAAATATATACATTTGTACCATAATGCCTTGCTTAGAGCTAATTTGTATCAGATGCTCAGTCATTAGATAGAGAGGTATTTCTTGACTGGAAATAAAACTATGAAATCTCTATCAAGAAACTGATCTATTTTTTTTCTTTATTTTATCTTGCTAAGAAAATAAAAGATGCAAGCTTTGCCTTCTATCAGTGTTGTACTGACACTATTTTTTTTTCCCACCTGAGAGCTACAAGCTTTTATTAGCAATAAGCAGATAATCAAGAAACATACTAGGTAGAGACACATTCAGTCTACAGATGACAGTCGCTGCCAAAATGCTGTCTGAACCACGATCCTCCAAACTTTGGTCAGAGTAACTTTGAAGAAAGAAAGCCGAATGAAGCAGAGGAGGAATCAAGTGAAATCCTATCATGCTAAGCATCATAATGAAAGTCAGGATGAATAAGAAGAAATGAAAAGCTATTCATCGAGGCTGCCTCCACATGGGACAAATGATTCTTATGCTTGAAGTAGATTTAACTGTCCCCAAATGGCAATTTCACTCTCGCACAGGAAATGAAAATAAAAGCGAGCAAGGAGCCAGTTAAAAACAGTCACCACCTTCTGGGTTCAGCCACTTGAGAACTCGTAGAATGTGTAGCGCTGCACGATCCACACAATTATAAAAACATCTGAACGGGACACTTGGAAATGATCTTTAACTCTACTGGGATGTTGAAATGACTTTTTTGAACTTTTTCTCATTTTTTCTCAGGTTTCTTTTTCCTGATTCTCTGAGGTAAATTACGACTTAAACATCTCATGCTAGGCTTTCTGTGTTGGATTTGGGGGCTTATCATAATTTTATTTTGTATATGTTGAGAGGTTTTAATAAATTGTGTCAACCAGAAAAACAGTGGGAATCATTGTTTCAGATGTGAAGGGACAGCCTACAGGCCTCAGCTGTTATTACTTGAAATTCCATTGAATTCTAAATTTCAGTACTCTTCTCTTTTTTTTTTTTGATTCAGCTGCTCAGGCTTCATGGATGTTTGTTTATTACAGGATTTAATTCTTAAGGCCCAAGCGTTGTATAGCAATTAAGGCCATGTTGTAAATGCAAAAGTCTGTCCATTTGGAATCAAATGACCAAGTCATTTTACTAATTACGTTTGTCTGTTTGTGTGTGTATGTGCGTCTTTGTTCAGGAAGACTGGGCTTCCCATGTGGCACTAGTGGTAAAGAATCTGCCTGCCAGTGTAGAAGACCTGAGAGATGTAGATTCAATCCCTGGGTTGGGAAGATCCCCTGGAGAAGGAAATGGCAACCCAGTCCAGTATAATTTCCTGGAGGATCCCATGGACAGAGGAGCCTGGTGGGCTACAGTCCACAGGGTCCCAAAGAGTCATAGAGGACTGAAGCAATTCAGCATGCACACATAGACTGGGTAGCTTATAAAGACTAGAATTTATTTCTTACAATTCTAGAAGACGAAAATCTGAGATTAGAATGTCAGGAAGGTCTGGTGAGAACTCTTTTCTGGGTCTCAGACTTCTTCTTACATCCTTACGTGGCAAGAGGTAAGTGTCTCTTTTCATAGAGTCATTAATCTCATTTAGGAGGGCTCCATTCTTAGGACTCCATTCTCCAATCGTCTCCCAATATCTCTCCCTCCACATATCATCACATTGAACTTTAGAATTTCAGCATGTGAGTTTAAGGGGACACAAACATTTAAACCAGAGCTCTCTCTCTGTATGTGTGCCTGTGCATAGAACTAATTGGATATGTCATTTATCATAGTAAAGGGTTTCCCTGGTGGCTCAGATGGTAAAGAATCTTCATGCAGTACAGGAGACCTGGGTTTGATCTCTGGGTCAGGAAGATCCCCTGGAGCAGAGAATGACTACCCACTCCAGTATTCTTGCCTGGAGGTTTCCTTGGATAGAGGAGTCTGGTGGGTTGCAGAGTCAGACATGACTAAGTCACACACACACACACACACACACACACACACACACACAGTTAGAGTAAAATGCCTAGCTCCTGGGAATCTCCATTGCTGAACTTTAAAAATTTGCATATATTAGCAAGAAACCCTGGCAGACACATATATCACATTTGTTGTGAAAATCATGAGATCATGTGTTAGATCATTTTGTAAATTTTAAAGTAATACACACATGAAATTTCTTGCTATTTAGGTGGTAGTGTTTAGAAGAACACTAAACTAGGGGGTCATGTCATTTAAAATTCAAATTTCCCTTCTACCACTTAATTGTTTTATGTCTATAAGTAAGTCAATGAACCTCATTAAGCCTCTTTTAGGATGAAACAGATTTTTGTGGTTCATGATTATTTCAAAGAAGCATATTTGTTTTATTTTTCCTATTATAATTTTAGTTAGTAATTATGATAATAAGTAAAATACCTGTTGTAACTTATTGAATATGGATTTCAAGTTTGGTAAGATTTTTAAAAATTCAAGGTTCTAATTAATAATGATCAAACATGATCTAGCTGTAGGTCATATGATTGTAAATATTTGTTATCTTGATATATATTTCCCTCTTGCTAGGAACCTTTGTTCGTAGTTTTTACAGTCTAAGTTATTTTGACATATTAGAGATGAATATAGTGATTCAATTATGGCCCATTTAGACTCCCTGAAAACAAATTTGATATTTGTGCCAAAATTTAGAGCTGTGATTTGATTCAGAGAACAGAGTAGCTATTAATATAACTGATGATAATGATAGTTTATACTTAAATGAGCACATGCTATATTTCAGGTAATCTTCCCAAATGATTTGCATAAATACTTGATCTCATCTTCACAATATTGCTACAAGAGAAACATTGTCAGTATTTTAAACTTTACAAATGGAGAAACTGAAGAACTGAGAGGTTTAGTTCACATGAGCAGTAGCAGACAGAACTTAGATATGAACAGAGGCAGGTGAACTCTAGAAAACCACTGTGCTCTACTAGTTGAGAACCATGATCTAACTAATTAAGCTAACCTGAAAATATCTGTTAGTCTTGTTGAATCACTAAGTCATGTTCAACTCTTTTGCTACTGCATGGACTGTAGCCCTCTAGTCTCCACTGTCCAAGGGATTTCCCAGGTAAGAGTACTGGAATGGGTTGCCATTTCCCTCTCTGGGGGATCTTCCTAACCCAGGGATCGAACCCAACTCTCCTGCTTGGCAGGTGGATTCTTTACCACCAAGCCACCTGGGAACCCCATCAATATTTTTCAAAGAGTAATTTATACTGAATCCTTTTCTACCTACAAGTAGCATTTGTAATCTTGCTTCAGCTCAAACATTAAATACAAATAAACCTCTTAAAAATTTTAACTGTGTTCATGATGGCACAGTGTAACCTTTCTTTCACAAATTTCTACCCCTTCACCTCTTTTTAGCATTTTGGCATGATTGACCTTGCACTCCTAATCTTAATTCGAGTCCCTTTAGCTTTCAAAACATTTCAGAATGCCAACTGCTACCTCTGTTTCCACCCTCTACATGGCTCCTTAATTGATTCTATTTTTTATTCACCCAATCCCAATATGTAGGTATTCCCTACATACCTTTTTATTTCCCCCTTTCTAACTAGTTCTTATCAATATTCAGGTGTCAGATTCAAGGGTTTTTCCCTCAGTGTAGCAAAATACACAAGGATGAATGATTTCAAACTTTAATATTATGGAAGCATTACTTAAAGGGGTTTCCCAGTGGTGCAGTGGTAAAGAATCCACCTGCCAATGCAGAAGACACAAGAGATGCAAGTTTAATCCCTGGGTTGGGAAGATCCCCTGGAGAAGGAAAGGGCAACCTGTTCCAGTATTCTTGCCTAGAAAATCCCATGGACAAAGGAGCCTAGAGGGTTACAGTCCATAGGGTCACAAAGAATTGGACATGACTAAGTGCAAACACACACACACACACACACACACACATTACTTAAAAGTAGCCAGGTAGAATGATGAGGTCATTGTATAAATATACAGTCAATGGAATAACAATTTTTTTGGTTGAACCTTCTAGCAGTTTAGTCATGTTATGAGAGGAAATGGCTATATGAGTGAATCTAACACTGGAATTCAGGCCAACTTTGCCAAGTAGATAACACACTGGGGTTGGTAGTGATGCCTGCACCTGTGTGTTTGTGTGACTCATGATTAAACTATACTTCACATATCTTAGAGGAAATGGAGATTAGTTTTTACTACTTAGTTTTAACTACATCTATCTTAGAAAATGGATAAAGAAATCTACCAAAAAAGTACATTAAAGATTATTTTAATATTGTTAGTAAACTCAGGCCAGAAGTAAATGGTAGTGCTAAAACTTCATTCTCTTGTCAGAAATACTGATAAGCCACATGTTAATGACTAAGCAATGATGATCCATAAAGTTCTGAACAATTTGTTCATGAAGAAATAAACAAAAACACTTTGAATACATAGATTTATATTCTGTGATGAAAAGTTCACTATATTTTTTAAATGATGCTAAAAGAAAAATTAGCTCAAACTACTGCACAATTGCACTCATCTCAAATGCTAGTAATGCTCAAAATTCTCCAAGCCAAGCTTCAGCAATACGTGAACTGTGAACTTCCTGATGTTCAAGCTGGTTTTAGAAAAGGCAGAGGAACCAGAGATCAAATTGCCAACATCTGCTGGATCATCGAAAAGCAAGACAGTTCCAGAAAAACATTGATTTCTGCTTTATTGACTATGCCAAAGCCTTTGACTGTGTGGATCACAAGAAACTGTGGGAAATTCTGAAACAGATGGGAATACCAGCCCACCTAGCTGCCTCTTGAGAAATCTGTATGCAGCTCAGGAAGCAACAGTTAGAACTGGACATGGAACAACAGACTGGTTCCAAATAGGAAAAAGAGTACGTCAAGGCTGTATATTGTCACCCTGCTTATTTAACTTATATGCAGAGTACATCGTGAGAAATGCTGGACTGGAAGAAACACAAGCTGGAATCAAGATTGCTAGGAGAAATGTCAGTTCAATTCAGTTCAGTCACTCAGTCGTGTCCGACTCTTTGCCACTCCATCAGTCGCAGCACGCCAGGCCTCCCTGTCCATCACCAACTCCCAGAGTTCACCCAGCTCACATGCATCAAGTCAGTGATGCCATCCAGCCATCTCATCCTCTGTTGTCCCCTTCTCCTCCTGCCCCCAATCCCTCCCAGCATCAGAGTCTCTTCCAATGAGTCAACTCTTCGCATGAGGTGGCCAAAGTACTGGAGTTTCAGCTTTAGCATCATTCCTTCCAAAGAAATCCCAGGGCTGATCTCCTTCAGAATGGACTGGTTGGATCTCCTTGCAGTCCAAGGGACTCTCAAGAGTCTTCTCCAACACCACAGTTCAAAAGCATCAATTCTTTGGCGCTCAGCCTTCTTCACAGTCCAACTCTCACATCCATATATGACCACAGGAAAAACCATAGCCTTGACTAGATGGACCTTTGTTGGCAAAGTAATGTCTCTGCTTTTGAATATGCTATCTAGGTGGGACATAACTTTCCTTCCAAGGAGTAAGCGTCTTTTAATTTCATGGCTGTAGTCACCATCTGCAGTGATTTTGGAGCCCAGAAAAATAAAGTCAACCACTGTTTCCACTGTTTCCCCATCTATTTCCCATGAAGTGATGGGACCAAATGCCATGATCTTCGTTTTCTGAATGTTGAGCTTTAAGTCAACTTTTTCAGTCTCCACTTTCACTTTCATCAAGAGGCTTTTGAGTTCCTCTTCACTTTCTGCCATAAGGGTGGTGTCATCTGCATATCTGAGGTTATTGATATATCTCCCGGCAACCTTGATTCCAGCTTGGGTTTCTTCCAGTCCAGCGTTTCTCATGATGTACTCTGCATAAAAGTTAAATAAGCAGGGTGACAATATACAGCCTTGACATACTCTTTTTCCTATTTGGAACCAGTCTGTTGTTCCATGTCCAGTTCTAACTGTTGCTTCCTGACCTGCATACAGATTTCTCAAGAGGCAGGTCAGGTGGTCTGGTATTCCCATCTCTTGAAGAACTTTCCACAGTTTCTTGTGATCCACACAGTCAAGGCTTTGGCATAGTCAATAAAGCAGAAATAGATGCTTTTCTGGAACTCTCTTGCTTTTTCCATGATCCAGTGGATGTTGGCAATTTGACCTCTGGTTCCTCTGCCTTTTCTAAAACCAGCTTGAACATCAGGGAGTTCACAGTTCACGTATTGCTGAAGCCTGGCTTGGAGAATTTTGAGCATTACTTTACTAGCATGTGTGGAGAAGGCAATGGCAAGCCACTCCAGTACTCTTGCCTAGAAAATCCCGTGGATGGAAGACCCTGGTAGGCTGCAGTCCTAGGGTCGCTACAAGTCGGACGTGACTGAGTGACTTCACTTTCACTTTTCACTTTCACACAATGCAGAAGGCAATGGCAACCCACTCCAGTGTTCTTGCCTGGAGAATCCCAGGGATGGCAGAGCCTGGTGGGCTGCAGTCTCTGGGGTCGCACAGAGTCGGACATGACTGAAGCGACTTAGCAGCAGCATTTACTAGCATGTGAGATGAGTGCAATTGTGCAGTAGGTTGAGCATTCTTTGGCATTGCCTTTCTTTGGGATTGGAATGAAAACTGACCTTTTCCAGTCCTGTGGCCACTGCTGAGTTTTCCAAATTTGCTGGCATATTGAGTGCAGCACTTTCACAGCATCACCTTTCAGGATTTGAAATAGCTCAACTGGAATTCCATCACCTCCACTAGCTTTGTTTGTAGTGATGCTTTCTAAGGCCCACTTGACTTCACATTCCAGGATGTCTGGCTCTAGATGAGTGATTACACCATCATGATTATTTGGGTCGTGAAGATCTTTTTTGTACAGTTCTTCTGTGTATTCTTGCCACCTCTTCTTAATATCTTCTGCTTCTGTTAGGTCCATACCATTTCTGTCCTTTATCGAGCCCATCTTTGCATGAAATGTTCCCTTGGTATCTCTAATTTTCTTGAAGGGATCTCTAGACTTTCCCATTCTGTTGTTTTCCTCCATTTCTTTGCATTGATCGCTGAGGAAGACATTCTTATCTCTTCTTGCTATTCTTTAGAACTCTGCATTCAGATGCTTATATCTTTCCTTTTCTCCTTTGTTTTTCGCTTCTCTTCTTTTCACAGCTATTTGTAAGGCCTCCCCAGATAGCCATTCTGCTTTTTTGCATTTCTTTTCCATGGGGATGGTCTTGATCCCTGTCTCCTGTACAAGTTCATCAGGCACTCTATCTATCAGATCTAGGCCCTTAAATCTATTTCTCACTTCCACTGTATAATAAGGGATTTGATTTAGGTCATACCTTGAATGGTCTAGTGGTTTTCCCTACTTTCTTCAATTTAAGTCTGAATTTGGTAATAAGGAGGTCATCATCTGAACCACAGTCAGCTCCTGGTCTTGTTTTTGTTGACTGTATAGAGCTTCTGCATCTTTGGCTGCAAAGAATATAATCAGTCTGATTTCAGTGTTGACCATCTGGTGATGTCCATGTGTAGAGTCTTCTCTTGTGTTGTTGGAAGAGGGTGTTTGCTATGACCAGTGCATTTTCTTGGCAAAACTCTATTAGTCTTTGCCCTGCTTCATTCTGTATTCCAAGGCCAAATGTGCCTGTTACTCCAGGTGTTTCTTGACTTCCTACTTTTGCATTCCAGTCCCCTATAATGAAAAGGACATCTTTTTTTGGGTGTTAGTTCTAAAAGGTCTTGTAGGTCTTCATAGAACCATTCAACTTCAGCTTCTTCAGTGTTACTGGTTGGGGCATAGACTTGGATTACTGTGATATTGAATGGTTTGCCCTGGAAAAGAACAGAGATCATTCTGTCATTTTTGAGAGTGCATCCAAGTACTGCATTTTGGACTCTTTTGTTGACCTTGATGGCTACTCCATTTCTTCTGAGGGATTCCTGACCGCAGTAGTAGATATTTTGGTCATCTGAGTTAAATTCACCCATTCCAGTCCATTTTAGTTTGGTAATTCCTAGAATGTCGACATTCAGTCTTGCCATCTCTTGTTTGACCACTTCCAATTTGCCTTGATTCATGGACCTAAATTTCCAGGTTCCTATGCAATATTGTTCTTTACAGCATCAGACCTTGCTTCTATCACCAGTCACATCCACAGCTGGGTATTGTTTTTGCTTTGGCTCCATCCCTTCATTCTTTATGGAGCTATTTCTCCACTGATCTCCAGTAGCATATTGGGCACCTACTGACTTGGGGAGTTCCTCTTTCAGTATCCTATCATTTTGCCTTTTCATACTATTCATGGGGTTCTCAAGGCAATAATACTGAAGTGGTTTGCCATTCCCTTCTCCAGTGGACCACATTCTGTCAGATCTCTCCACCATGACCCACCCATCTTGGGTTGCCTCACAGGCATGGCTTAGTTTCATTGAGTTAGACAAGGCTGTGGTCCTAGTGTGATTAGATTGACTAGTTTTCTGTGATTATGGTTTCAGTGTGTCTGCCCTCTGATGCCCTCTTGCAATACCTACCATCTTACTTGGGTTTCTCTTACCTTGGGCGTGGGGTATCTTTTCATGGATGCTCCAGCAAAGCACAGCCGCTGCTCCTTACCTTGGACGAGGGGTTATCTCCTCACCACTGCCCTTCCTGACCTTCAATGTGGGATAGCTCCTTTAGGCCCTCCTCCACCAGTGTAACCACCGCTCCTTGGAC
>NW_011494678.1:361837-367252 GCF_000754665.1 Bison bison bison | reverse complement strand
GGCCGCCGCCCCTGACTTTGGACGCAGGGTAGCTCTTCTCGGCCGGCCGCCGCCCCTGACCTCGGACATGGGATAGCTCCTCTTGGCCGTTCCTGTGTCATCGCAGCCTGGCACTCTCCACCACTGCCCCTGACCTCAGACGTGGGGTAACTCCTCTTGGCCGCCGCCCTTCAGGCATGGGGTCCTCCTGGCTTCTGCCCCTTACCTCGGACGTGGGGTAGCTCCTCTCATCCGCGCTCAGTGCGCCGGTCACAGCCGCCTGCCCTCAGTGCACCGGTCGCAGTCGTCCGCAATTGTCAGGAGAAATATCAATAATCTCAGACATGCACATGACACCACCCTTATGGCAGAAAGTGAAGAGGAACTAAAGAGACTCTTGATGAAAGTGAAAGAGAAGAGTGAAAAAGTTGGCTTAAAGCTCAACATTCAGAAAACCAAGATCATGGCATCTGGTTCCACCACTTCATGGGAAATAGATGGGAAAACAGTGGAAACAGTGGATGACTTTATTTTTCTGGGCTCCAAAATCACTGCAGATGGTGACTGCAGCCATGAAATTAAAAGACGTTTACTCCTTGGAAGGAAAGTTATGACCAACTTAGACAGCATATTCAAAAGCAGAGACATTACTTTGCCAACAAAGGTCCGTCTAGTCAAGGCTATGGTTTTTCCTGTAAGTCATGGTATGGATGTGAGGGTTGGACTATAAACAAAGCTGAGCGCCAGCGTTTTGATGCTTTTGAACTGTGGTGTTGGAGAAGACTCTTGAACATCCCTTGGACTGCAAGGAGATCCAACCAGTCCATCCTGAAGGAAATCAGTCTTGAATATTCATTGGAAGGACGATATTGGAGCAGAAACTCCAATATTTTGGCCACCTGATGCGAAGAGCTGACTCATCTGAAAAGTCCCTGATCTTGGGAAAGGTTGAAGATGGGAGGAGAAGGGGATGACAGAGGATGAGATGGTTGGATGGCATCACCTACTCAATTGACATGAGTTTGAGTAAACTCCGGAAATTGGTGATGGACAAGGAGGCCTGGTGTGCTACAGTCCATGGGGTCGCAAAGAGTTGGACATGACTGAGTGACTGAACTGAACTGAAAAGCACATGGAGAATGCTGCTATTACATCTTTAATTTTATTTCCCACAAAGACTGAATAGCTTTTATTGGACACTTAACACATCCTGCTTTAGAACAAAATTTACTCATTTAAATTGAGATAAACTTAAATGATTTTGAAATGCTTAAATGCTGCTTAGTCTAAATACTAAAACAACTTGGGGGCAGGAGGAGAAGGGGACGACAGAGGATGAGATGGCTGGATGGCATCACTGACTCGATGGACGTGAGTCTGGGTGAACTCTGGGATTTGGTGATGGACAGGGAGGCCTGGCGCGCTGCGATTCATGGGGTCGCAAAGAGGTAGACACGACTGAGCGACTGAACTGATCTGAATGGAAAAGAATGTGTAGGAAGGGTATAAAAAAAATTCTACTCAAAGATTTCCTTTGTAGCTTGTAACTTCTCAGATTGCAGGCTTGCAAAATTCCCACTGTCCTCTGCTTCCTAGTTACTACTGTCGTTTCTAGTAATAAACATGATTAAAGGTAGTACCTTATGAATTAGGGCTATAAACTAGGGCCAAAATAGTTTGCTATGGCTCTAGAATCACATTTAGATAGACTTAGTACTTTGAGTACTATATTCTGAAGGACTTGTTGCTTTTACTAGAATTAGCTTTTTTATGGACAGGTTGGTTAATTCTAGCCTTGTCTTTTGGCTTCCCAGGTCGCTCAAGTGGTAAAGAATCTGCTTCCCAATTCAGGAGATGGAGGAGGAGATATGTCTTAAGTTCCTGAGTTAGGACGATCCCTTGGAGAAGAAAATGACAACATAGTCCAGGATTGTTGTCTGGAGAATTTCCACGGACAGAGGCACCTGGAAGGCTATATTCCATGGGGGACACAGACGAGTCAGACACAACTTAGTACTAAGCAACAACCACAAAAATACCCTTGTCAGTAACCCCAGTTCTTTATAAGAAAGTATAACTTATACAAAAGTGTTAAGATGAAAAGTCTATAACTGTTGTATTTCATGGCAAAATATTATTTGTTACCTGACTTATAAAATCACATAAATTTTCATATATTACATATATATAAATTATAGATTACATGAATAAACTAGAAAAACGTCAATAGTTTAAAAATAAATTGCATTTATTTAAATGAATTTATGATTATTTAGTGTGACGAAATAGACAAAGCTGCAGGGAGGGAATATTCTTTGCCCCTTTGGCAAAATCCGATCATAAAACATTTTTTTCTAATTATATAGAACAGGAAAAATTATACTCAAGTTCTTTTCTTCACACAGTATTTTTTTCTCCTTCAAAGGAAAAAAAGATATCTTTTCAGAAATTAAAATGATTGAAAAACATGGAAATGCTAAATAAATAAGACAGACAAAACTATTTTGCAAAAGAACAAAGATGAACTTTCATTACTAGGTATCAAGTTACAGTAAAAGGTATCAAGTTACTCAGGTTATAGTAATAAAATCAATAGTAAATCATCCATCAAACACATCAGATCTGTGTATTTGATTATATGTAAATTATACCACAATAATTTATACATCAGTCTGGAACATGCCAAGAATATATAGGCTATTAAGATTATATTTCATAATTTTTTTAACACATACTAATTGGAGAAGGAAATAGCAACCCACTCCAGTATTCTTGCCTGGAAAATTCCATGGGTGGAGAGCCTGATGGGCTACAGTCCATGGGGTCACAAAGAGTTGGACACGACTGAGCGACTTCACTTAAAGTGAGAAGGGGGCTTCCCCAGTGGCTCAGTGGTAAAGAATTTGTCTGCAGTGTAGGAGATGTGGGTTAGATCCCTGGGTCAGAAAGATCCCCTGGAGGAGGGCATGGCAATCCACTGCAGTATTCTTGCCTGGAGAATCTCATGGACAGAGGAGCCTGGTGGGATACAGTCCATAGGGTCACAAAGAGTGGGACACGACTGAAGTGACTTAGCATGCATGTACACACAATGGAGAAATCTTGACAGCTAGACTCCATGGCTAAAAGTAAAGTTTATAAAATGTTAACAGTCACATGGAAATCAGCTAGCATATTTTCATAAAGTGAAAAAAGATGGAGTGATAGAAAATAAAAGACCTAATTTAATTGATATTTTAAATATTCAATTGATATTAAACATCTTTTAAATTCATATTAAAATGATGTTTAATAATATTGAATAATCACTTATATTTTCTATCCTGTGCTTGATTATTTGTGTATAATATTTTTAAATTAATTTATTTATTTTAATTTGAGGCTAATTATTATACTGTGGTGGGTTTTTGCTGTTAAAGATACAATTGTTTTAATAGCTTATTCCCATAAAATTTATGTGGGATGGAACTAATTATAGTTCTTTCTTTTTTCTCATCTCTTTCTATGCAACTTATATTTAATACTCCATAGATAAATATGAATATATTTATTTTAGTTTACCTCACACTTAAGAGAATGTAACATAGCACAGATACAGTCTTAAGCAAGATAGGTAGCTATGAACAGAATCATCTGAGCAGTTTTAAACCACATTGTTGTATCTGATTGATTAAGTTCTTACAAATTAGGAAAAGGAGTGATATACAATATATTTTTCCAGATATATGTAAGCTATTTTTTTGTAAAAGTCAATTCCAGAAAATAACTAGAAGCTTTTGTGGTCAAAGTTAACCTAACTATAACTAGAAAACCTCAAAACTGCAGGCATCATCTACTTTTAATAAATTCATCATCTACTCTTCTTGCTTAACGGTGAATTACATGTGCATTTTAATTTCACTGTGAATGGGATCTTTTGCATACCCTTGACAGCAGAGAGACAAAGTCAAGGCTGTCAGGAAAAGAAACCATGGAAGCACCTGCTGAGTGTGCAGCAAGCTGTCCGAGTTTTACATGAAAGCGTCAGAATTTTCTTGGAGCGTCACTTTCCAAGTATAGCATGCTTTCAATAATTAGTATCCGGACTACTCAGAAGATGGTTGTAGACACAGCTGTTGTGTAAGGTAGCGGGCACATCAATGGCAAGGCACTAGATATTGACTTGTGCAGTGACATCCTTCTAACTGTGTCATCTGAGTGAAAGAAGCCCCAGATTAACCAATAATAACGTGTTAGAAGTTGTAGTGGCTGCCCTCTTGGGACTTGTTCTAGAAGAGTATAGATGCCCCTCCCCCACTCATGCCATCAATCCTGCTAAAGGTATCAAAGTGACATGAAGTTGACCATGTAAAGCCCATAATAATGCTATATGCATTTTTGGTGTGTGTGTCTGTGTGTGTGTGTGTGTGTGTGCTAAGTTTATATCAGTTTTCTGTATGCAAATACATAATAATGTATGCATACTTACATACATAAAATAGATATACGTGCCATCATGATAGGAAGAATTCTTAATTAATGAGAATCATATATAACAAACTGTCAAGCATATACATCGTTCTTAAAACAAATCCCACTAACTTGATAAAACTAATTTCAAAGCCAAAATCTAGGTTATTACATTTCCATCAGATTTAGATATAGATAAAGGTCAATTTCAGAACAAGGTGCAGTTTCTCCCTCAGAAGGTCTTTCCCATCAGGAAGCTTCCATAAGCTTTTTATTCTTATCCATCAGAGGGCAACAGAATGAAAACCACAATCACAGAAGACCAATCTGATCACATGGTCCACAGCCTTGTTTAACTCAATGACTGAGCCATGCTGTGTAGGCCCAGCCAAGATGAACAGGTCATGGTGGGCAGTTCTGACAAAACTTGGTCCACTGGAGAAGGGAATGACAAACCACTTCAGAATTCTTGCCTTGAGAACCCCATTAATAGTATGAAAAGGCAAAAAGATAGGACACTGAAATATGAACTTCCCAGGTTGGTAGGTGCCCAGTATGCATACTGGAGATCAGTGGAGAAATAACTTCAGAAAGAATGAAGAGACAGAGCCAAAGCAAAAACAACATCCAGTCGGGGATGTGACTGGTGATGCAAGTAAAGTCCAGTGCTGTAAAGAACAGTATTGCATCATATCAGTTCAGTTCATTTCAGTCGCTCAGTCATGTCTGACTCTTTGTGACCCCATGAATCGCAGCACTCCAGGCCTCCCTGTCCATCAGGGAGTCCATCAGTGAAACTCCCGGAGTTCACCCAGACTCACATCCATCGAGTCAGTGATGCCATCCAGCCATCTCATCCTCTGTTGTCCCCTTCTCCTCCTGCCCCCAATCCCTCCCAGCATTAGAGTCTTTTCCAATGAGTCAACTCTTCGCATGAGGTGGCCAAAGTACTGGAGTTTCAGCTTTAGCATCATTCCTTCCAAAGAA
>NW_011494678.1:359752-361737 GCF_000754665.1 Bison bison bison | reverse complement strand
AAAGTACTGGAGTTTCAGCTTTAGCATCATTCCTTCCAAAGAAATCCCAGGGCTGATCTCCTTCAGAATGGACTGGTTGGATCTTCTTGCAGTCCAAGGGACTCTCAAGAGTCTTCTCCAACACCACTGTTCAAAAGTATCAATTCTTCAGCGCTCAGCTTTCTTCACAGTCCAACTCTCACATCCATACATGACCACTGGAAAAACCATAGTAATGACTAGACGGACCTTTGTAGGAACCTGGAATGTTAGGTCCATGAATCAAGGGGAATTTTAAGTGGTCAAACAGGAGATGGCAAGAGTGAACATCGACATTTTAGGAATCAGCGAACTAAAATGGACTGGAATGGGTGAATTCAACTCAGATAACCATTATATCTACTACTGTGGGCAAGAATCCCTTAGAAGAAATAGAGTAGCCATCATAGTCAACAAGAAAGCCTGAAATGCAGTACTTGGATGCAATCTCAAAAATGACAGAATGATCTCTGTTCGTTTCCAAGGCAAACCATTCAATATCACAGTAATCCAAGACTATGCCCCAACCGGTAATGCTGAAGAAGCTGAATTTGAATGGTTCTATGAAGACCTATGGAGAAGGCAATGGCACCCCACTCCAGTCTCTTGCCTGGAGAATCCCATGGACAGAGGAGCCTGGTGGCCTGCAGTCTATGGGGTCGCTAAGAGTCGGACACGACTGAATGACTTCACTTTCACTTTCCACTTTCATGCATTGGAAAAGGAAATGGCAAAACACTCCAGCAGTCTTGCCTGGAGAATCCCAGGGAAGGGGGGGCCTGGTGGGCTGCAGTCCATGGGGTCGCACAGAGTCCGACTCGACTGAAGTGACTTAGCAGCAGCAGCATGAAGACCTACAAAACCTTATAGAACTAACACCCTCAAAAAGGTATCCTTTTCATTATTGGGGAGAGGTATGCAAAAGTAGGAAATAAGAGACCTGGAGTAACAGGCAAATTCAGCCCTAGAGTAAAAAACGAAGCAGGTCAAAACCAACAGAGTTTTGCCAAGAGGATGCACTGGTCATAGCAAGCACCCTCTTCCAACAACACAATAGAAGACTCTACACATGGACATCACCAATACTGAAGTCAGATTGATTATATCCTTAGAAGCTCTATACAGTCAGCGAAAACAAGACTGTGCTGACTGTGGCTCAGATCAAGAACTCCCTATTGCCAAATTCAGACTTAAATTGAAGAAATTATGGAAAACCACTAGACCATTCAGTTCAGTTCAGTTCAGTTCAGCTCTCACTCATATCCAACTCTTTGCGACCCCATGAATCGCAGCATGCCAGGCCTCCCTGTCCATCACCAACTCCCAGGGTTTACCCAAACTCATGTCCATTGAGTTGGTGTTGTCATCTAACCATCTTATACTCTGTTGTCTCCTTCTCCTCCTGCCTTCAATCTTTTCCAGCATCAGGGTTTTTTCAAGTCAGCTCTTCACATCAGGTGGCCAAAATATTAGAGTTTCAGCTTCAACATCATTCCTTCCAACGAACACCCAGGACTGATCTCCTTTAGAATGGACTGGTGGATCTCCTTGTAGTCCAAGGGACTCTCAAGAGTCTTCTCCAACACCACAGTTCAAAAGCATCAAGTCTTCTGCACTCAGCTTTCTTTATAGTTCAACTCTCACATCTGTACATGACTACTGGAAAAACCATAACCTTGACTAGATGGACCTTTGTTGACAAAGTGTCTCTGCTTTTTAATATGCTATCTAGGTTGGTCATAACTTCCTTCCAAGGAGTAAGCATCTTTTAATTTTCATGGCTGCAATCACCATCTGCAGTGATTTTGGAGCCCAGAAAAATTAAGTCTGACACTGTTTCCCCATATATTTTCCATGAAGTGATGGGACCAGATGCCATGATCTTCGTTTTCTGAATGTTGAACTTTAAGCCAACTTTTTCACTCTCCTCTTTCAATTTCATCAAGAGGCTCTTTAGTTCCTCTTCA
>NW_011494678.1:348821-359603 GCF_000754665.1 Bison bison bison | reverse complement strand
CTCCAGCCCAGCGTTTCTCATGATGTACTCTGCATATAAGTTAAATAAGCAGGGTGACAATATACAGCCTTAATGTACTCCTTTTCCTATTTGGAACCAGTCTGGTATTCCATGTCCAGTTCTAACTGTTGCATCCTGACCTGCATATAGGTTTCTTAAGAGGCAGGTCAGGTGGTCTGGTATTCCCATCTCTTTCAGAATTTTCCACAAATCTTTCAGGTATGACCTAAATCAAATCCATTATGATTATACAATCAAAGTGACAAATAAATTCAAGGGATTAGATCTGATAGAGTGCTTGAAGAACAATCGATGGAGGTTTGTGACATTGTACAGGTGACAGGGATCAAGACCATCCCCAAGAAAAAGAAATGTAAAAAGGCAAAATGGTTGTCTGAGGAGGCCTTACAAATAGCTATGAAAATAAGAGAAGTGAAAGGCAAAGGGGAAAAGGAAAGATATACTCATTTGAAAGCAGAATTTCAAAGAATAGGAAGGAGAGATAAGAAAGCCTTCCTCAGTGCTCAGTGCAAAGAAATAGAGAAAAACTTTAGAATGGGAAAGACTAGAGATCTCTTTAAGAAAATTAGAGATACCGAGGAAATATTTCATGCAAAGATGGGCACAATTAAGGACATAAATGGTTTGGACCTAACAGAAGCAGAAGATATTAAGAGATGGCAAGAATATACAGAAGAACTATACAAAAAAGATCTTCATGACCCATAAACCATGATGGTGTGATCACTCACCTAGGGCCAGACATCCTGGAATGCAAAGTCAAGTGAGCCTTAGGAAACATCAGTATGAACAAAGCTAGAGGAGGTGATGGAATTCCAGTGGAGCTATTTCAAATAATAAAAGATGATGCTGTGAAAGTGCTGCACTCAATATGCCAGCAAATTTGGAAAACTCAGCAGTGGCCACAGGACTGGAAAAGGTCAGTTTCATTCCTATCCTAAAGAAAGGCAATGCCAAAGAATGCTCAAACTACTGCACGATTGCACTCGTCTCACATGCTAGCAAAGTAATGCTCAAAATTATACAAGTTGGGTTTCAACAGTATGTGAATTGTGAACTTCTAGATTTTCATACTGGATTTAGAAAAGGCAGAGGAACCAGAGATCAAATTGCCAACGTCCTTTGGATCATTGAAGGAGTATGATAGTTCCAGAAAAACATCTATGTCTGTTTTATTGACTACACCAAAGTCTTTGACTGTGTGAATCACAATAAACTATGGAAAATTCTTAAAGAGATGGACATGTCAGACCATATGACCTGCCTCCTGACAAATCTGTATGCAGGTCAAGAAGCAACAGGTAGAACTGGACATGGAACAACAGACTGGTTTCAAATCAGGAAAGAAGTACGCTAAGGCTGTATATTGACTCCCTGCTTATTTAACTTATATGCAGAGTACACCATGTGAAATGCCAGGCTGGATGAAGCACAAGCTGAAATCAAGATTGCCGGGAGAAATATCAATAACCTCAGATATGCAGATGACACCACCCTTATGGTAGAAAGTAAGGAAAAGCTAAAGAGCTTCTTGATGAAATTGAAAGAGGAGAGTGAAAAAGTTGGCTTAAAGCTCAGCATTCAGAAGACTAAGTCATGGCATCCCATCTCATCACTTCATGGCAAATAGATGGGGAAACAGTGGAAACGGTGGCTGACTTTATTTTTTGGGTCTCCAAAGTCAGTGCAGATGGTGACTGCAGCCATGAAATTAAAAGACGGTTGCTCTTTGGAAGAAAAGCTACAACCAATTTATGCAGCATATTAAAAAGCAGAGACAACACTTTGCCAACAAAGGTCTGTCTAATCAAAGCTATGGGTTTTCAATAGTTATGTATAAATGTGAGAATTGGACTGTAAAGAAAGCTGAGTGATGAAGAATTGATACTTTTGAACTGTGGTGTTGGAGAAGACTCTTGAGAGTCCCTTGGACTGCAAGGAGATCCAACCAGTCCATCCTAAAAGAAATCAGTCCTTCTGATTTGCTTATATTTTTTGTTTTAAATATGGGCCTTATCTACAAAGTTTATGAAGAGATCACAAATAAATAGGGCTTCACTGGTGGCTCAGACTAGAAAGAATCCACCTACAATGTAGGAGACATGGGTTTGATCCCTGGGTCAGGAAGATCCCCTAGAGAAGGGAATGGCAACCTACCCCAGTATTCTTGCCTGCAGAGTCCCATGGACAATGAAGCCTGGCAAGCTACAGTTCATAGCACCATAAAGGGCTGGACACACTGAGCGACTAACACTTTTCAAGGTCGCTAAAGCCAGAGGGCATTCATCTTTCAGAAACAGTCAACACAAAGATTGTTAATTACGTCTATTTTGGTCCAAATTATCTCTTCATCCATCACTATGTTGAAAGAATTACTCATTTGCAAAATTTTGGATATTGTCTTATAACTTGATAAAAATTTTTTTGTGTGTTGGTCTCTAAATTTTTGTGGTCCTACTCATTGAACTGCATAGATTTACTCTTTTAGCTTTTGTCTGACCACAAATTAGGATCCCATATTACCATTTGACTCATTCCCTCTTGCTTCATATTTATGTGCTTTTTTAAAATAATAAGCTTTATAAGAACCAAACTTTAGAAACAGCTCTCCCTTTTAAATAAATAAAGGCTGACATCAATAGGAATGGTACTGGTTTCAATAAATATAAGGTTCAGCTTGCAATGACTTTCATAGCTCATATCAGAATCTCAACACAAACCTTCAGTTTTCTATGGCTTGATATATAGTCCAGTTTGCATTGAGAAAGGGAAATCAACTTTATAATACTGGACCCAGGCACATTTCCCCAATTTCTTTGGTGAATTATTTGTAGTTTCTAGCAAAGATCTATAATTATTGAATTGTCCTGGCTGTTGGTTAGCCCAAGTTTAATACATAATATCCCCTCAAATTGTTATCAGGAAAGGAAAGAAAAATCTTAGCTGCATTACAGGCTATGAGGAATATCTTATCATTGGCTGTTATCTTTGTTAATTTGATTGCTTTCCCAGGAAAGAATTCTAGTCTATATTAAAAGTTGATCTAAAATATGTTCACTGTTAGTGAATCTCAGAGATCAGGGCTGATTATTCTCCATTTGTCTCTTGGGACCATTCATTGCTCTTCTCTTCCATACTCTGTGCTCCAGGAGTCTTATATTTATAAGTTTCTCATTTTTTGCTCTCTTGTTATCTGTAATTGTATTGGGTTTGGCCAACATCAGGAGAGTAGAAGGTGAGAGGAGAGTCGAAGGCATTATTCCTTCTTTCTGTCCCTTCCTTGATGTTATGAGTAGTGGCAACTTCCTTTCAGAACCATAGTCCCTGTCTGCTGACCTTAATCTTATGGCTCCATTTCTCTCTGGATTCCACTGCTGTCATTTCCTTGCCTACATCTTCAGGCTTAGAATAGTAATGTCTGCATCATCTTGCTCCTCTTCAGAGCTTCACCATCCCTACCTGATTTCCTTAACTGTACACACCCTATTGTAAACTGTCTCTTCAATAAACTTTTTATTTAAATAATTTGTGATCCAGACTGGTAAATCTATCTCTCTGTCTCTCTTTCTCACACACACACCTATGCATGCTTAAGGCTTGCTGAGGTATATTTCTATTATCTTTTTAAAATCGAGAACAAGATTATTTTCTTCATTTATGAAGACATGATAATTTTACCATTGGGGTATTTATAACATTAAGCTTTAACTTATATATTTGTGCTAAACTTTGAAAGCAGGCCTTCAGTGTGTTTACACTTAACTGATGAAGAGCATAAAATTTGTCATAGTGGTTCTTCCATGGATCCAGGTGGTCTGTCATCAAAAGCAGTGCACAGGGCAGCACTGTAAGTCGTGTTTATATTTCATGAAGCATAAAATCAGGAAGTTTGGACCCTTGCCTTCACAGCTTACTTTGCTTTAGTAAACTAATAAAAAGTTACCATTCATTCATTCATCTCAACTTATTTGTATCTCAAAATATAACATCTTAGATAAAATAATTCAATAACTTTATTATCTCTAATGTGTCATAGTAATTGGGTTTGGCAAATGATGTTTGAGTGGTGAGGTCTATGCTCCCCCCACAGGAATCTGGGTAGGGGCTTATGATTGCTCCAATGAATAGAAGAAATACCATGAAGCTTTCTAGGTTTATTCATAAAAAAGATTCAACTCTTGGCATGTTCTTCTTCTTCACACATAAACCTTTGGAAACTTGAAGCCACTTAAGTCTGGCCACCCAGGAGAGGCCATCCTAGAGAGATCATCGCAAGAAGCAACAGAGAGAAAGGTACAGGAAGAGCTCCACTTATGTGCATCTTCTCAGATGAGGCAAAAGTCATGTGAGGAAAGACACATTTGAGAGGACCCCAGCCACAGTCTCCATTGGACTGCCACTGCATGGGCATCCCCAAGTTAAAATCACCCAGCTGAACCTCTTTTGTACTGCCTCTAACAGATATCATGACAGGCAATAAGTTTTATTTTTAAGCCACTATGCCTTTGAATAATCTATTACACAGCTATAGCAACTGAAACACCTACCAATTACTATTAAAATAAATGGAAAAATAAAACTGTCTCAAGATTTCTGAAAATTACCTGACCACTTGCATTAGACTCTCCTTTTAAATTTTAGATTTAAATTAAATTAAACTTAATTTAAAAACTTGCTCATTAAATCACATGTTTATGAAGTTCTCCTGAGATTAAAGGAATCATCATTTTAGTTTTGAAGTCCCTGGAATTACTTCTATCTCTCTCTTCATACACAATATTCATATTAATCTTTTGGAGTAGTCTCTTTAGAAAGTATTGAATTGAGAAGAACTGGCAGCCTGAGAAAAATTCAAAATTGAAGGGGGCATCAGCCATTACAAAAAGATCACAGATTCTGAATCAAACAAAACTAAGTCCCACTTCTAAAGATGCAACTTAACTTCCTTGGTCTCAGGTTGCTCATCTATGGTATGCGGGGCAATTGTATCAGGGTTGCGACTCATTCCTCAGTTAACACTGTCTTTCCATTTCTTTCAATAGTGGTAATACTCTATATGTGTGCATGCATGCGTGCTAAGTCTCTTCAGTCATGTTCAACTCTTTGAGACGCCATGGACTGTAGCCCACCAGGCTACTCTGTCCGTGGGATTCTCCAGGCAAGAATACTGGAGTGGGTTGCCATTTCTTCCTCTAGGGGATCTACCTGACCCAGAGATCTAAGAACCCCAGAGTCTTATGTATCCTGCACTGGCAGGAGGTGTTTACCACTAGTGCCAGCTGGGAAGCCCAATACTCTGTATAGAATGTGACAAATATTCAGGAACACACAACCTGCCAAATTTAAGATAAAAAAAGATTTATTTGAGTTGAATATATTAAATACTGTAGTCAGTTTTTTTTTAAATTAAAGATTTCTTTACCAAGTTTCCCTAAACCCCTATCCTTCAACTGTACGGCCTTCAGTTGCTTATTTCCATACAGCTAATACCTGTATGATTTTTTTTAAATGTATAGTTGTAAGGTTTATGGAGAGATAAACAGGTACCATTTGATTCACAGAAAAAAATTACAAAATTAAAATGCAATCCTGAAGCTTAAATAATTTTTGAAGGTTTATTTTTTCATTCATCAACAAAATTCATGTTTCTTTCTGCTTAAATTTTTAAATGTGATTGTAAGAATCTAAGAAGATGAATTGAACAGATGAAGACCAAGTCAGTATACATTATTCAGTGATATTGACTTTATTGAAACATTTCTTAGAAAAGTTTCCTCAACCAAAATATATTTGAAAACATCTTAAATTTACTACTGAAATAATGTCAAATATAACAATAATATTGTCAAGGAATGAATATCAGAATATACGCATGCATGCTTACTCACTCAGTCATGTCCGACTCTTTGCGATACCATAGACTGTATCCTGCCAGGCTCCTCTGGCCAGGCAAGAATACTAGAGTGGGTTGCCACATCCTTCTCCAGGGTATCTTCCCAAGCCAGAAATGGAACCTAGGTCTCCTGCATTGCAGGCAGATTCTTTATTGCCTGAGCCACCACAGAAGCCCTATCAGAATATAGATAACATGTAAATATTGAAATCTTAACAAATGCTTATCATTTACCTTGCACTCCTGTTACTATACGCCCTCAGGTTCTATTTAATAAAGTTTCCTGAAGCCATAAACAGAAGTAAGTTTACGGTTACTGGCAACTGACAATCTTCAGAAGAAGGAGTGACACATTAGTTGAACCATAAGACCAGAAAATATAGGCCATCAGTCTGGAATCTGCATCACTTCTGGAACAGTGGCAATTTCCAGGAGGATCCCTGACATGGAAATAAAAAAGACACAGCTCTTTAGGTGTGCTTTCGTACTCGAACAAAGGAAACACTTCATAGAGCCCATGGATGCTGGTCTATAAGATCTAGTTCTACAAATACCGGTAAGAAGTCAGGTGAGCTACCACAGCCCTTATGTTAACTTCAGTTGCATAAAGTTATTACAGGTTATACAAATTTATTCTTCTGATTTCCTCAAAACCAGGCATTTCAGTGAAAACCATGTCTTGGATGTACTCTCATTCATCACATTAAAATTTCTTTAATAGCTTTAGGATACAACTTTTCCAGAAAGACTGTCTTTACAACGTTTGACCCCACAAGTCTAGACTCCAGGGGAATAAAGTCCGGAGATGTACTTAAGTAGCACTTTGATCCCAAAGAGACTTGGCACATTAAAGTAATAAAAAATGACTGTAAAACCATCTGTAAACATGAAGTGCCATATAAATGCTTATTAATAAGCATTTTTCTTCAATTTATATTTATTTTTATTCCAAGGTGCCTCTTAAAATGCATTACAGTTTATTGTGTATAATATCTTTCAAACAAATTATATTCAAGGCATTTTAGAGAGTTAAATACATGTCAGTATGTGGCATAAATTATAGAAGGGCACTTTGAATGGTAAATGAATTAGTGCATTCAGTCATAAGGCCAGAGAGAAATGGGTTGTGTAAGCGTCTGGTTTGAAATATCTAGACTCCCTGGAACCAACTCTTCAAATCCCAGCAGGCCTGCTCTGTCCTTCATCCTTCTAAGATAAGAGTCCATTCAGTTTACAGTCTGCTGGCTTTTTGAATGATCCCTTGGAACAGTAGGCATGTCTGCTCTGTGTGAACATTTTACAGAGTCAGTTCAAGGAAAAAAAATACTCATGAGAATTTAAACAGAACTAAGATATCATTCTATGTGGGCAATATTTTAGTGGTAAAGAGAAGCTGACTTAGAACATAGCTGGAGTAAGAAATATAGAAGAATATTCAAGGATTTAAAAGACAAAGGAATGGTTAGTTTCTGGCTGGTTGCTACCCCTGACCCCTAGAACTGTTTTTTAAGTATGGGGAAATGGACTTCAATATAACAATAGACTTTACAAGAACATGGAATTGACTTACACTACATAGTTGATATTTTGGATTGCCTTATGTTTTTTTTTTTTTAATGAAGCATTAATCTGAATCTATAAAGAAAACCCATTTTTCATTATAGACAAAACTTACAAGATTTTAAGTATGAGGCAGAAGAATAGGGCACTATAATGTAATGTAAAGAACACAAATCACATTTGAATGTAGCCTTTTTAAGACCTGAACCTGTACTTCGAAGTAGTGATTTTCAAGTTTTCCCAGCCTCCAAAAACTCTGCCAAGTGTCAAGCATTTGATTATAAAAAAGTGGCATTCAAATTCAGGGGACTTTAATCTTTCCCAGATGATGACTTGTGTTGGAATTTTCCAGATTTTTATGAGGGTTAAGAGGATGCTTATAACATAAATTAAAACTGAAAATAGACATAGTCCCAGGTTGTTCCTCTTCCACTTTGAGACATTCCAGAAGTCCTGGTGGTAAATAAAAAGCTAGGATAATCTGGCTGTATCTTCAAATTTCAACAGTACATTTTGGCTTACCAGACATTGTGAGCAACTCTTTAAGAAAAAACTTATTTTTCGTAAAATTAGCATTTGATATTTTACTTCCCCAACAACTTCTGTAGATCTACTTCTCTAAGCTTCCACTATTTCTGAATCCCCAGTATTATCTTAGCAAATGACCATATAAACAATCCATAGTGCTGATGAGGTCCTGTACAGACAAGCTAGTGTGTGCGTGCTAAATTGCTTCAGTCATGTCTGACTCTTTGTGACCCTATGGACTGGAGCCCACCAGGCTCCTCTGTTCAGGTGATTCTCCAGTCAAGAATACTGGAGTCGGTTGCCATGACTTCCTCCAGGAGATCGTCCCAACCCAGGGATTGAAACCACCTCTTCTGTAGCTCCTGCACTACAGGCAGATTCTTTACTGCTGATCCACTACAGGAAAGCTAGAAAGCCTATCAATTTGTCCTGAGAAGAGTAAATGAACAGAAACAAAATAGAAGCATGAGACCACTCTCTGGACTTTTATTAAATAACTCTTCCCTATAATGCAGGTGTATGAGTAGCAATCCTGAAGCAAGGTAACTGTTGAATAAAGAATATTATCAAGCCAATAAATAAATTTCTGCCCTTATTTTAATTTTTTTCACCTAAATAACACTTGTTCTTTCATGAAGTATCCTGTTTTCTTCTTTGATCTTTGTTCCTATTGTGCAAGCAAGTCTGAGATAAACTACCAGAGGATGAATGATCACATGGAGCAGATCCTAATTCAGTTGAGGACTGCCTAGAACAGCTTATACATAGTTGTTCATAACATATGTAAAAATGCCTTGCAAAGATGATCAGAGATGCATAGCTGACCAAAACCTAAAAAAATTGGTGAGATTTATTTGAATAGAATTTTCTGTCAATTTTCTGTCAACAGAAAATTGAATGAACCAAAGCACCCATAACAGCAAGTGCCTTATCTAAAAAAAAGGAAATTAATAATTCTTACTTGTTTTTAGGATGCTTAATTGAAATAGAGTGTTCTGAGAATTACTGCTAATGTGTGGCCATTGATGAAATTATTTTCCTCAGAAGGAGTTTACATAATGATGGAAATTTGAAACCATATTCATATGAAAATTGTTGTTGTTCAACTGCTCAGTCATGTCCAACTCTGTGCGACCCCATGGACTTCAGCATGCCAGGCTTTCCTGTCCTTCACTATCTCCCAGAGTTGGCTCAAATTTATGTCCATTGACTCAGTGATGCTGTCTAACCATCACATCCTCTGCATCCCACTTTTCCTTTTGCCTTCTGTCTTTCCCAGCATCAGGGTCTTTTCCAGTGAGTCAAGTCATTGTATCAGGTGGCCAAAGTATTGGAGCTTCAGCTTCAACATCAGTTCTTCCAGTGAATTTTCAGGCTTGATTTCCTTTAGTATTGAATAGTTTGATCTCCTTGTTGTCCAAGGGATTCTCAAAGTCTTCTCCAGCACCACAATTTGACACAGCAGTTCTTTGACACTCAACATTCTTTATGGTCCAACTCTCACATCTGTACCTGACTACTGGAAAAACCATAGCCTTGACTAGATGGATCTTTGTTGGCAAAGTAATCTCTCTGCTTTTTAATATGCTGTCTAGGTTTGTTATAGTTTTTCTTCCAAGGAGCAAGCATTTTTACCTGGCTATAGTCACTGTCCACAGTGATTTTGGAGCCCAGGAAAATAAAATCTGTCACTGTTTCCATTTTTTCCCCTTCTATTTGCAATGAAGTGATGGGACTGAATGCCATGATGGCATCTGGTCCCATCACTTCATGGGAAATAGATGGGGAAACAGTGATAGACTTTATTTTGGGGGGCTCTAAAATCACTGCAGATGGTGACTGCAGCCATGAAATTAAAAGACACTTACTCCTTGGAAGGAAAGTTATGACCAACCTAGATAGCATATTCAAAAGCAGAGACATTACTTTTCCAACAAAGGTCTGTCTAGTCAAGGCTATGGTTTTTCCTGTGGTCATGTATGGATGTGAGATTTGGACTGTGAAGAAGGCTGAGCGCCAAAGAATTGATGTTTTTGAATGTGGTGTTGGAGAAGACTCTTGAGAGTCCCTTGGACTGCAAGGAGATCCAACCAGTCCATTCTGAAGGAGATCAGCCCTGGGATTTCTTTGGAAGGAATGGTGCTAAAGCTGAAACTCCAGTACTTTGGCCACCTCATGCGAAGAGTTGACTCATTGGAAAAGACTCTAATGCTGGGAGGGATTGGGGGCAGGAGGAGAAGGGGACGACAGAGGATGAGATGGCTGGATGGCATCACTGACTCGATGGACATGCGTCTGAGTGAACTCTGGGAGTTGGTGATGGACAGGGAGGCCTGGCGTGCTGCGATTCATGGGGTCGCAAAGAATCAGACACGACTGAGTGACTGAACTAAACTGATGTCGAGTTTTAAGCCAGCTTTTTCAATCTCGTCTTTCTCCCTTATCAAGAGGCTCTTTAGTTCTTCCTCGCTTTCTGCCATCAAGTGGTATTTTCTGCATATCCAAGGTTGCTGATATTTCCCCTGGCAATCTTGATTCCAGCTTGTGCTTCATCCAGCCTGACATTTCTTATGATGTACTCCACATAGAGTTAATGCTATTACTAGTAAAGTAATGTTCAAAATTCTCCAAGCCAGGCTTCAGCAATATGTGAACTGTGAACTTCCAGATGTTCAAGCTGGTTTTAGAAAAGGCAGAAGAACCAGAGACCAAATTGCCAACATCTGCTGGATCATCAAAAAAGCAAGAGAGTTCCAGAAAAACATTTATTTCTGCTTTAT
>NW_011494678.1:330755-348508 GCF_000754665.1 Bison bison bison | reverse complement strand
ATGAAGGTGAAAGAGGAGAGTGAAAAAGTTGGCTTAAAACTCAACATTCAGAAAACGAAGATCATGACATCTGGTCCCATCACTTCATGGGAAATAGATGGGGAAACAGTGTCAGGCTTTATTTTTTTGGGCTCCAAAATCACTGCAGATGGTGACTGCAGCCATGAAATTAAAAGACGCTTACTCCTTGGAAGAAAAGTTATGACCAACCTAGATAGCATATTGAAAAGCAGAGACATTACTTGCCAACAAAGGTCCATCTAGTCAAGGCTATGGTTTTTCCTGTGGTCATGTATGGATGTGAGAGTTGGACTGTGAAGAAAGCTGAGCCCCGAAGAATTGATGCTTTTGAATGTGGTGTTGGAGAAGACTCTCGAGAATCCCTTGGACTGCAAGGAGATCCAACCAGTCCATTCTGGAGATCAGCCCTGGGATTTCTTTGGAAGGAATGGTGCTAAAGCTGAAACTCCAGTACTTTGGCCACCTCATTCGAAGAATTGACTCATTGGAAAAGATTCTGACCCTGGGAGGGATTGGGGGTAGGAGGAGAAGGGGATGACAGAGGATGAGATGGCTGGATGGCATCACTGACTCGATGGACATGCGTCTGAGTGAACTCTGGGAGTTGGTGATGGACAGGGAGGCCTGGCGTGCTGTGATTCATGGGGTCGCAAAGAGTTGGACACGATTGAGCGACTGAACTGAACTCCGCATAGACATTAAATAAGCCGGCTGAGAGTATACAGCCTTGATGTACTCCTCTCCTAATTTTGAATGTCTGTTTTTTACCATCTGAGCCTCCTATCTTGTCTACTTTCATATGAAAATAGTTTTTTTTTTTCAAAGACCTGATAAAAATATATAAATGTATCACATTGGAGGCTTTAGTATGTAAAACAAATCTTCAATATGTGTGGTGTAGCTCAAGACCAAATATTTCTAACTTATAAATAATAATTTCAATAGGAAAGTTGTTGATTCAGTTGAAGGAGTAGTGTTCTGAAACCCAGAGCATAAAAGAAGTTTAAAAAAAACCCTCAAAAACCGGTGGTTTTCCAGTTAACTAAAAATTGCTGAAGTATGGGTTTACCGTTTCTCATAACATCCGTGGAGCTGGGACCTGGGATTACTGCCCGATGTTGGTAGGAGTAATGCACTGGACAGATTGTGTGACCAGATGACTTCTAATACAGCTTCCAATTTAAGAATGTTTATTGCTTTATATCTTGGAACTTGATTTTAATTATATTAACATACTCCTTCATATGATAATTTACTTTTATTTTCTAAACTCTTACTCTTTTAGATAGTTCCATTAAAATTAGTATAGTAGAAGCTTGGAAATGATTTCAATACAGACTATGTCATGAGATGTAATAGTATTGTCAAGCATGGCCATTAAAGTTTACTGTACAGAATACACACACAAAAAAACCCCAACACACAGAACAGCTACCCATTTTAGGATATGACTTTCTTGTTTTTTTGAACTTCAAATACATATATCAAAACAGACACATATTTTTAAAGAACTCTCAATACAAAGATTAGCAACATGCATTCAGATTACATTTTAAGTAGAATAAACAGATCATGAATATTGATGTAGTTTGGAGTGACTTGTATTCCACAATCTGTATGGCCAACCAAGTAATTATGCAAAGGTAGTTTCATTTAAAATTACAAATGCCATATTTTAGTTTGTGTTCAACAGTTTAAATGCATATTGATAATGGAAGGAAATAGCTTCTATTTAAAAACAATACATTTAAGTTGGAAAAATGCCATTACAGCATATTTTAAAATGTTAAAATGGCTGGAATTGTGTTACTATAAGAGCTAACAAAGGTCCAAATGCTGTCTGATGTTTAAAAACTAGACATAATTGGCTCTATTAAAGAGAATACACTTCTAAGATTTAGTCTGATAAGTTCCTATGCTCTGATTTATGCATTTATTGTGTGTATCTTGTCCAGTTTGACCTGTACATACAACAAAGTGAATGAGGAACTCCAAATAGAGGTTATTATGGGTTAGGAGCAGAGTGATGTATCTCTAATAGGAAATCATATGAATGGCAATTTAGTTCTTTTATCTTCTTCCATGACAGATTATGTAATTAGTCTTTTAGAAAAAGAATTTGCAGTCATAATTTCTACATAATACTCTGTTAGGCATTTGGGGATGCAAAATGTATGTTACCAGAAGGGGATAAAGAGCATGCCAACAAAATACATAGATTATAATACCAAGAATAGAAACATTTTACTAAAATACAGGATGGTAAGTAAAATACTAATGCCTCCACATTCTGTTAAATAGAAAATATGGACTTTGGAATCAGACATCAATTCAAATTCAGGGTGAACTACTTTTCAGGTCTGTGTCCCTGCATGAATTTTTTGAACCTTGGTTTCTGTGGTTATAAAATGTCAAGTGTAAAGCATTTGTTACATAGAAGAAATTTGTATGCTAATTTCCACATTTTCTTCACTTTCTCCTCCTCTCATGTCATTGAGTTACCCTAGCCCAAGCCAGTGTACCACTACACATTTGGCACCTAGAATTTGTGTCCCCTTTTTAATCACAATGAAAACTGAAAACATCCACTTTGTATTTGCTGTTGCAAAATATTTTCCTCTCCTTAATTACATCTAGAGGCAATGTTTTAAATACAGTATTTTTACAATATAAATATATTACATATTTATGGAAACCTTTATGCAGGATTGAAAATATTTTTAATTTCTTAGTAGAAAGAAAAAATCATCAATAACTGGCATTAATGTCAGAGGCAAAATAGAACTTCAGTTCAGTTCAGTTCAGTCGCTCATTCGTATCCGACCCTTTGCGACCTAATGAACTGAAGCACACCAGGCCTCCCTGTCCATCACCAACTTCCAGAGTCCACCCAAACCCATGCCCATCGAGTCGGTGATGCCATCCAACCACCTCATCCTCTGTTGTCCCCTTTTCCTCCTGCCCTCAGTCTTTCCCAGCATCAGGGTTTTTTCAAATGAGTCAGCTCTTCCCATCAGGTGGCCAAAAAGTATTGGAGTTTCAGCTTCAAAATCAGTCCTACCAATGAACACCCAGGACTGATCTCCTTTAGGATGGACTGGTTGGAGCTCCTTGCAGTCCAAGGGACTCTCAAGAGTCTTCTCCAACACTACAGTTCAAAACCATCAATTTCTCGGCGCTCAGCTTTCTTTATAGTCCAACTCTCACATCCATACATGACTCCTGGAAAAACCATAGCCTTGACTAGAAGGACTTTTGTTGACAAAGTAAGCTCTCTGCTTTTTAATATGCTGTCTAGGTTGGTCATAACTTTCCTTCCAAGGAGTAAATGTCTTTTAATTTCATGGCAGCAGTCACCATCTGTGGTGATTTTGGAGCCGAAAAAAATACAGTTTGACACTGTTTCCCCATCTATTTCCCATGAAGTGATGGGACCAGATGCCATGATCTTTGTTTTCTGAATGTTGAACTTTAAGCCAACTTTTTCACTCTCCTCTCCTCTTTCACTTTCATCAAGAGGCTCTTTAGTTCCTCTTCACTTTCTGCCATAAGGATGGTGTCATCTGCATATCTGAGGTTATTGATATTTCTCCCGGCAATCTTGATTCCAGTTTGTGCTTCCTCCAGCCCAGCGTTTCTCATGATGTATTCTGCATAGAAGTTAAATAAGCAGCGTGACAATATACAGTCTTGATGTACTCCTTTTCTTATTTGGAATCAGTCTGTTGCTCCGTGTCCAGTTCTAACTGTTGCTTCCTGACCCGCACATAGGTTTCTCAAGATGCAGGTCAGGTGGTCTGGTATTCCCATCTCTTTCAGAATTTTTAACACTTTATTGTGATCCATACAGTCAAAGGCTTTGGCATAGTCAATAAACCACAAGTAGATGTTTTTCTACTTGTGATCTACTTGCAGTCCAAGGGATCCACTTGATCCAGTGGATGTTAGCTATTTGATCTCTTGTTCCTCTGCCTTTTCTAAAACCAGCTTGAACATCAGGAAGTTCACAGTTCACATATTGCTGAAGCCTGGCTTGGAGAATTTTGAGCATTACTTTACTAGTGTGTGAGATGAGTGCAATTGTGCAGTAGTTTGAGCTTTCTTTGGCATTGCTTTTCTTTGGGGCTGTTATGAAAACTGACCTTTTCCAGTCCTGTGGCCACTGCTGCATTTTCTAAACTTGCTGGTATATTGAGTGTAGCACTTTCATAGCATCATCTTTCAGGATTTGAAATAGCTCATCTGGAGTTCTATCACCTCCACTAGCTTTGTTCATAGTGATGCTTCCTAAGGCCCACTTGACTTCACATGCCAGAATTTCTGGCCCTAGGTGAGTGATCACACCATCATGATTATCTGGATGGTGAAGATCTTTTTTGTATAGTTCTTCTGGGTATTCTTCCCACCTCTTCTTAATATCTTCTGCTTCTGTTAGGTCCCTACCATTTCTGTCCTTTATTGAGCCCATCTTTGCATGAGATATTCCCTTGGTATCTCTAATTATCTTGAAGAGATCTCTAGTCTTTCGCATTCTATTGTTTTCCTCTATTTCTTTGCACTGATCACTGAGGAAGGCTTCCTTATCTCTCCTTGCTATTTTTTGGAAATCTGCATTCAAATGGACATATCTTTTCTTTTTTCCTTTGCTTTTCATTACCCTTCTTTTCACAGCTATTTGTAATGCCTTCTCAGACAGCCATTTTGCTTTTTTTCATTTCTTTTTCTTGAAGAACAATATTTTCCTAAGTGTACTCTCCTGGAGAGTAGATTTCTTTTTGTCTCAAAAATCTAATCTTTACTTCAATTAAGAGTAGATTTTAAGATTAGAGAGGCACACAGGGATTTGCCACTAGCTTTTGCTGCTAAAGCCATGAAGGGGGAAGGGAGTTCCCATAGGAGCATTTGGATAGCATGTATCAAGCTACAATATGAAGTTGCAATACGATGTTCCACTGTGGTTTACATCATTTGTATTTCCTATCTTCTCAATAAACTTCTAATGACCTGCCCAGAACTTCCAGGAACTTCTCTTGTTTTCCTATTCTGAAAATTTTTCTATCCAGCAGTTGAAGAGTTACAGGTTCTGTGCAGAGCATGTTGTCATTAGACTTTCTCTGGCAGAGACAGGCTAGCTCTTTATCAATTCTGTCTCTCTCTTCCTGGAGAAGAAATTTAACTACACAAATAAACTAGGGTTTTCAGCCTCTCTAGTAATTAGTTATCAGTGTGACTGATTTCTAACCAACAGAAAGCAAGCAGAGGAGATGGAGGCCACTTCCATGCTTCTTCAGAATGACTTCTCCTACTCAATCTTCTAAACTCTGTCCATAATGGCGAGCTGGAAAGGACACTAATGATGACTTTTGAAACAACTTGTTATAGGTAGAAATAACAGATGAAAAAAGGTTTTAGATGATAGCCACCTTATAGATAAGACTAGCACTGGACTCTCTTTTATATTAGCAAGAAAAAAATATCCATTTTATTAAGCAACTGAGATTTTGTGGTTTAACCATCACAATTGTTAGCATTACTTTATCCGATCCATGAAGTTTAATTTTAAGACAAACGCTACATAGATACACATGTGCTTTATTCTCCTATTGATTGAAAATGCATTTATTTTAGATATAAATGTATACGTAGGGTATATGCACACACATGTATTTGTTATATAGAGAATTTTGTATTTATTATACATGTATATTATATAATGCATATTAATTAAATGTATATTAATATGCATTATCTTTTTCTTGAGTTAGTTCTAGAAAGTCCTATAGGTCTTTATAGAACTGTTCAAATTCAGCTTCTTCTGCATTACTGGTTGGGCATACACTTGAATTACTGTGATATTGAATGGTTTGCCTTTGGAATGAACAGAGATCATTCTGTTGTTTTTGAGATTGCATCGAAGTACTGCATTTTGACTCTTTTATTGACTATGAAGGCTACTTCATTTCTTCTAAGAGATTCTTGCCCACAGTAGTAGATATGATGGTCATCTGAGTTGAATTCACCCATTCTAGTCCATTTTAGCTCACTGATTCCTAAAATGTCGACTTTCACTCTTGCTATCTCCTGTTTGACCACTTAAAATTTGCCTTGATTCATGGACCTAACATTCCAGGTTCCTATGCAATACTGTTCTTTATAGCATCAGACTTTACTTGCATCACCAGTCACATCCCCAACTGGGTGTTGTTTTCGCTTTGACTCTGTCTCTTCATTCTTCCTGGTGTTAGTTCTCCACTGATCTCCAGTAGCATATTGGGCACCTACCAACCTGGGGAGTTCATCTTTCAGTGTCCTATCTTTTTGCCTTTTAATACTTTTCATGGGGTTCTCAAGGCAAGAATACTGAAGTGGTTTGCCATTCCCTTCTCCAGTGGACCACGTTTTGTCAGAACTCTTCACCATGACCAGAATATCTTGGGTGGCCCTACACAGCATGGCTCATAGTTTCACTGAGCTAGACAAGGCTGTGGTCCATGTGATAAGATTGGTTAGTTTTCCGTGATTGTGGTTTTCATTCTGTCTGCCCTCTGATGGGGAAAGATAAGAGTCTTATGGAAGCTTCCTGATGGGAGGGACTGACTGAGGGGGAAACTGGGTCTTTTTCTGATGGGCAAGACGAAGCTTAGTAAATCTTTAACCCAATTTTCCATTGAAGGGCAGGGCTGGGTTCTCTTCCTGTTATTTGACCTAAGGCCAAAATATGGTAGCGGTAATGAAGATAATGGCAAACTCTTTCAAAAGTTCCCATGCACACACTTCTTTGTTTTTCCTTCTCTTCTTTTCACAGCTATTTGTAAGTCCTCCTCAGACAACCATTTTGTTTTTTTGCATTTCTTTTTCTTGGGAATGGTCTTGATCCCTGTTTCCTATACAATGCCATGAACCTCCATCCATAGTTCATCAGGCACTCTATCAGATCTAGTCCCTTAAATCTATTTCTCACTTCCACTGTATAATCATAAGGGATTTGATTTAGGTTATACTTGAATGGTCTAGTGGTTTTCCCTACTTTCTTCAATTTAAGTCTGAATTTGGCAATAAGGAGTTCATGGTCTGAGCCACAGTCAGCTCCTGGTCTTGTTTTTGCTGACTGTATAGAGAATTTCCATCTTTGGCTGCAAAGAATATAATCAATCTGATTTTGGTGTTGGCCATCTGGTGATGTCCATGTGTAGAATCTTCTCTTGTATTGTTGGAAGAGGGTGTTTGCTATGACCAGTGTGTTTTCTTGGCAAAACTCTTTTAGCCTTTGCCCTGCTTCATTCTGTACTCCAAGGCCAAATTTGCCTGTTACTCCAGGTGTTTCTTGACTTCCTTCTTTTGCATTGCAGTCCCCTATAATGAAAAGGACATCTTTTTTGGGTGTTAGTTCTAAAAGGTCTTGTAGGTCTTCATAGAACCATTCAACTTCAGCTTCTTCAGCATTACTGGTTGGGGCATAGCTTGGATTACTGTGATATTGAGTGGTTTGCCTTGGAAATGAACAGAGATCATTCTGTCTTTTTTGAGATTGCATCCAAGTACTGCATTTGGGAGTCTTTTGTTGAATATGATGGCTACTCCATTTCTTCTAAGGGATTCTTGCTCACAGTAGTAGATATAATGATCATCTGAGTTAAATTCACCCATTCTAGTCCATTTTGGTTTGCTGATTCCTAAAATGTCGATGTTCACTCTTGCTATCTCCTGTTTGGCCACTTCCAGTTTGCCTTGATTCATGGACCTAACATTCCAGGTTCCTATGCAATATTGCTCTTTACAGCATTGGACCTTACTTCCATCACCAGTCATATCCCCAGCTGGGTGTTGTTTTTGCTTTGGCTCTATCTCTTATTTCTTTCTGGAGCTATTTCTCCATTGATCTCCAGTAGAATATTGGGCACCTACTGACCTGGGGAGTTCATCTTTCAGTGTCTTATCTTTTTGTCTTTTAATACTTTTCATGGAGTTCCCAAGGCAAGAATACTGAAGTGGTTTGCCATTCCCTTCTCCAATGGACCAGAATTTGTCAGAACTGTCCACCATGACCTGTCAGTCTTGGGTGGCCCTACACAGCATGGCTCATAGTTTCATTGAGTTAGACAAGGCTGTGGCCCATGTGATCAGATTGGTTAGTTTTCTGTGATTATGGTTTCAGTCTGCCTTCTGATGCCCTCTCTCAACATCTACCATCTTACTGGGGTTTCTCTTACCTTGGACGTGGGGTATCTCCTCTCAGCTGCTCGCCGCTCCAGGGCCGCACAGCTGTGGTTCGCCTTAGGAAGCATCACTATGAACAAACCTAGTGGAGGTGTTGGAATTCAGGTTGAGCTCTTTCAAATCCTAAAAGATGATATTGTGAGAACGCTGCACTCATCACGCCAGCAAATTTGGAAAACGCAGCAGTGGCCACAGGACAGGAAAAGGTCAGTTTTCATTCCAATCACAAAGAAAGGCAATGCCAAAGAATGCTCAAACTATTGCATAATTGCGCTCATCTCACACTCTAGTAAAGTAATGCTCAAAATTCTTCAAGCCGGGTTTCAGCAATATGTGAACCGTGAACTTCCAGATGTTCAAGCTGGTTTTAGAAAAGGCAGAAGAACCAGAGATCAAATTGCCAACATCTGTTGGATCATAGAAAAAGCAAGAGTGTTCATGAAAAACAGCTACTTCTTGTTTATTAACTATGCCAAAGACTTTGACTCTGTGGATCACAACGAAGTATGGAAACTTCTTAAAGAGAGGGGAATACCAGATCACATGACCTGCCTCCTGAGAAATCTGTATGCAGGTCAAGAAGCAACAGCTAGAACTGGACATGGAACAACAGACTGGTTCCAAATAGGAAAAGAAGTACGTCAAGGTTGTATATTGTCACCCTGCTTGTTTAACTTATATGCAGAGTACATCATGAGAAACACTGTGCTGGATGAAGCACAGAATCAAGTTGCCGGGAGAAATATCAATAACCTCAGATATGCAGATGACACCACCCTTATGGCAGCAAGTGAAGAAGAACTAAAGAGCCTCTTGATGAAGGTGAAAGAGGAGAGTGAAAGAGTTGAGTTAAAACTCAGCATTCAGAAAACTAAGATCATGGCATCTGGTCCCATCACTTCATGGCCAGTAGATGGGGAAGCAATGGAAACTGTGAGAGACTTTATGTTTTGGTTTCCAAAATCAGTGCATGGTGACTGCAGGCATGAAATGAAAAGATGCTTACTCCTTGGAAGAAAAGTTATGACCAACCTAGACAACATATTAAAAAGCAGAGATAATACTTTGCTGACAAAAGTCCATCTAGTTACAGCTTTGGTTTATCCTGTAGTCACGTATGGATGTGAGAGCTCGACTCTAAGGAAAGCTGAGTGCCGAAGAATTGATGCTTTTGAATTGTGGTGTTGAAGAAGACTCTTGAGAGTCCCTTGGACAGCAAGAAGATCTAACCAGTCCACCCTAGCAGAAATCAGTCCTGAATATTCATTGGAATGACTGATGCTGATGCTGAAACTCCAGTACTTTGGCCACCTATTGCAAAGAACTGACTCATTTGAAATGACCCTGATGCTGGGAAAGACTGAAGGCAGTAGGAGAAGGGGACGTCAGAGGATGAGATGGTTGGATGGAGTCACCAACTCAGTGGACAGGAGTTTGAGTAAACTCTGGGAGTTGATGATGGATTCAGAGACCTGGCATACTGCAGTCCATGGTGTTGCAAAGAGTAGGACATGGCTGAGTGACTGAACTGAACTGAACTGAATATGCATTATATAGATGCTTATATAATTCATATAATATTGATAGGAATCAAAGGGAAAATGTCAAACTACTGCACTGTAGTTGAAAAGTAGTATTACAAGATTTGCTTTTAGCATCAGAAAAAAGAGCAAGTCAAACATGAAGTCTTAGGTTGAAGAAGAGTATGGAGGTGAGTGTTGCATGGGGAAAAAACTTATTTGAAATATGGAAAGTAGGGCCTCACCAGCATTTCATGTGATACGAGGAGAAGCACTGTGTGGCAATCATTGATTGGTGCTATCAGTTATTCGTTTGACTGGACAAGGAGGGCATTTTCAACCTGAAGTATGAAGTGAAGAAAAGGGTAAAGGAACATTGTCAAAATCACTTCTAACACCCTCTAGTAGAGGCATCGAAAGTGGCTTGCTGTGCAAATGTATTAGAATCAAGGATTTCAGAAATAAAGGATCAAAATGAGAAAGGTCTTGAAGTGAGGCCAGGGATATAGGAAAAATAAAATGTAGCAAAAAGAGATGATCTGAAATATGCTATTAAAAGTGTATTAGCCAAAGATCAAGGTTTTATGAAAAATCTATCCTGTGTGGTGCTAAAACCTTGAGAAATACTTGTTCATAAGAAAGACAATGCCATTGAAAATATTATCTAATCTTGTTAGTGCAGTAAAACCTATTCCAGTCACTAATGTATCTTGACCTTGACTTTTATATATTGAAATAACTAGTTCTTATCCTTAAGGAAGTGTCTAGAAACTGGAAAATACAGTTGTTTGCAAAACCATTATTACAGATGAAAAGTCTTGGAGTTTTATAATTGCAAATTAGTGTAGTCTTTTCACACACAAATGATCTGTGTGTTTCATTCTGGAAAAATAATCAAGTACATATGGACATATGAATAGCCAACAAAGTAGCTACTAGTTGAGACCATTTGTGTTAGAGCTAGTTATCTTTGGAATCAATTGAGTTTCTGTGCTAGTGGTCTTGATCTCTGAAATGATTTTGCTTTTTGTCTGTGAACCTCAGTTTTCTGATCTCCAAAGTATGGATAACACTATCTTGTAGAGTGATTGTGGGGAAAAACGAACTACTAATGTTTGTAAAGTATTGGGTTTTATTAAGACAGGAACAAATTAAGCTCTACCAAAAACATTTAAAGCCTTAGCTAACACTAACATTTTAGTCTCTTCTCCCACTGGAAACCTCAGACAGAGTTCTGTGTCTTTACATAGATACACATATAAGTGGATATGTGCATACTTATATATTCTTGTTTAAGAGTATATGTGTTTATATTTATATTTGTTCATATAAATTCTGTGTATATATGTATACTTATGTAAAGAAAGGGCAAGAAAGGCCTGGATTCTATGGTTACAAATATATAGTGAAATAAAACAAAAAGATACTAGTATAAAAATTTACAGAAGTAAACAGTGGAGGCTAACTATTACTGTAATAGCAACACAGATATTTAAGTTTACACTAAATATTGACATTTCTGATTCTGAGCATTAAGGACTCAGAGCACATATAAACTTGAAATATCCCAGCGCCAGAGAGGGTCATCTTCTCAATTATACTTTTACTTAATATGAAGATATATGATCAATCTAACAAAACCTAGGGCTTCCGTGGTGGCTCAGTGGTGATGAACCCCCTGCCAGTGTGAGAGACAAGGGTTAGATCTTTTATCTGGGAAGATCCCAAATGCAACGGAGCAACTAAGCCCATGCAACAAAACTATTGAGCCTGTGCTCTAGAGCCCTCGAGTCACAGCTACTGAGCACGCGAGCCACAACTACTGAAGCCTGCACCCAAGAGCCTGTGCTTTTGCAACAAGAGAAGTCACCACAGTGGGAGGTTCGGGCACTGCGACTAGACGGTAGCCCTTACTCGCTGCAACTAAAGGAGAGACCACGCAGCAACGAAGACCCAACACAGCTAAAAATAAATAGGTAAATAAATAAAACGATTCAAGAAAAACTGACCAAGGAAAAATTCCCAAAACTATAATTATAGTCAGGTATGTATCATTAGCTTTGATATGATTAAACTTCACTTAACATTCACTCTGTAGAGTATAAAACAGATTAATACTCTGCCCACAGTAAATCATAATTATGAAATGATGAAAAGTATAATGAAATGAAAAACTAAAGATTAAAAATGCTATAAAATACTTGATAATATGTTGTCATTTTTTTGTGAAAGACATGTAATACTAAAAACAATAGTTCCATAAACTTTTGTAACATTTTTGTCAAGAAGATCATAAATAGAAAACAGTAGCCACAAATGAAAAAAAGAGCAATGATGGTTAGATGTTCATTTTTCAAAAGAACTCTGAAAGTTAGGAAGGATTCCAAGCAGAACCGTAAATGTAATATTTAAGAAATGGAAAATGTATATCATTTAGATAAGGGAAGGGAATTAAGGGAAATAAGATAGAGTAAAAAATTGGTTTATCTTCAGCAAATGAAGAGGATCTATCAAAAGTATGCCATTATTCTACAGGTTTTTTTTGGTTGTTGCTGTTGTTGTTTTTAATTTATTACAAAAGAAGTTTTGGGTGAACATAAGAAAGATCAACCATGGCAGAGTCAATACTGTAGAGACAAACTGTAAAAAACAACCTAAATTTATTTTATTGAGTGTATCTATCTTCTCTATATGCTCTGGATTATCTGTTTGAAAATCAAGACCAATTTATCTCTGGAATCCTCTCTAGTTCTATCATTTCCAGAATAAATAATTTTCTAATTTCTCTACATGTCAGTCCTTTTACTAAACCAAGATAAATAGCACTTCAGTTTATCATCACTAGTAACTTCTTATAATTTTTAAAAGTAGGTAGACTGATTTTGTGTGTGGCTGATAAAATATCTGATTACTTCAGTAGTTTCCCTATCGTTGTTTTTAAAGTTATGGAGTGAAATGAAGTCATACATGAAGATATGTTCAAAATATCTGGACCTCTATATTAGAACTCTTTAAAATGAAATGAAACGGGTGACTATTATTATAAATACAATAAATAATATTCCAAGCATTTGTCTATTTTCTTTGAAAGTGGGTAAGAAAATCAACAGAACATGAAATACGGGCTAAAATAGCATGTATTATGTATGAACTATAAAGGTATTCAGTTCTGATTTTTTTAAAGAGTATTTTCCATATTTGAAATTCAAAATCATCCAATTCCATCCTGATTGACTTAGAACAGTCAACAATCAACAGCAACAGACAATGCTGTTAAGAGAAATAATTGATTTGTGAAATTTTCATTTCAATAATGACCTTGAGCCTTTGCTGCCTGGAATGCCCTCAGATCATGTTGTGGGGCTCTAGTAAAGATCTATCGTCAAATCAATTACGAAAAGCAATGGAACATCTGATCCTTCTCTTGAAATTAACTAGGGAAAGTAGGTCAGCACACCTTCAAATGACAAAATGAATTATTATGTTTTCAATGACCCAGGAAGGAAAGCACTAGTGATAGATGGGAAGTGCTATTTAAATAAGAATTGAACATTTCTGGGATTAAACATGTAGCAATGATCACGGAAACTACCAGAAACTTAAATCCTTTAAAATAATTTTTTTTTTCATGTTATCCATGAAAGTGTTTTCTTCTCTGTATCCAAAACTACAGTTCTGGGAAGGGATCTATATATCGAGGTTATTGCTATATCATTTCAAAGTACAACAGTGAGTATAGCAGATTTCTCAGTTTCATTTTCATTACAGTATAAGAAAAATATGCAAAATGGACCATCATATATTAACTGCTACAACTTGTTTCCTACTATGGCAATTAAATTAATATAGTTAGAAAAATGTGGTCAATGATAACACATTTAATGATAGCAATTAATCTGACAATATAAATATTATTTATATAGTGGTTCTATTCTGCAAACATAAAAGATAAATAAATAAGAGGTGAAACTGCCTCCTTCCAAAAAATATCCCCAATATTTCCTGTTTGATTAACATTTTAGTTATTTTTTATATGGGCACTTGGAGTCTTTTTCTTTTAATTAGGTGATCAAGCACTTATACTTGTAAGTTTTAATTTAGAGCTTTATTTTTAATTATCTTTGTAAACAATATAAATTGCAATATGCTTTTTATTGTATATGGTTATAAAATATTAAAAGTTCAATTCAAATATTAAGAAATAATTTTGTTGGATTCTATGTAAAATACAAATACTTACAACAGTCTTGTCTATATAAAAATCTATCCTAAGACTGCAATATAGTGGGTAAGCACGTGGGCTCAGGAATTCAGACCTTGCCCAACCCCTAATTTTGAAATGTATGGCCTTGGTTAAACTGCTTATCATTTCCAAGCCTCAGTTTCTTCACATGTAAAACGGTATTGATGATAGCCATTATCCCATAGAGTTTTTGTGAACATGACACTAGGAAATATATAAATGGTTAACCAGAATTCAGATGTACTAAACAATATTAGCTATGATGATGGTCAGAGTCAATTATTTACATTAAATCCTTAAATGTTTCAATTCAACTTACTATGAAGACTTTGAACTGGTAATATATTTTGTTTAACAGTGGAAAGAATTTAGTTTTTTTCTTTTTTTCATTGTGGTAACAGTCATTAATAGGACTATGATACTACTTTATGCATTTTTATACAGTACTTAGTGTGACTTTTTTACTTTGTTTATATTAACGGGTAACAGTGAATTAATATAGCCCTTTGCAATGTGTTGATAGTATAAAGTACTATATTATCTTTGTAAGGGGGATAAACCATATTTTGGAAACATCCCTAAAGTACCAAATTTCCCATTTCGATACTCAATGGGATAAACAAGTTATCTATTTTATTAACACACTGTTTAATAACAAACCCCATAAGCTAAGTACAGATAATAATCTCAGTGTGTTCAGAAATATGACACATTCACTTAATAGAACAGACATTTTTATCATCTTTGATTTCTGGGATTTCTTGGCTTTTAGCACTAGTCTTAAGATATTCTCAGGATATAAGGAAAAGACTTAGATGAGAAGAGATTATCTTTCCAGCATTTTCTCCTTCCTGTCTTAAAAAGACCCAGGCTGCCAAGAAACTCTTGATTCAGCCTTGCTTTGTATTCAGCCTAGTCCTTACCTATAAGAATTGAAAGATGCTGGGGGGTATCATAAACAACTCCATAAAGTGTTTTTCTCTTCAGAGATCTTGAAGGAAAATGTAGCTCTTGTCTTTACAGTCTCACTGGGTTAGAAGTCAGAGGTCAAAATAGGGGAAGAAAGCTCTTTAAATTCTTATGTGAAGAATCAGGGAGAAGGAAAAGTAAGGAGTGTCTTTACACAGTGCTCAGTCACTCAGTCGTGTCTGACTCTTTGCGACCCCATGGACTGCAACCCTCCAGGTTCCTTTGTCCATGGGATTTTCCCTGCAAAAATACTGGAGTGGCTTGCTATTTTCTCTTCCAGGGGATCTTCTTGACACAGGGATTGAGCCTGAGTCTCCTGCATTGGCAGACAGATTCTTTACCACTGAGACGCCAGGGAAGTCTGTCCTTACCTGGAGACCAACATATAAAGACGAATTAGCCAACAGCACTTTCAATTAGGCACTAAACTTTAAATGTCTGTTTGGAGTAACAATGATTATTGTGAAATGAGCAAATATGGAGAGAAGAAGACAGAAATAAACACACATTTTTACCTTGTTTCGAAGAAAAGGAATTCTCATTGACCACTTGTTAAAACCCTAGCAATCTCCTTGGGAAAAGCAGACATAAACATATATGAACTCAGAATAATAAAATGTTAAATAATATTTGAAGATAATAGTAGCAGAGCTATGACAAGCAATGTATAACTAATCTCTAAAGGATTCCAAGGTCTCACAGAAGTACAGAAACTTTTCCTCTGTAGGTTTAGCCAGTTCAGTTCAGTTGAGTTCAGTTGCTCAGTCGTGTCCGACTCTTTGCGACCCCATGAATCACAGCATGCCAGGCCTCCCTGTCCATCACCAACTCCCGGAGTTCACTCAGACTCACGTCCATCGAGTCAGTGATGCCATCCAGCCATCTCATCCTCTATTGTCCCCTTCTACTTCTGCCCCCAGTCCCTCCCAGCATCAGAGTCTTTTCCAATGAGTCAACTCTTCGCATGAGGTGGCCAAAGTACTGGAGTTTCAGCTTTAGCATCATTCCTTCCAAAGAAATCCCAGAGCTGATCTCCTTCAGAATGGAATGGTTGGATCTCCTTGCAGTCCAAGGGACTCTCAAGAGGCTTATCCAACACCACAGTTCAAAAGCACTCAGCTTTTTTCACAGTCCAACTCTCACATCCATACCTGACCACTGGAAAAACCATAGCCTTGACTAGACAGACCTTTGTTGGCAAAGTAACGTCTCTGCTTTTGAATATGCTATCTAGGTTGGTCATAACTTACCTTCCAAAAAGTAAGCATCTTTTAATTTCATGGCTGCAGTCACCATCTGCAGTGATTTTGGATCCCCAAAAATAAAGTCTGACACTGTTTCCACTGTTTCCCCATCTATTTCCCATGAAGTGATGGGACCAGATGCCTTGATCTTTGTTTTCTGAATGCTGAGCTTTAAGCCAACATTTTCACTCTCCTCTTTCACCTTCAAGAGGCTTTTGAGTTCCTCTTCACTTTCTGCCATAAGGGTGGTGTTATCTGCATATCTGAGGCTATGATATTTCTCCCAGCAATCTTGATTCCAGCTTGTGCTTCTTCCAGCCCAGCGTTTCTCATGAGGTACTCTGCATATAAGGTAAATAAGCAGGGTGACAATATACAGCCTTGATGTACTCCTTTTCCTATTTGGAACCAGTCTGTTGTTCCATGCCCAGTTCTAACTATTGCTTCCTGACCTGCATATAGGTTTCTCAAGAGGCAGGTCAGGTGGCCTGATATTCCCAACTCTCAGAATTTTCCACAGTTTATTGTGATCCACACAGTAAAGTCTTTGGCATAGTCAATAAAGCAGAAATACATGTTTTTCTGGAACTCTCTTTGGTTTTTCGATGATCCAGTGGATGTTGGCAATTTGATCTCTAGTTCTTCTGCCTTTTCGGAAACCAGCTTGAACATCTGGAAGTTCACCTTTCACGTATTGCTGAAGCCTGGCTTGGAGAATTTTGAGCATTACTTTATGAGTGTGTGAGATGAGTGCAATTGTGTGGTAATTTGAGCATTCTTTGGCATTGCCTTTCTTTGGGATTGGAATGAAAACTGACCTTTTCCAGTCCTGTGGCCACTGCTGAGTTTTCCAAGTTTGCTGGCATATTGAGTGCAGCACTTTCACAACATCATCTTTCAGGATTTGAAATAGCTCCTCTGGAATTCCATCACCTCCACCAGCTTTGTTCGTAGTGATGCTTTCTAAGGCCCACTTGACTTCACATTCCAGGATGTCTGGCTCTATGTCAGTGATCATACCATGGTGATTATCTGGGTCATGAAGATCTTTTTTCTACAGTTCTTCTGTGTATTCCTGCCACCTGTTCTTAATATCTTCTACTTCTGTTAGGTCCATACCATTTCTGTCATTTATTGTCCCATCTTTGCATGAAATGTTCCCTTGGTATCTATAATTTTCTTGAAGACATCTCTAGTCTTTCCTGTTCTGTTGTTTTCCTCTATTTCTTTGCATTGGTTCCTCAGGAAGGCTTTCTTATCTCTTCTTGCTATTCTTTGGAACTCTGCATTCAGATGCTTATATCTTTCCTTTTCTCCTTTGCTTTTCACTTCTCTTCTTTTCACAGCTATTTGTAAGGCCTCCCCAGACAGCTATTTTGCTTTTCTGCATTTCTTTTCCATGGGGATGGTCTTGATCCCTGTCTCCTGTACAATGTCACGAACTTCAGTCCATAGTTCATCAGACACTCTGTCTATCAGATCTAGTCCCTTAAATCTATATCTCACTTCTACTGTATAATCATAAGGGATTTGATTTAG
>NW_011494678.1:322586-330655 GCF_000754665.1 Bison bison bison | reverse complement strand
TTTGCCTTGATTCATGGACCTAACATTCCAGGTTCCTATGCAATATTGCTCTTACAGCATCGGACCTTGTTTCTATCACCAGTCACATCCACAGCTGGGTATTTTATTTGCCCTGGCTCCATCCCTTCATTCTTTCTGGAGTTATTTCTCCACTGATCTTCAGTAGCATATTGGGCACTTACCTACATGGGGAGTTCCTCTTTCAGTACCCTATCATTTTGCCTTTTCATACTGTTCATGGGGTTCTCAAGGCAAGAATACTGAAGTTGTTTTCCATTCCCTTCTCCAGTGGACCCCCTTTTGTCAGACCTCTCCACCATGACCCACCCATCTTGGGTGGCCCCACAAGGCATGGCTTAGTTTCATTGAGTTAGACAAGGCTGTGGTCCTAGTTTGATTAGATTGACTAGTTTTCTGTGAGTATGGTTTCAGTGTGTCTGCCCTCTGATGCCCTCTTGCAACACCTACTATCTTACTTGGGTTTCTCTTACCTTGGACATTGGGTTTCTCTTCACGACTGCTCCAGCAAAGCTCAGCCACTGCTCCTTAGCTTGGACAAGGGGTATCTCCTCACTGCCATCCCTCCTGACCTTGAACGTGAAGTAGGTTTAGCCAAGAACTTCCTTTAGGAAGAAATAGGATTAGTGTATGAGCTTCTGGCTCCATGGTAAAAAATCTGCATACCAAGGCAGGAGATGCTGGAGACCTGGGTTTGACCCCTGGGTCAGGAAGTTCCCCTCAAGTTAGAAATGGCAACCCACTCCAGTATCCTTGCCTAAAAAATGCCACAGACAGTTGGACATGACAGTACGATCATGAAGCACAGGATTGGTGCATAGCATTAATGGTAAACATTTTTGATGACTGCAAGTGGAAATGAGGTTAAATCCTTAATAATTTCTATTAAAATGCATCAAAATGTTTCAGATACTAAACAAAAGTTCCACCTGAATATACAACAAAATAAAGGGTGAGACAAAATGGAATGAAAAGCAATGGACCAAGTCAACACATTCTTTGGTCAACAAAACTCTAATATTTCTGAGAGAAAACAGTAAAGGAGAAAAAAATTCTTGTGCTTCAAGACAAATGGATCTGCATGTAGGTAGTTGGAAAAGACATGGATCTAGAGAGATGTTATCAAGGACTTGTACTTCGTGTGGATTTTGTGCTATTGTAGATAGAGAGGGACTTCCGTCTAGCTCAGATGGTAAAGAATCTACCTGCAATGCAGGAGACCTTAATTTGATCCCTTGTCAGGAATATCCTCTGGAGAAGAAAATGGCAACCCATTCCAGTATTCTTGCCTGGGAAATCCCATGAACAGAGGAGCCTGGTGGGCTACAGTTCATAGGGTCACAAAGAGTCAGATATGACTGAGCTACTAACACACACAGAGAAACTAAAAATAAATAAAAAATAAAAGCATATAATTTTGTTATAAGCATTTTAAAACTCTAGTATCAGCAGATATTTCAGAATGAGAATAATGTAGGGCATAGAATAAAATTAATACAAATGAATAATAAATGGAGAAAAGGCTCTGGAAGGGCCTTGCATGAGAGACTGTGCAGATTCATCAACTTCCTGTGAGGCAAGATGGTGTTGTGGAAAATAGTCAGAGACCTGCTGTATATTTGTTTGTAGTTGATTATATTTGAAATTTGGCTTAAGTGATCCATAAGCTCTATGAAGTCTATTTCATTCTCTGTATTTAGCTGTTGTCAATTTAATATGTTGTCTTCTTTATAAAGTCATCAAAGTTAAGGGACACTGCTGAATGTGTTTAGTTTCTTGAATGATCTAAACAGTATAAACATTTTAGAGCAGTCTCTTGGTGAAGCCAATTTTGTCATCAGGGTATTTAGGTAAACCTACATTCTTGCCTGGAACATCTCATGGACAGAAACAGTCCAGTGAGTCACAAAGTCAGACACTACTGAAGCGACATAGCACGCATGCACACTTCACTGCTACTGGCAAAAACACTTTGTGGAAGAAAGTACTCAGTCTGCACATAAGGATGATAGCTCAGTTAATATCATCACTAGGCAAATCCAAGGCCTGGGTTAACTACATTTGTTAGTTTTTCTGTGCTGTGTAATAAATTTAGTAGTTCAATGCAACATACATTTATTATCTCCGTTTCCACAGGTCAAGAGACCACAGATGACTTGGCTAGCTTCTCCACTCAGGGTCTAATTAGGCTGAAATCAAGTGTAAGCCAAAGCTATGAATAAGGCCATCTTCTGAGTTAATGTTGTTGGTAGGATGCCGTTCTTAGCAACTATAGGACAAGGGCCATTGGCCCCTAGAGGCTACCCACATTTTCTTGCCACATGATCTTCTTTACAACATGACAGTTTTCTTGTTCAAGGCCAAGAGGTGAGCATCTCAGTTACTTGAACTCTTTCACTGAGGCAAGGCTTGGACTCTGCTGTAAAGGGCTCACATGGTTAGATCAGCTCAATCAGGAAAATCTCCTTTTTGATGAACATAAAGACCCCTGGTGGCTCAAATGGTAAAGAATCCATCCTGGGTTGGGAAGATCTCCTGGAGAAGGAAATGACAACCCACTCCAATATTCTTGTCTGAGAAATTCCATGGACAACAGAGCTTGGTGGATTATAGTCCATTGGGTCTCAAAGAGTCAGACATGACTGATGACTAACACTTTCACTTTCAAAGACAGTTGGATTAGAGACCTTAATTACATCCCCGAAATTCCTTCACTATTATCCATTACAACATAAATCATGGCAGTAAAATCCCATCATATTCACAGGTTCTGCCCACAGTTAAGGGCAGGAATCTTGGGATCTACCTTAGAATTCTGCTACCACATTACAACATTGTATAATATTGATGCACAATGAGATTACAGACAGTTTGATCTCATACTTATTTTCCCTCATTTCTGTAGAGGTTATAATAATAGTTCTGTTTCATAAAATTCTGTGGATTAAATGAGGTCATAAATGCAATACAGGACTTCCCTGTAGCTCAAATGGTAAACAATCTGCCTGCAATGCAGGAGACCTGGGTTTGATCCCTGGGTTGGGAAGATCTTCTGGAGAAGGAAATGGTAGTCCACTCCAGTATTCTTTCCTGGAGAATCCCATGGACAGAGGAGCTTGGTGGGTTACAGTCTATTGGGTCACGAAATGCTGGACTTGACTGAGTGACTAATACACATAAATGCAAAGGGTTTGCAATAGTGCTTGAACATAGTAAGTGCTATAATGCATGCAGGCATGCTAAATCACTTCAGTCATGTCTGACTCTTTGTGACCCATGGACTGTAGTCTGCCAGGCTCCTCTGTACATGGGATTCTCCAGGCAAGAATACTGGAGTGGGTTTCCATGCCCTTCTTTAGGGGAGATTCCTGACCCAGGGATCAAACCCACGTCTTTTATGTCTCACCTCCTTTGGCAGGCAAGTTCTTTATCACTAGCACCGTTGGGGAAGCCCAAGTCCTATGTAAGTATTGTTAAAAGAAAATACAGCATTTAAAATAGTCACTGGCACAGGGCTTCCCTGATGGCTCAGTGGTGAAGAGTCTCCTAATTCAGGAGACAGGAGTTCAATCCCTGATCCAGGAGGATCCCATATACCTTCGAGCAGCTAAGCTGGGGCACGACAGATATTGAACCTGTACTCTAGAGTCCTCCAGCCGCAACTACTGAGCCCATGTTCCACAACTACTGAAGCCGTGCATCCTAGAGCCTGTGTTCTGCAGCAAGAGAAGAAGGCTCTGCAATAAAAAGGCTATGCAACACACTAGAGGATAGCCCCTGCTCGCAGCAACTAGAGAAAAGCCAGAGCAGCAACGAAAACCTAGCATAGTCAAACATAAATAAGATATATTATTTATTTATATATAAATAAATAATAAAAAATTAAAATAGTTACTTCAGTTCAGTTCAGTTCAGTTGCTCAGTCGTGTCCGACTCTTTGCGACCCCATGAATCTCAGCACGCCAGGCCTCCCTGTCCATCACCATCTCCTGGAGTTCACTCAGACTCATGTCCATTGAGTCGGTGATGCCATCCAGCCATCTCATCCTCTGTTGTCCCCTTCTCTTCCTGCCCCCAATCCCTCCCAGCATCAATCTTTCCAATGAGTCAGCTCTTCACATGAGGTGGCCAAAGTATTGGAGTTTCAGCTTTAGTATCATTCCTTCCAAAGAACACTCGGGACTGATCTCGTTTAGGATGGACTGGTTGGATCTCCTTGCAGTCCAAGGGACTCTCAAGAGTCTTCTCCAACACCACAGTTCAAAAGCATCCATTCTTCGGCGCTCAGCCTTCTTCACAGTCCAACTCTCACATCCATACATGACCACAGGAAAAACCATAGCCTTGACTAGACGAACCTTTGTTGGCAAAGTAATGTCTCTGCTTTTCAATATGCTATCTAGGTTGGTCATAACTTTTCTTCCAAAGAGTAAGTTACTGGCACATACTAAAAACTCAAGAATGTTAGCTGCTATCATTTTTTAAATTATTATTAATTCTTGTGTAATGTTGAACCAGAAACAGTAAGAGGTGGTTGGTTTGTCTTTTGTAATTGTGGTACAAGAGATAAAATATATATTATGCATTTACCTTCATATTAATACAATGATTTATACAAATAAGGTATTTGAAATTAGTACCATATATATTTTAAATTGCATGCTATCTCAATAACCACATGATAATTAGGAATGGTTATGTTTGAAGAACTGATTAATTTCAGATAATGATTTTCCAGTACCCAAGAGACGTGGGCAGTTTTTAGTATAATTAGACTTTGAATGCCAAGGTTGTGATCAATAAGAGTTAAAAGACCATTTGCAGAAGCTTTACTTATGGAACTTCTACAGAAAAGCAGATTTTTCTGTAAGAAAAGTCAAACCTCACTGTTAAAAATATATCTGATGGGATTATTTGCTAATGTCTCCATTGTCTTTACTTCAATCTGTATTTTACAATAAAAGAAGACTATCAATAATTTTTTCAGCAAAAGAAAAAGTTTTACTTTTAATTTGATATGTCAATTTAATTAATAGTTGACAAAATGGCATTTTAAATTTGCTTCAGATGGCAGCTCAATGACATTTATTGATTTTGTATTATTGAATTGAATATTGTGATCATTATTTCTGTGCAGCATGCTTTAGGCAGGATTTGAATTATGCCACATCACACAACATTTTCTTTTTTATGTGAGGTTTGTGTATGAATTGTCTCAAATGCTATAAAATTTCATACTACTATAATAGGAATCTCTCTCCATGTATCACTATATTATATAATATTACATATATTTTTATATGTATGTGTCTGTATATATACAAAATAATTCTCTAGCACTGTCTACAGCTATGAAATTAATTTTTCACCCATTCATCCTTTATGGATTACCTGAAGGTCCCCAAGGCTGCCAGCGCCAAGAAACAGTTCCAAAAGTTCTGAGTCTGACCCCCACCCGCTGCCCCAAACAAAACAAAATTATTTTTCCAGTCAAGAAAAAAACAAAAGTAAAAAAATTAAAACGGCAAACTGTATAATCTAGTTGGGGTCTGATAAAACTCTTTGAATGTCTCCCAAAATGTGTATCTAGCGATGACTGGGGACCATGATAGCATATGTGTAAGACTGAGGCTCTATTTCAGCTTCTGGACTGGATCATTTCCATTATAATGGGATTTTTTTCCCCTAGTAGAATGACTCACAGGCTGACTCTAAGAGTTAAAGGTTAACTGGATGATGGCAAGAATAGACAGCATTAGTAGCATAGAAACATATACACTATAATATGTAAAATAGATAGCCAGTGGGAACTTGCTGTATGACTCAGGGAACTCAAAGCAGTGCTCTGTGACAACCTAGAGGGGTGGGATGGGTTGGGAGGCGGGAGGGAGGAGGCATATGTATACCCATGGCTGATTCATATAAAGAAATTATCCTTCAATTAAAAATTAAATAAAAGAATAGACAGGATTGTCTGCTGCTACTACTGCTGCTGCTAAGTCACTTCAATCGTGTCTGACTCTGTGCGACCCCATAGATGGCAGCCCACTAGGCTCCTCTGTTCCTGGGATTCTCCAGGCAAAAATACTGGAGTGGGTCGCCATTTCCTTCTCCAATGCATGAAAGTGAAAAGTGAAAATGAAGTTGCTCAGTCGTGCCCGACTCTTAGAGACCCCATGGACTGCAGCCTACCAGGCTCCTCCATCCATGGGATTTTCCAGGCAAGAGTACTGGAGTGAGTTGCCATTGCCTTCTCCAGGACTGTCTAAACTTCCTTATACTTAATTAGTACATATATTCTTCTGTTATAGAATATGTTGCTTAGGAAGCCCAAAAGTTGCCTGATGGCTGTGCTTAGTGACTCTGGGAGTTTGACTTTCTCCAAAACCTCATCACCATATCCGTCTACTGAGCCTTCTCTATAAGCACAGATGTTCATGTGCTGCCACTGTGTTATGACCTGTACCACTTATTGTATTTTGCCTTTTGCTATACCTGAAAGAGAAGTACATATTGCTTTTATGTAATAAAGTTTTAGATAGTAGGGTTTTGGAAGCTTGAGTGTAAAATTCTCAATAAGTAAAATGACCTCCCCTGTAAGTGATGATCCAGTGGACTTTACTTACAATCAGTTTATAAAAGATTATAACAATAAGCAGTGGCATCCTAATCCAATTTTTTGTGTGAGTGTGAATCATGTGGAAAAATGAATGCTGTAATTCTCATCTATATTTATTTTATATTATGATTATAATTTGACTCTGCAAGCAACTTTTCTTAGAAGGCTAAAAATAAAATTGTAGAGGTACTGGAAATCGCAATGACAATATAATTACAACACTAATTTAATCATATCTGTGAATCAGTTTTAAACAATATTTTTATTTCTTCAAATTTCTAATTATGAAATTTCTTCTGGTATCAAACCCAGATATACTATGAATATTACTCCCTAAGTGCCATTAACTTTAAAATTTGTATTATAATTTTGTATATCTCAAAATGATATTTTACAAGTTTTTGCTTTTGTAGTAAAATTTAGTTGGTTAAATAATTTAAAGTACACAGTAAAAAAGCCTCTTGAATACATTTTCTACAAAAAAGAAGCTTCTTATCCAAGTACTGTGAATGGTTTTTCTCTTCTCACTCACAGTGACATACAATAAAGAAACTGTGCTCAGAAGACAGTATGGTACAGGGTACATCTATAACGCCAGTCATCAAAATAAAACAGAGGTCAGAAATGGGTCAGAGACCTTGATTATGGTCAAACCTCTGCCTTGAGAGTCACTTCAATTCTCTAAGACTTTTCTCTATAAAATGAAAGGGTTGAAGCATACTGGATGAAGTTCAACATTTCTTCAAGTATGAAATTTACATAATTTTCCATTTAATTCATACTGTCCATAGAGGAAGAGTCCATTTGTTTTATAGTGTAGTATTCTAAGTTGCTAGTTAATGACTAGAGAGTAGAACATACAGTTCAGTTCACTCGCTCAGTCGTGTCCGACTCTTTGCGACCCCATGAATCGCAGCATGCCAGGCCTTCCTGTCCATCACCATCTCCGGGAGTTCACTCAGACTCACGTCCGTCAGTGATGCCATCCAGCCATCTCATTCTCTGTCGTCCCCTTCTCCTCCTGCCCCCAATCCCTCCCAGCATCACAGTCTTTTCCAATGAGTCAACTCTTCGCATGAGGTGGCCAAAGTACTGGAGTTTCAGCTTTAGCATCATTCCTTCCAGAGAAATCCCAGGGCTGATCTCCTTCAGAATGGACTGGTTGGATCTCCTTGCAGTCCAAGGGACTCTCAAGAGTCTTCTCCAACACCACAGTTCAAAAGCATCCATTCTTCGGCGCTCAGCCTTCTTCACAGTCCAACTCTCACATCCATATATGACCACAGGAAAAACCATAGCCTTGATTAGACGAACCTTTGTTGGCAAAGTAATGTCACTGCTTTTGAATATGCTGTCTAGGTTGGACATAACTTTCCTTCCAAGGAGTAAGTGTCTTTTAATTTCATGGCTGCAGTCACCATCTGCAGTGATT
>NW_011494678.1:306092-322486 GCF_000754665.1 Bison bison bison | reverse complement strand
TTTTAATTTCATGGCTGCAGTCACCATCTGCAGTGATTTTGGAGCCCAGAAAAATAAAGTCTGACACTGTTTCCATTGTTTCCCCATCTATTTCCCATGAACTGATGGGACCAGATGCCATGATCTTCGTTTTCTGAATGTTGAGCTTTAAGCCAACTTTTTCACTCTCCACTTTCACTTTCATCAGGATGCTTTTGAGTTCCTCTTCACTTTCTGCCATAAGGGTGGTGTCATCTGCATATCTGAGGTTATGAGAAACAGTTTTTTGTTTGTTTGTTTGTCATTAAAATGCGAGTCCCTGGGTAATTTGAGTCTCGGTTTCCACATCTGTAAAGGAAACTTTTGTACTAGGTTATAAGTAAGTGTATCTCCTTGGTTTTTATTTACCACAGTGGACACAAGAGACATCTCCAAGGGTCTGTATGGGCTTTACTTTTTCCCACTCCTCCTTGATACCAAGTTCCTGGCTCCTCATTTTGTGTTGTCATAATCCCTGCAATGTTCTAGGAAGTACATAAAATATAAGTACATATCAGTTTTAAGGCAGGTATTGCAAGAATGGGAGGAAATATTACTTTTAAATATTTGAGGGAAACATGGCTATTTAAAAATACATATCAAAGAAACATTAACAATGAAAGAACAAGATATCAAAAATTTTAGTTATTGATTTCTGCAGTTATGGATTATTTGGATTAAAATACTCCTTCTGAAGGAGTTTGAGGGGAAATGGATACATGTATATTCATAGCTGAGTCCCTTTGCTGTCCACCTGAAAGTATCACAGCAACGTTAATCAGCCACACTCCAATGTAAAATAAAATGTTAAAAAAAGAAAGAAAATGTGTATACATTTTTTAAATATTTGTGGTAAAGAAAATGCATATACTTCTTAGTTCAGTAAGTCCACTTACATATGTATCCTGAGATTCTTGTGCATGTGTTAAGAACATGTCCAAGAAGAAAAGAACACTTTATGTATCAATATGAATCTATTCCAAAATATAATTCTGGGGTTTTAAACAGTGTATTGAAATATTTACAGAGTCAAACACTAAGTAGTATTTGTAAGTATTCAAACAAGGCTATACTTTTTAGTAAATCCATGCATATATGGCAGAAGTTTTTTGTAATCATGAAAATAATAAAATTTCATCCTCAAGATACAAAAAAAATTACAAAATACTCCTCGTGGATATTATTTCAAAGGATCTAAAATATCCTCAATTTGGAAACTATTGGCTTATGCATAATCCTACATTTGCCACTTTCTACACAGGGTACATTTATATCCCTATTTCTAAATATGAACATTTTATTTTCCAGTGAGAATTGTTGAACAGTCTTCAGCTATATTGCACACTAATTTGCAGAGTTGATTTTTTTTTTTTTGGAAATACTTTTTGGTTTTCTATCTTAAAATCAAAGCATTGAAATATATTTTTTGCATATGTTTTATTCAAGGGTTTAAACCAGGAAGATGGTTCATTTTCTAACATTTGCGTTTTTAGTTTACTTTTGATACAATTAGGTTTATTCCATGTATCTTGCCTTAATTAATTTGCTGTGTAGTCTATCCAACCCAAATTAAAGTCATTTATAAAATAACTGACATCCCAATACATAGGTTTTGAAAACAAAAGATTAGACTACTTTAAATTTTGTTTAGCTGTTCAATTTGGTGGTGATAAGGGTCTGAGTTTGTGAGGTAGAAGATAATTTAAAATTATTGAAACACTTCATGTGTTTTAAAAACCACTCCAGTGAGGGAAATGATGGTTTTCGGAAAATGGCTGCAAGGGGATAAAATTATCAGAGAGCTTAAGTGCGTCAGTGTGAAAGTGATCGAGGTTCTTTGCTTGCACATCACAAAGCAATTGAAAATTACTGAAGTGCTTCAAGTGGTTCATGTTTTCAGAAGAGTTTGCAGTCTTTCCTCTTCAGAGTGCTTTAAATTTTTGAATGTCTGAATAATTCCATAATATTGCATATATACCCCTGGTCACAATTACCAGTTTTAGAAGACAAGCAAATATTGAACTTCTGAGCTGAGTTTAGCCAATATGAAGTGATTGGGGAGCGTTGATTTCAAGCAGCCAAAATTAATCCTTGAAGCCAGCTCTCCGATAGAAAATGAAAATGCAAAATTTTGGTTGGTATTCTGAAAAACGAACCTGGAGTAGATAGATTTGGGGGGAGGGGAAAGGAAGAGGTAATCATTTTGTTTTGCTTCTGGAAAATGTAAATATCAATTTCAAAGAAAAAAAAAATCTAGTCAGAATTCAATTTTCATGCAGGTAACTGAAAAATAGTATAAAACAGTGCCAAAAACTGTGACAATTAATGAGATAAATTTGGGATCTGAAAGCAATAAGCATTCCCATCTGATTTTTAGAGTTACCAATAATAAATGATGTATTTTCAGAATTGTTAATGCAGAATTTCAGAATGATTCCAACAATTCTTTTAACTTCCTTTTCTATTGGATTAGTCAATCCTTAAAACCACCTTGTTTTAAGGCCATCTATCTGATGCTGTAAATGTATGTAATCTGGTATGTAGCCAATCAACACAGATTTATTGAGCATCTACAATGTGACAGACACCATGCTGGGCACTGCAGATAAAAGACAAACAGAACATCTGCCCTCATAAGCCTTAGAGTTAAAGTTTTAGAAGCTTTACAGAGCAACTCTCCTTTTGAAATAAGAAAACAAAATGATGTGACTTGCTCATTGTCACAATCCTGGAATGAAAGGCAGAACAAAAATTGGCCTTCAGAGATAAGGCCCGCTCCACTGAGTAGAACCACTGAAAGTTCATTTTCAACTTGCTTTTCTAAATTCCTGGTGGCTCAGATGGAAAAGAATCTGTCTGAAATGTGGTAGACGTGGGTTTGATCCCTGAGTCGGGAAGATCTCCTGGGGAAGAGAATGGGTAACTAAACCAGTACTCTTGCCTGGAGAATACAATGGACAGAGGAGCCTGGGGGAATTATAGTACCATGTACGGGGTTGCAAAGAGTTGGACAGGACTGAGTGGCTAACACTTTCACTTTCCTAGTATTAGGAAAGTTTTGAAATTTGTGAGGAGGCAAAGACAAAAGGTTGGAGATTGTCAGAAATACAATATTGATAGTTACTAGGGATAATTTGACCTCAGTTTTCAGCCAAGAATACCATCAGTAAATAACATAAACAAGGTGCGGCTTACGTAATTTAGAGTACCTGCTTACACCTGAATGCCTGAATATTCATCCTCAGATCATATGGGTCAGAAATCTGATAAACTGACAATCTAAAATTCAGTAGAAGTTTTGAATGCATACTATTGCTATGAGTAAAATTCTTTAAAAAAAGGACAAATTTTATACATAAAAACAGTTTTAAGAAAATTAAGATAAGGGGGAAATATATTGATGATATACTTCTAAATAACTTTAGTTGACATATTATATAAAATTTTAGCCAATAAATGTTTGTTATAGTGAAAATTGTAATAGAAGTAAATATAGGTTTAATTGTGTAACTATTCTAATTTTTATAGTATTATTTTTTTATGTTTTGTTTTTGTTTAGTTACTAAGTTGTGTTTGACTCTTTTGTGACTCATGGCTCCTCTGTCCATGGGATTTCCCAAGCAAGAATACTGGAGTGGGTTGCCATTTCCTTTTTCAGGGGATCTTCCTGACACAAGGATGAAACCCATGTCTTCTGAATTGGCAAGTGGATTCTTTACCACTGATCCATCTAAGAAACCCTATTATTATTTTTTTAATATATATTTGCAGTAAAATGCAGGAAGCAATTTTAGGTGCATTATTTAAGTTTTAGTGAAATAATTCCACTTAGGACATAATATTTTCATGTAAAATTTATTTTTGTAAGTTCTTCACATCTTGTAAGGATGAATTAAAGCCAAATGTCAAAATTTCATAAGAAAAACTTTTAAAAGAAACCACAGCATTCCAGATAAAATATATTTGACCCAGATATAATAAAGAATATAAAAGAAGAAATAAAAGAAAAAAGTTTCAGAGAAAAATGAGTTTTTATCACCACCATGTCAAACATTTTGGATCCCAGGCAAGAGAACAAAAAAGAAGCCAAGAAATATATGTCTAAATGCTTAAAGTTTAACAAACACTCTTGGTAATATAGTTTCATAAAACACAATAGAAAAGTTAGTAAGTCCATGGTTTCTGATAATGCAAAGTTACAAAAATATTAGATAATTTTATTAAGAACTTACTTCATGGAATGATTATCTTTAATCTTTTCATCAGAAAGCCTTTCAAAAAGTCTCATTCAATTTGTGAAGACTTGTTATTTTTCTGATATATTGACTTTTCAAGCCTCAGTCTCACTAAATAAATAAGCTAGAAGAGATATTTCAATATTACAGAGCAATATGACATATTATTTGGTTCACATGACAGAAAAGAAATTCATTATTATTTTGGGTAGGTAGTACTGAACAAAAAGTATACCTAGAGAAGGTAAGATAAACAATTAGCCAGGAATACATCTTTAAGGGTAAGGCTAAACACTGAAGTACTTCAAAAAAGAAGGGAACAGAACCAACACAGAACACACCATTTCATAGAAGGTGTTCCCTGCTGCTTCCCATCCTTCAATTCTGGTTGCTTCACATACATAAGCAAAGCATTTTGGATTCATTTAGACCTGGCATGCTGAATTCAGACTTGTTCCTTGTAAGATGCTCTGTCTAGAAATGGTACCTAACCCAGATCTAGCTGGTTGCCGTTCAAAAGCAATAGAAAGACCAGGTAGTTGGAGAGGAAAGTTTGCTTTATTTTGGGTGCTGGCCACTGGTTTGGAGGGTGGTTGCTTATGTAAAGGCTAACCCTCACCCATATCTTGACGATCTGGGGGCAAGAGGTTTCATAGACAGGGAGAGGGAGCTACCTGCAGAAACAGCACGGTCAGCTCTAACAGTCATCTTGAAATTGGTTATCGGTGCTCCTATCAAAATCATCTTGATAGTTTTAAGTGTAGCTGGATGGCATCACTGACTTGATGGAAGTGAGTTTGAGTGAACTCCGGGAGTTGGTGATGGACAGGGAGGCCTGGCGTGCTGCAATTCATGGGGTCACAAAGAGTCGGACACGACTGAGCGACTGAACTGAACTGAACTGAACTGAATCTTCATTTCCAGGGTCAGGTTTGCTCCCATTTCCTTGAGGCCAGTTCTCGGAACTGTGGCAGCTTACATCATGGCTGCAGTCTGGTCATCATGTACATAAATTTCTCCACCTGGGCTTTCAGTATCTATAACACAGCTCACAGGATATGGCTCAGAAAATTACCTATAGTCCTTGAGAAGGAACTCAAGCTCATTGACTATGCTCAATGGCTAAACTATTATTATTTGGTGCTATTTTCCTTTATTTCTGCATTTTTCCATTTCTCTGATTAAAATTATACTTTGGCTAAAGTTTTTCCACAGACAAAAGTCAGTCAGATAGCCATGGAGTTAAGGACCATAGTGTCCTGTTCCATTTCAGAAAATGTTATGTCAAATACAAATTCAGGATACAAAATTGTTTGTAGAATATTATCTTAGTTATTTAAAACATATTCATAGAAAAGAATTGGAAGAAATCTTACCTTTAGCATTGATGGGATTTTTAGATGTTTAAAATTTTTTCTTTATCATTTGCTGTATTAAAATAGTGCAAAAATGCTTTAAATGCGTTGAACACGTAAAAACCCTTTAGCAAGCTGCAGAAAGGATTTATGTTGACACAAAGTCATTAATTAAAACTCTCTTTTTGAATGAATGATCAATTGGCTTCAATTCTATTAGTGTTAAGAACCAATTCACTGCTGCTGCTGCTGCTGCTAAGTCGCTTCAGTTGTGTCCGACTCTGTGCGACCCCATAGATGGCAGTCCACCAGGCTCCCCCGTCCCTGGGATTCTCCAGGCAAGAACACTGGAGTGGGTTGCCATTTCCGTCTCCAATGCATGAAAGTGAGAAGTGAAAGTGAAGTCTCTCAGTCGTGTCCGACCCTCAGCAACCCCATGGACTGCAGCCTTCCAGGCTCCTCCATCCATGGGATTTTCCAGGCAAGAGTACTGGAGTGGGGTGCCATTGTCTTCTCCAGATTCACTACTTAATCCCAAATAAAATCTCAGGGGAGGTTTTGTCAACAGTTCTTCTGTGATCAAGATATTCTATACCTACTTCAAAGGCAATAGCACCCCACTCCAGTACTGTTGCCCGGAAAATCCCATGGATGAAGGAGCCTGGTAGGCTGCAGTCCATGGGGTCACTAAGAGTTAGACATGACTGAGCGACTTCACTTTCACTTTCTACTTTCATGTATTGGAGAAGGAAATGGCAACCCACTCCATTGTTCTTGCCTGGAGAATCCCATGAATGGAGAAGCCTGGTGGGCTGCCATCTATGGGGTCGCACAGAGTCGGACACGACTGAAGCGACTTAGCAGCAGCAGCAGCAGCATACCTACTTCACTCCACGTATAAACCAACATGAATTATACAAATCAAATTGTACGTGTTGTTTTTGTTGATTTATTTAGAAGATAAGAAAAATGCATCATGCAATTGGTTCATTTCAAATTCCTAATTCAACAGATATTTATGAGAACGGATATTTTGAGTTCATTTCCAGGTACTGTGTTCCAGAAATGAGAAGATGTATCCCTACCAGGAGTTCACAATTTTGGAAAAGAGAGAGGGTTAACTGTTACACATTGATATTCTCTGTGCATGTAGTGTATATTTTAGGTAGTTGATATACAGAAGAGATATGCATACACAGAAATATACCATAATATCTGTATATGTTTATATACATTCTGTATATATTTTTCTTATTTAGTTTTGGCTATGTTGGGTCTTTTCTGTGGGCTTTCTTTAGTGGTGCTGAGTAGGGGCTACTCTTCGTTGTTGCACACAGGCTTCATTGCCCCACAGCATGTGGAATCTTCCCAGAACAAGGATCGAACTTGTGTCCCCTGCATTGCCAGGTGGATTCTTAACCACTAGACCACCAGGGATGTCCCATTCTGTACATATTTGCATTTTTTTACCTAAATAATAAATTAAATGATAAGTAGATTTATGTTTGCCAGGACTTATCAAGTAATTCAATATATACACAGTACACTTTTAACAAGGTTGCCTGAACTTTGTAAAATAAAGCTGAAATATGAGTCTCCTCTCCTTCTGCTATGCTTGCTTGTGCTTTCCTGGTTTGACCCATGAGCAAGGGGCAGAGAGGAGTGAATTTAGTGATATTACCCCAAATCCCCCAACAGTGAAAACGTGATTGAATTTGAGCCTCAGTGCTAACATTTATGAGCCCTGTGACAGTAAATAGTTTTGTTTACTTGGTTGAGGCTGACTTTATGCTACATTTGTACTCAAAAGATTTATTTCCAGGAATAAATGAGATAAGTGAGATTAAATACTCTGATTGGCACAGTGTCTGACATATACTAACATAGTTAAGTTCTCAATTATAAACATATATTTGTATAACACATCTGTATTTTAAAAAGTGAGAGGCAGAGAGTTAAGTCAAATGGCTCACGGTTGCACAGTTTAAAAAAAAAAATGATAGTTCAGTTCAGTCTCTCAGTCGTGTCCAATTCTTTGCAATCTCATGAACCACAGCACGCCAGGCCTCCTTGTCCATCACCAACTCCCAGAGTCCACCCAAACCCATGTCCATTGAGTCAGTGATGCCATCCAACCATCTCATTCTCTGTCGTCCCCTTCTCCTCCTGCCCTCAATCTTTCCCAGCATCAGGGAATCACTTTTCAAATGAGTCAGCTCTTCGCATCAGGTGGCCCAAGTATTGGAGTTTCAGCTTCCTGTGTGAATCCAAAGTTTATGCCATTTCCATAGCAACTTGAAACTCCTAGATTTTCAAGCTGAGAGTCATTATTACTCTTCCTTGATTCCATGGGATATAAATAGTACTGCTCACCTATTTTGTGTCAGGCACTAGTGTAAGTATTTTATGTAGGATTTGTTGATTCTTTGTAATCAATATTTGATCTTGAATTTGAATTATATGTCATAAATTTTATTTATTTTTTATATGGTTACAAATTTTAATGATTTTGGCATACACAAAATAGAGTCAGGAAATCTACTTTTCTATACAGACTCTAATATGAAAATGTGTAGGCACTTTCCTACACTCGTTCAAACAAAACCATGTATGATTCCCTAGAAACAAAATAGAGACTTATCAAGTATCTGGAAAATTATTTTATACTTTACATGGCCCAAAACTGAATCCCTGTCAGCCCATCTGGCTAAATGAAAAAAGTCTTATTTACTTTAGTTTGCAGTAATATGTCTGTCAGTAAGAAATGCTTGCAAGATCATCACTCAGTAACATTAATTGAGTATAGCTTCACACAAAACAGTGTACACTGTTAGATAGCCTTAATGCTATCAGTGGTGCCAAAAAGTCAGACTGTAACAAATGTGTTATTTGATATTTGTGTTGTTTGATACACTTTTGGCATTTTAGTTAGATTTCTGCCATTTTAAGTCTAATATTTTTAAAAGGGATTATATACCTACAAAATTATCTGTATATCAAGTTAGAATAACTTAAGTAAGACATTCATACAAAAAAATCTAACAGCTATACCTTCACTACTATAAACTATCATCTATCTCCAGTTGGAAACACTTCCTGAAACACAAAAACATGGATGCATTCTCCTGCTTCAAACTTCTCAATAGTTCTTCATAATCGCCACCTCTCTTTCTTAAAAAGGAAGTCTAAGAAACATTACTTGTATCAGAATCCCTGAAGATGGAGGATAAAAACCCTAATACCTGCCTCCTTATGGGTAAAATTCCCAAGGATCTGCCTAGGTCTGTATTATTGTAAGCACCCTTCATGACTGTTTTCCCAGGAACAGTTCTTTGCTCCTGGACATAGAGGATGCTGTCCATGACACTTGGCATGATTTATAAAGACCTTGATAATGAGGTCCTTATTTGCCTTGGACAGCCTCATTTCCCAATGGCCACTTTTGCTGACTGTTAATTGATTGCCCCTCAGAGCCAAATCCACTTTTCTTTGAACTGCTTCGTGATACTGGCCTTGGACCTGTCAGATGCTGCATTATGAGGTATTATGAACAGACAGTGCTGAAGGGACACTTCAAGGTCATCATCAGACGCATGTCTGTTTCTGGGTTCTGACTGCTGTTTTTGCAGGCTCCTTCCAGGTTTCTATGACAAGGCTGTCAAAGGTGTGGCCCAACTGTGTTCCCTCTCCAGCCGGTCTTGCTCACACTCCCACAGGTGGCTTCCTGCTCTCCACTCTGTCCTATGGGCCCCTCGTGACCTTCTCTCCCATCTAGTGGGCAGTATCCATGCCCTCTCATGGACAGAGGAACCTGGCCAGCTACAGTACATGGGGTCGCAGAGAGCCAGACATGACTTAGCAACTAAACAACAACCACTGCTTTGAAGAGTGAATCTCAGCCTTGGAGGAAATTCTCTTCTACATTTCTTTCTTCCTTAAATTCTTTCCTCAGTTACTCTTGAAGTTTTCTATCCTATATTCCTTGGAATTCCATTTTTCCTTTTAAAAAAATTTCAGACTTTTGTGGCCTCTTCTTTCCTAATGCTTTCTGGCCCATTCTTGTTTTACACTATATTACAGAATCAGGTCAAGGTTCACCTCTTCAAGATTGTCTTTCTTAGTATCTTCAGCTAAAGAGAAGAGCTTTCCTCTTTGTTCTCTCATAGGGTCTCTGCCACCTCTCCTCCACAGCCGTTATCTCCCATAAGCAAAATCCTTTATTTAATTCTCTATCACTCTCCATAGTCTTTGAAACTGAAGCAGTAGTATTCTATTCCTTAAGTGTTCACATCATCTAACACATTCTAGGTGTCTAATAAAGAACTTGTTCCATGAATAGCTACTGCTGCATTTTCTTCCCCTTCTTCTAAATTTATTCTTTTAATGAGGGAAGTTTTGAGGGTACATAATTTTGGGAAAGTGTTCTTTATCTCCATTCTGTATGGACTTCCTCAAGGCTGAATAAGCTTTTTGTCCTAAATCCACAGAGCAAAATGCTTTGTAGATAAAGAAGTGGGTACACTATAGTGATTTCTGTTACATTGAACACTGAGCTGTTAGGACTTGGACCAATGCCAGGGCACATTTCTCATTGACAATTAAACACCCATCAACTGGTAATGATGACTCCTAGACACTTGTGACACAGACCAGACAGAAAGGCTGTGATCTGGATGAGAAGGGTATTTGATCTCATTACTCATCTTTGGAGCCATTCACTGCCTCAGAATGTTGGATGACTAGATCCCTCAATGAACAGAAAGTTATGGAATATAGGTTTGTTTATAAGAAATTCACACATGCTATTTTAAAGAGTACACATATGATTTCTATTTGCTTTCTGTATGGCCACCTCACGCGAAGAGTTGACTCACTGGAAAAGACTCTGATGCTGGGAGGGATTGGGGGCAGGAGGAGAAGGGGATGACAGAGGATGAGATGGCTGGATGGCATCACCGACTTGATGCACATGAGTTTGGGTAGACTTCCGGAGTTGGTGATGGACAGGGAGACCTGGAGTGCTGTGATTCATGGGGTTGCAGAGTCAGACAGGACTGAGTGACTGAACTGAAGTGAACTGATGTGTGTTTTAGTAAACGTGGACCTAAAAGAAGCAGAAGATATTAAGAAGAGATGGTAAGAATACACAGAAGAACTGTACAAAAAAGATCTTCATGACCCAGATAATCACAATGGTGTGATCACTGACCTAGGGCCAGACATCCTGGAATGTGAAGTCAAGTGGGCCTTAGAAAGCATCACTACGAACAAAGCTAGTGGAGGTGATGGAATTCCAGTTGAGCTATTCCAAATACTAAAAGATGATGCTGTGAAAGTGCTGCACTCAATATGCCAGCAAATTTGGAAGACTCAGCAGTGGTCACAGGACTGGAAAAGGTCAGTTTTCATTCCAATCCCAAAGAAAGGCAATGCCAAAGAATGCTCAAACTACCGCACAATTGCACTCATCTCACACGCTAGTAAAGTAATGTTCAAAATTCTCCAAGCCAGGCTTCAGCAATATGTGAACCGTGAACTCTCTGATGTTCAAGCTGGTTTTAGAAAAGGCAGAGGAACCAAAGATCAAGTTGCCAACATCCACTGGATCATGGAAAAAGCAAGAGAGTTCCAGAAAAACATCTATTTCTGCTTTATTGACTATGCCAAAGCCTTTGACTCTGTGGATCACAATAAACTGTGGAAAATTCTGAAAGAGATGGGAATACCAGACCACCTGATCTGCCTCTTGAGAAATTTGTATGCAGGTCAGGAAACAACAGTTAGAACTGGACATGGAACAACAGACTGGTTCCAAATAGGAAAAGGAGTATGTCAAGGCTATATACTGTCACTCTGCTTATTTAACTTATATGCAGAGTACATCATGAGAAACGCTGGACTGGAAGAAACACAAGCTGGAATCAAGATTGCTGGAAGAAATATCAATAACCTCTGATATGCAGATGACACCACCCTTATGGCAGAAAGTGAAGAGGAACTCAGAAGCATCCTGATGAAAGTGAAAGTGGAGAGTGAAAAAGTTGGCTTAAAGCTCAACATTCAGAAAACGAAGATCGTGGCATCTGGTCCCATCACTTCATGGGCAATAGATGGGGAAACTGTGGAAACAGTGTCAGACTTTATTTTTGGGGGCTCCAAAATCACTGTAGATGGTGACTGCAGCCATGAAATTAAAAGATGCTTACTCCTTTGAAGGAAAGCTATGACCAACCTAGATAGCATATTGAAAAGCAGAGACATTACTTTGCCAACAAAGGTCCATCTAGTCAAGGCTATGGTTTTTCCTGTGGTCATGTATGGATGTGAGAGTTGGACTGTGAAGAAGGCTGAGCGCCAAAGAATGGATGCTTTTGAACTGTGGTGTTGGAGAAGACTCTTGAGAGTCCCTTGGACTTCGAGGAGATCCAACCAGTCCATTCTGAAGGAGATCAGCCCTGGGATTTCTTTGGAAGGAATGATGCTAAAGCTGAAACTCTAGTACTTTGGCCACCTCATGCGAAGAGTTGAGTCATTGGAAAAGACTGTGATGCTGGGAGGGATTGGGGGCAGGAGGAGAAGGGGACGACAGAGGATGAGATGGCTGGATGGCATCACTGACTCAATGGACGTGAGTTTGAGTGAACTCCGGGAGTTGGTGATGGACAGGGAGGCCTGGTGTGCTGAGATTCATGAGGTTGCAAAGAGTCGGACACGACCTAGTGACTGAACTGAACTGAAATGCTTTCTCAGCTATCAAATTCTAGTTTTCAAAAGTAGCAAAACTGTTGCATGATACGTACACAGAATTTGGTGTCAAAAAGAAACTTTTTAAATACAATATTTCTTTCTCAAGTTAATTTTTAAATTAACAATTAATGTAATTTTTTTAAAGTATTTGATTACTATTCCGTTTCCAAAAGGAGTATAATGGCAAGGAATGGTTTTCAGAGCATAATCATTTGGAAATCTGTACTGCACAGAGTAAGTTCAAGTTTGGTTTTCCAAGCAAGAAAAATGCAGTTGACTTCAATACATTTTAAATACTCTTCCAGCACAAATACAAATATGGGGCTGCCTTATTATTTTTGACATAGAATCGAAGATTTATCGAAGAATTTCAGAATCTTTGGATTTTACTCTTCCTTTGTGCAGAAACTACTCAATTTCTCATCTATGGAAAGTAATATGACATTCAATGGAATTTCATTTGTCCCTAATATTCCATAATATTTATCTGATACCTATTATCACTATATTTTACAGAACTTTTTCTGTATATTATTAAGTTTATTCCTCAAAACTGTGAAATCAATACAAATATTTTATAAATTATAAATTAGAAAATAAGATTCAGATAAGCAAGGAAGCATTGACTCAAGATAGTAACATTCAAAAATAACTTTGGGGGTCAGAAAATATGTGAGACATGAAAAATTAAGTAATTGAAGAGACTCTCCTTTGCCTAGAGAAAAAAAAAATCCTAAAATATACCAGAATGAAAATCAAACATATCCTAGGAATGGTTCCTGACTTGGTAGCCAGCATAAGTTTACCTCCTTTTCCCAGTTTTTCTTGGAGCATCACAGGTGAAACTAAATTACTACAGTATGCTTACATTCTGTGTCTTCCTGCAGCACAGCATGGGGGTTCAAAGTTTGGAGTCAGACCGCCTGAATTAGATGATTAGCTCTGGCACTTACTAGCTGAGTGAATTTAAAATGATTTACATATTCTGATCCTCAATTTTATTATTTGTTAAATGGAAATATAAATATCACCTATCTTCAGATTTTATTGTGTGGATTAGATGACACATACTTAGCAAACATTCAGTACTAGCTTTTAATCCTCAGTATTTTAAAAATTATTAAACATTATGATCAATAGTTTAGTCTGTTTCAGACAGCTTAACTACAAATATATATGCATTTAATTGTCACAACTTCCTTCTATGTGGCTTTTTATTTAACTTATTAAATAAAGGTTATTTAGGTCCCATATTTAACTTTTGAAAAAGATTATTCACTTTCAAAAAATGTGTTTCACTTAAGCACTATAAAGATACTTGTCTACTCAACAACAGTGCATGAAGTAGGTTTAATTGATTAACAAGTCAATGGATGCTAACGGCTTCTGATTGTCTGCCTGCATTGTTTAATGTAGTGATGCAAAGCAATTAATGATACAAAATTTGAAAATTTTACTTTTTAATACGCTTGGAGTACTTTCAGTCATGGTTATAAATAGTTGTTCTAAAAGCAGATTATAAAAATGCATACTCATTTCTTTTATGATCTGCATATGAAAATTTGCAAATCACTTCAATTGCTACATTAAATTTGATTTTTTTTTTTTTTGCATTTTGAAGAGTTGCAAAGGGCAAAGGTTCTAAACACATGTAAATTGAGATTGTATTCTGATTTGACATATTTACCTGACGTGTCTCCATATACCAGAACTTACTTTTCAATCTGAGGAAGAGGTAGGTTGTGAAAGGTTGTGAGAGATGTCAAACTACTGTGCCAAACAGCTCTTATCGCTAGACGTGTCATGGTCAGCCCTCATTAAAGGTCCCTGATTGTGCTTAAAACAGTACAGAAATCTGAATATAGAGGTCTCGATGTCACTCCTTGTTTAGGGTTCCTTATGGAGCATGACTGAAGCGACTTAGCATGCGTGCATTGGAAAAGGAAATGGCAACCCACTCCAGTATTCTTGCCTGGAGAATCCCAGGGACAGAGGAACTTGGTGGGCTGCCATCTATGGGGTCGCACAGAGTCAGACATGACTGAAACGACTTAGCAGCAGTGGCAGCAGCATGGAACAGTAATTACAGAAATTAGAATGAATTCATTAATACACTTGGAAAAATTATGGGCTCTGGTCAGTAGGAAACCTCAAGTTATCCATTTAATTTTATCTGGCTCAAATGAAGCTACAAACTATGTTATATAATTAGCTTCCTCATTATGAAGGGATATTAATATACAATCTTTTTCCTATTAAAATGTTGGGGGACTTTGTAATTTCCTTGGTTCTGTCTCGCCACAGCAAAAATCTGAAGTGACAGACAGACTAGTATTACAATTTCGTGTTACAGCTCAGTTTTATTTGGCAAGCAAAATAAAATACATCCTCCAGGCATGAAGATGGGCTGATCCAAAAGAGGTGAAGAGGAGAGAAGCCCCCAGCTCAATTTTGGCTCCTCTTTTTATAATATTTTTTCTCCTCCCCCTGAGTCTGCCTTATGTAAATTGGGCTAGTCAGGAGGGTTGTTGGTTTGACCTGAGGTCCTCATTCCAGTCACAACCTTCCTTTGTTCTATTTTCATAGGCTTTTCCTTTCTTTGTCTTTTAGCTACCTTTATTTTGGACTCTTTTTCCTTAATCTACCAGAATATGTATATTATATATGTATATATATATATTTATATATATATAATTCTTTTATAAAGTTTACCCATACATTCATTCCTGAAATTCTGCCTTTCCTTCAACAATATCAAAGCACATTGAGATTTGCTATGGAAATATTTTTAAAATATATATATATAATTTTAGGTAGTTAGAATAGGAAAAAGGAGTCCAGAATGGTGGTGGCTAAAAGATGAAGAAGAGAAAAACCCACAAAAATAGAACAAAGGAAGGTGTGAGGATCAGAGTGAGGACCTCAGGCGGAACAAACAGCCCTCCTGACTAGCCCAATTTACATAGGACAGAGGAAGGAGGAAAAATGTACAAAAAGAGAAGCCAAAATTGAGCCAGGGGCTTCTCTTCTCTTTGTGTCTTTTGGGTCAGCCTGCCCTCACACCTCGAGGATGTATTTTCCTTTGCTTGCCAGTAAAACTGAGCTATAACACTGGTCTATCCATTGCTTCAAATTTTTGCTGCGGTGAGACAGAACCGAGGAAATTACACATTCCCTTGTCATCTATGGTGCTGTTTATCAGATTTAACCTGGCTGAAACAACCTCAGCTTGAGAGGCCAAGCACAGCAGAATCCCAACTCGGCAAAAGCTCCTGCGGTGGAAGCTGAACATAAAGAAAACAAAGCACAGGGGACATGACGAGAAGCCTAGCGTGCTGGAAACCAGGCAGCAAAGACAAAGTTGGCAGAAAGCTCACGCAGCTTATTCTCAGATGCCAGGAGACCTCTGATTGGGATAGGAAGTCCTCACTCCTATGGCTGGAAGGACATATAGCTAACAAAATCTGAATTCCTTTACAATCTCTCATTTCTTGTTTCCTCAAACTCTCTGCAAACAGGCGAGCAGCAGTGGGTGCAGTTGAGAAACTGGCAGGGGCTACTCCTCAGCGTGCCTCATAGTCTCCACTATCCGCTGTGCCCTAGGAGTTGTTGCCCAAGTGGGTGGGGGTTCTTCTGTCCTTAATGATCAGGCCAAGGAAAACTCTGAGCACAGGTCAGGTATTTAGCATATTTTTAGGCAAGTTATGAAAGAGATTCCTCGGCACAGTTTTCCCACTGCTTTTTCCTCCTGTCCTTCAGCTCCTCTTTCCCAGGACTTGAGCCTGGCCAAAACTCACAGTGCCTGGTTTCAGGACCTCATGAAGCTCAGGTTCTTGATGTCTTATTGAAAAAAAAATTAAATGAGAGACACAGCAATAGGTAAGAAATGGATTTGTTTGGATAAGAAATATCAATAACCTCAGATGTGCAGATGACACCACCCTTATGGCAGAAAGTGAAGAAGAACTAAAAAGCCTCTTGATGAAAGTGAAAGAGGAGAATGAAAAAGTTGGCTTAAAGCTCAACATTCAGAAAACTA
>NW_011494678.1:285678-305763 GCF_000754665.1 Bison bison bison | reverse complement strand
TTGAGAGTCCCTTGGACTGCAAGGAGATCCAACCAGTTCATCCTAAAGGAGATCAGTCCTGGGTGTTCATTGGAAGGACCAATGTTGAAGCTGAAACTCCAATACTTTGGCCACTTGATGCGAAGAGCTGACTCACTTGAAAAGACCCTGATGCTGGGAAAGATTGAGGGCAGGAGGAGAAGGGGATAACAGATGATGAGATGGTTGTATGGCATCACCGACTCGATGGACATGGGTTTGGGTGGACTCCGGGAGCTGGTGATGGACAGGGAGGCCTGGTGTGCTGCAGTTTATGGGGTCAGAAAGAGTCAAGACACAATGAGTGACTGAACTGAACTGGAGTTTTCTAAAACGCATATGATCTCACATATTCCTGGTTGTCAATTGAACATATTCTGGTCTGGTTAGACTCTACCTACATATATCAACTCATTACTATGGTTATTCTTATTGGGGGCTTCTTAGGTGGCTCAGTGGCAAAGAATATACCTGTCAGTCCAGGAGCCACAGGAAACATGGGTTCAATCCCTGTATCTGGACGATATCCTGGAGGAGGAAATGTTAATCCACCCCAATATTCTTGCCTGGAAAATCCCATGGACAGAGGAACCTGGTGAGCTGCAGTCCATGGGGTTGTGGTCAATATCGGAGAAGGCAATGGCAGCCCACTCCAGTACTCTTGCCTGGAAAATCCCAGGGATGGAGAAGCCTGGTAGGCTGCAGGCCATGGGGTTGCACAGAGTCAGACACGACTGATGACTTCACTTTCACTTTTCGCTTTCATGCATTGGAGAAGGAAATGGCAACCCACTCCAGTATTCTTGCTTGGAGGATCCCAGGGATGGGGGAGCCTGGTGGGCTGCCGTCTATGGGATCACACAGAGTTGGACACAACTGAAGTGACTTAGCAACAATGTTCAATATAATTTATAATAGATGCAATCCTTGCAACACCTTGTAAGTGAGGCATGTGTTAACATTGATGAGAGAGCAGCTGAGACAGAGAAGATGGGAAATGTACCCATAGTTACCCAACTAGAAAGTGGCAGTTCTGCAATATAACCTGGTTTCTTCTTCAATGATGGAAACATTTACGAAAACTGAATCCTGTTTTCAGAATCAAATAAATTGGATGTATCCCCTACATGTGCAAATGTGGACAAGTTGTTTTACTTTTTTGAATGTAAATTTCCTCTTCTTTATAAAGCCTGGCCAAATTCCCAGAAGTGATACATGGTAATAAGCATAGCTGCTGCCCAGCAATTGGTACTGAAGGATGCAAATTACTTTATTACTGTTTTTTTTCTCTCTCTCATTTCTACTTTTCTTCCCTCCCATCTTCTTTCTCTGGCATAAAAGCGTAAAATAGACATCCAACTTCAATTTTGGAATCCATTTTGTTACAATTTATGTGACTTTGGGGATAGTACTCTGCCATCTGAACTAGTTTTCTTATATCAAATAAGGGATGCTGCTGCTGCTGCTAAGTTGCTTCAGTCGTGGCCGACTCTGTGCGACCCCATAGAGGCAGCCCACCAGGCTCCTCTGTCCCTGGGATTCTCCAGGCAAGAACACTGGAGTGGGTTGCCATTTCCTTCTCCAATGCATGAAAGTGAAAAGTGAAAAGTGAAAGTGAAGTCACTCAGTCGTGTCCGACTCTTATCGACCCCATGGACTGCAGCCCACCAGGCTCCTCCATCCATGGGATTTTCCAGCAAGAGTACTGGAGTGGGATGCCATTGCCTTCTCCAAAATAAGGGATATCCAGGTAGAATATGTATAATGTTTCATGTACAGTAGATACTCAGTAAATATTGTCTCCTTCCTTTCTTCCATTTTTTTTTTAAGTATGAAGCTCAGTGCAAATGTCAGATATTTTATGACTAGGTACTGAAAGAATGTCACCAAATTTATATGTAATTTGATATTCAGAGTGTCTCCAAAAAACAGCATTTAACTTCTTGTCTTCTAATTCTGCAAGTGCTATTTGCTGACACAATGTCATGGTTGCTTGCTGATTATTTAGAAAACAGTGCTTGTTTCTTTTCTAGACAGGAAAAAATATTCTCCTTCTCTTAATCCACCCTTGCAGTTGTATAGTAATCTCTCATATATTATTTGAACATGGTCATTTCCAAATACTTTTCCAGTGCAGAAATTTTATTATTTAAAGATTGACATCTTGCCCCTTTGTCTCTATATTAAATCCTTTTCTTTTACCTATGAAATCTCAAGATCTGTCCTTCTTCTTAAATTAGCTAATTTAATATTCCCATGGCTGCCTTGTCTGACCTCTACTTCAGTCTTCTTTGATCACTCAAAGTGCCCCTAAAATCATCACTTTGTCTATTATTTTTGTCTCCATCAACCCAGCCACACTTTTCTAGGCATTTTTCTTCTTTGATCACTTTCCTTATTCTCTATTTCCCCTTCATTTTTTCCTCTCCCCTTCTGTCTCTCATTGTTTATTATATACCTTTGTCCCTGCATTTAGTTCTTCTAATATCCATTTCCTTATCTTTCTTTCCCTGCCACTTTTTCCTGGCTGTTATCCAAATATCCATTTTGATTTGTCTTCCAAATCAAAAATTTACTGTTTTTCACAAGATGCAGAGAAGGTGGATTAAAGGAGGTAAGTAGTATATTTGTAAAGAAAGTAAATGTTTATATAACATACAATACATGGTAAAAGAAAGACTCTAGGCTTGGAAGTGACGTGTATGGGTAGCTAGGATTTTCTGTGGCGGATATATTTCCAATGCTAAAAACTAGAGGTTTGATGTGTGTCCAGTAAATGAAAGCTTTTCTGAGGAGACCTTAGAGAACTCATAACGTTGCTAGGAGCTAGTGCAAAATTAATTCTGCATCTTTAGTGCTTTCAATTTCTTGCGTGTGATTCCATTGTTATGTCACTGCTGTCACTTGACAACTGTGCAAGGTGGCTTAGTGATGTTATCTTTCTGTTTCATTGTTCGTTGCATGGAATGTATTTAGCTATTCATGCTGCTGTCTGTTTTCTGATGTTCCCGTTGCCTTTAAAGTCTTTATTTTTTCAGCAGCTTGTTCAAGATGAATTTGTAATATTTTACTAGGTATGAGTTGCAATTTGTGAGGTTGAAATACATGATATTGACATCTCTTGGTCATGTCAAATTTTTGAACTTTTTTCATAGATATTTTTGAGAACCGTTATGTTTGCATAATAGATAATTGAACCAAAATATTACCTTAATGAACTTCCTGCTAAATTCTCATGAAATACTTGTTTGATTTCTTGATGTATATAAATATGTGCTTCTGTAAAACAATTCTACTTTATTGTATTCATATAGAATTGTGATAAAGTTTCACATATATCATTTTTGAGGTTCAGGCAATCTCTGTGAAGTAGTTAAGCAGATATTGTTCCTCCTATTTATTGATGGAATAAAGCCTTCTAGAAGCATTTGGACATTCTCCAGGTCACATGGTATAAAAAGATTTGAAACTGGAATACTTAGATCCACTATAATTATGCATAATTCATTGCTTTTCCACCAAAATTTAAAGCCATTCATATGTGTGTAAAAATATGTACCTGCCTTAATGACTTTGAGTAAAAAATCATCCATATTTTCTTCACCATTATCATAACAGCTACAACTTGCCATCCACCATACTTGCATTATTTCTCATTCTTGGAACCGTAATTAATTACAATATAGACAAGGAAGATGGTGTCAGAGAGTTTTGATATCACGTCCAAAGTTATTATCTCAGAGACTAAAAGCACTAGTGCTGTTTTTGTTTTTTTCTGGCTGCACCACTCATCTACAGGATTTTTGTTCCCTGACTAGGCATTGAACGTGGGCTCTTGGCAGTGAAACAGGGGAGTCCTAACCACTGGACCACCAGGGAGTTCCCACTAGTCTTGCATTTTAACTTGCTCTGCATGTGTCTGAGTGTGTGTAATTTCTTGTGAACTAAATAACAAAATTTTAGAGAAGTTCTTTAGCACCACTTTGTTTCACAGTTAGTAAACCTATTTTGTGACTGCTATTCAGTTAAAGGAAATCAACCCTGAATATTTATTGGAAGAACTGATGCCAAAGCTGAAGCTCCAATACTTTGGCCACCTGATGCAAAGAGCTGACTCACTGAAAAAGACCTTGATGTTGGGAAAGACAGAAAGCAGAAGGAAAAGGGGATGACAGAGAAAAAGATGGTTGGGAGGCATCATTGGCTCAATGCACATGAATTTGAGCAAGCTCTGGGAGACAGTGAAAGACAGGGAGCCTGGCATGCTGCAGTCCATGGGGTCTCAAAGAATCGGACACGACTGAGTGTCTGAACAACAACATTCGGTTAAAAAGAAAAAACAGAAGTAGTAACTCGCAGTATATCACCAACAGGACTTCCAGATAATGTCCTCTCTAAATCCACTTGTCTAATATTTATTTTTGCATCAGGGAATCTGTGATCACATTAGTGACTTGGACTCACACACAGTGATCTACCTCCAAGTGACGACTGAGGCCAGCTGCAGATTGAGATAGATACAAAAATGATCAGAATATCTCACACAAACACATGCATGCGCACATATATTGCCCAAAATCCAGTCCGTCACTTTGCATTGATATCAGTATGGAACAAAAGACCATAAACGTAGTGGTGTAAAACAATATGAATTCATTTCCTCACAGTTTCTGTGGACCAGGAGGCTAAAGCTAGGTCTTCAGCTCAGGATCTCCAAAAAGCTCCACTGCATCTCAAAACAATGAAGGTAGCAACTGGGTTGTTTTTCTTTCTGGACCTGAGATTGTCTTGTGTCAACTGAAGAAAAATGCATAACCTAAAAATTGAGAATTATGTTATAGTTGGTAGACTTACTGAAGATTTAAGCAAAGGAGGCAGCCTCACAGCTCTGAAAGACTATTCCAAAGAGGTTATGAAGGAGCTGGGATAAATAGGTGTTTTTGCTAAAAAATAAAAGCATGTATTTGGATATCAAAAGATTATTGTTTACCACAAAAATCAGACTTCTGAAGTTAGTGTTTCAGATTCTCTATGTATGGCGAGAGTCTGGGCCCACTGAAGTTATACCTGTTTATTATTACTATTATCATTATGATTATTATTTCAGCTGTAAGAAATTTAATGTTAACATGTTTATTTATATTTTTTATGGAAAGGCATTTTATTTTTAAATATACCAGTGTGTACATATTAACTCCAAGCTTTTGTTTTTCTCCAGCCAGAAGTCCCCTCAGATACGTCATAGGGGGCTGCTCTAGTGGTAGATGGGGCTTCCTCTTCACTTTTTGCTCTTCTTTGTTGAAAATTTTATCTTGCTGTTGTTCTTTGCTGTTTCTCTTCTACTTGCAACCTAATGCATTTCTGATAATGTGAATATATTGTAAAATTAATAATTAGTGCCAAAATATATTTTTAGTATTAGAATAAAAGCTCATCAAATGTAAAACATTAAAATCATATTTTCCAGTATTTTTTAATTGTGTATATAAAATAAGAGTGTGATGGGTTTAAAATATTCTTAAATATTACCTTATGTACTTTTTTCCTGAAAAATGTCTTTCACTTTAGCCAAGACTACAATAGGTTAACTTCCCATAATAATAGCACTTCTGAAGAAAACACAGTTTCCCACCTTGTAGGTATATCCAACTGTAAGAATTTCCACTCCCTGAGAATTTAAGAGTCAGAGTCCAAGATTTACTAGCAGTGGAGCGATATATCATTATGGAATCCTTATTTGTAGCTCAGTACCCTCTACTGGCTGAGGGTCTGAGTGGCTATAATATTGATGATAATTTATTGCATAACTAATATTTTCCTACTGTAGCATTTAAATTAACCGTGTAACAGGGAGGATCTTTCCTGCTCTTATTCATTCAAAGGCATTTGGTGGAGTTGTATCTTTTTCATGTCAGAGAAAACATTAAACGTGATTAGCTGCAGGTATCTGTGCTTCATGATATCCAAGCAAAGTCCTTTTTATATTTCATCTTATAATTGTATTTGCAACTTAATGTTTGAAGTGTCAGTCTTTGTAAAATTAGCTCATCTTGTTATGATTTCGAGCTTTGATGTGAGTGAAAGGCTTCAATTGCAATGCAGAGTCACATCTGAGAGTAAACTGCATAGACAAAGAGACTTACAAGACTAGTAAATCAAATACTCGGAGCTGTCTATGTGGATTATGAGAGTATTTGCATAACTTTGAAGTATTTATACTGATGAAATTACAATAATTAAAATCATTGCTGTGTCAATTGCTAGATGCCACAAGGCATAGCAATTACTAGCATGCAAATCAGACTTTGTGTAAGCATTTTAAAGAATAATTACCTTATTTGATTCAGATGTGCCTGAAAGGCATTAAGAATTATTTGAGCTATTTTGCCTCCAACAATTTTAAGGCTTGTAGATAATGTTGTTGTTATTATCAATTATTTACTTTTGTATATCACTTTTCCTTATTTTGGTTGAGACTAAATGCCACAGATAAAATAAAAACACACAACTTTGCTGTAACTAGGAATAATTTACAATATCAGTTAAATCTGCATTTCTCTTCAGCAAACATTTTTCTTTTTAATAGGCTTGGCTCTGCTATGTCATCAGTTTTGTACTAAATAGCTAATGTATACTTGATGTCTACATTCACACAATTTAAGGTCAGGGTTCTGAATTGCAGGAAAATGCCAGAGTAAGAAAGTCAGACGTAAAAGGCTGCAAAATATTATCTCAGACATATTTATCACAGGATATGTACAGGTCAGGACTTCCCAGGTGGCCCTGGTGGTAAAGAACATGCTGTCAAGGCAGGAGACAGAAGAGACATGGGTTCAGTCCCTGGGTGGGGAAGAATCTCTGGAGGAGGTAGGACAACCTACTGCAGTATTCTTGCCTAGAGAATCCCATGGACAGAGGAGCCTGGCAGGCTACGGTCCATGGGGTTGCAGAGAGTCAGACACAACTGCAGTGACTTGGCACAGCACATATGTACAGTTGGACGCTTACCTAATTGAGAATTTTAGTCTTTCAAGTGAAATGTTTTACTTTCTAACTTTAATACCAAACCTTAAATAAAGCATTGAAATAAAAATGGATATCATACTGTAATATGTGATCATTTAGAAATTGTGAAGTACTTCCTCTAAGATTTTAAATAAAGTGATTGTTGTTGCTGTTGTTCAGTCACTAAGTAAGGCAGGTTTATTCCATATGATTGTTCTTTTAACAGAAGACTGAATCTCAATCTGCTTTGATCTAGGGAGTAAGTTATTTAAGTATAAAGACTTAAAAAAATGTTATATAGAATAATTGAGTTGTAAGTCAATGAATCAAGGCAATTATTTTCATGATTATCACTAAAAATGCTATATTTCTTGGTGCTTGCTGACTTTTCCCATGTCTCTCGATAAATATTTTCTCTAAATAGGTAGAGTTTATATGTTATTGCCATTGAAAATTCAAGGTATTTTTATGATACAAATTTTGCTGTTTTTAACATTTGTTACTTTGGTTTGTTGCCTGAGAGCTCCTGAATTTTCCTAAATTCCTAAATTACTACATTTAGGTAAACTAAAATTTATCTCTCCTTTTGGGATGACTATGGAAGTAATGTTTAGTTTTCATTTTACAAAAGGTATAACTATCTGAAAACTAAAACACTAGCCCAGAATATATTTTGAAAGTTAGTTTTGGATTTTGAAGTTAGTTTAGTAACTTTACTTGGAAAATATCGTCTGTGAAAAGAACATATATAAAGATAAGTAGGTGCTAAGAAATGAGTAATAAATATGTGAGATTTGTGCCTTTCCTTTCTATGTCTGTTTGCATCTGTAAAATTCATATGCCCTCTCATGCGATATAAAGTACAACAGAGAAGCATGAGTGGCAAACAAACATCTCTTTCTATAAGAACCCTTAGAAGAAAAGTCTGAGACTCTATCTGGCATATATTAGAAGCTCATTAAATATTTGTTAATTGGCTGAGAAAAGCATCTATATAAAAAAATCCACATGTACTAGAAGACATATTTGTCATAAAAATTAAGAAAAGTAAGCTTCTGTATGTAGTAAAAAGTTCAGTTACCATATCTTGCAAGAAAAAAAACAAAACCTGGATTTCATCACACCAGTTCTTGAAGCCATTAATTGTATTAGCTGAATTTGGATATTATAATTTTTAACAACACAAGTTGTTGAAATATGGGGGAAAAAAGCATGAAGATATAGAGTTCTTATAAAAAAATAAAGCTTTTGACAGGCTTTGATGTGCTCAACCACTGGAAATTAAAAAGATTTATTGATTTTTTGTTTTGATATATTTTTAATCCAATCTTCTTTTTTCTGGCCTCTCTTTCCTGTTGAGTGACTGTAAGTAAACTATTTGAGTCTTTCTATGTATTTCAAAATGTGTTTTTATTATTTTAAATAAAACTTTCAATAGATATGTTCCTTCCAATTCTTTTCTATCTTGTAAAGATACGTAGAAAGAAAAGTTCCACCAATGACTTAATTACATTGGTTTATGGCAACATTTTATGTGACTTAGTTACAGGGCCTGTAACAGCCCATAGTAAAGTAAAAAATGTTCCTCTGTTCCCTGTGGCAAAATAAATTGTTGATTCTGGGCAGAAAGTTGGACAACATGAATCCTTTTAGCATTACAATGCATTTGAATAATAGTGTCATTACTGTCAGTTCTCTCTTTAGTAAAAGATATGTGTGCTTAACCATAAAGGATCATAGTTCTCTAGCACACATCTAGGCAAGATTTATAAAACAAACTAAATTTTAGAAAATAATTTTCCAAAGTTTTCCCAGAGACTTTGGTCAAAAATTAACACTGACCAAACTATATGTCAATTTTGTCTTAATACGGTAAGAAAAAAGACATAGCATAGTAGACTACCTCTATATAAATATTTTTATTTCATTTTTTATATAGTTTGCATTCAAAACATTAAGATGATATGGTTATATTTATGTCAATATCTGTGTGTGTGTGTGTGTGTGTCTGTGTGTGTGTGTGTGTCTGTGTGAGTGTGAGATCTTAGTTCCTTGACCAGGGATTGAACCCCAGGTCCACAGTAGTGAAAGTGATGAGTCTTAAACCACTGGACCACCAGGGAATTCCCATATGTCAATATTCTTAATGTTTACAGGAAAGCATAACTCAGTAAGGCTTAGCATATAATACAGAATAGAACTCATATGGTCCAGAGCAATGACTCAAATAAGACTCAACCACAACATTCCCCAGAGAATGCTTTAATCATGGATTCCCATTGTCTTCCACAGAGTTGCAAAAGCAGAATTTCAGGGAAGTCAGCCTTGGGACTCTGCATTGCAAAGATGTCTTCTAGAGATGCTCATGCATAGTTAGGTTAGATAATCACCATCAGCTTTTAGTGTGCATAGCAGAGGCCCCAGAGGATACCAATAAGTCCCAGAGACAGTAAAATGAGTGAAAGATGGAGGTTTAAAACTTGACTAAGTGTGTCCTTTCTTTTTTTCTCTCTGTAAAGCAAAGAAAATTTATTTATTTCTTTTATAAAGTTTTAGTGCAAATATCATTGTGCAAAAAGATTTATAGCCATAAATAATTTAAAATATGTTTATTCTTACCTTCTGCTTTAACAAATGTTTAGGCTTCTAAAAGATCTCTTTTCCCCCTACATATATAGAAATGGATGAATATTTTCTTAACTTGAAAATTACCAAATACATACCAGAAACAAATTGCAGCATCATGTGTAATGGTGAAATAGGAAAATTTCCAAGAAAATCATGAAGAAGACAAACTAGTTCACTATCTATATTTTGATATCATTTTGAAGAGCTAATTCATTTTGAATTAATGCCATGATCATGAGAATAAACTAAGTTTTATATGCTAGAAAGGAGAACTCAAAAATAACATAAAATGCAAATCCAAGAGAATCAACAAAGAAACCATTAGAAACTGGTAGATCATGTGATCAGCTAAAATGCTAAGTGTCAAAAACAAAACTTTTCTATATATAAATTCTACCCAGTTGGATATATCACTGGAGAAATAGATCACTGGAGAAAATAGACAGAAATAGGAAATTCCCCAGCGAGTCCAGTGGTTGACTCTACACTTCCACCGCATGGGGAACAGTTTCAATTCCTGGTCAAAGAACTGAGATCTCACGGGCTGTGCAATGTGACAAAACAAACAAAAAAACAAATAAATATTGATTTAAAAATAAATAAAAATAGCAATAAATATTATAAAATACTTTTTTTAAATTTTATTTTATTTTTAAACTTTACATAATTGTATTAGTTTTGCCAAATATCAAAATGAATCTGCCACAGGAATACTTAAAAAGCCTCATCACAAATGTAGAGGAACTGTATGAAGAAAACTGTATATTTCTATTGAGAGATCAGTATAGAAAGACATAAATAAATGGATTTTAATAAAGATATGCTCTATTCTTGAAAGAAACAGTATAATAAAACAGGAAGAAAAATACTATAAAGATATCAAGTAGCTCAAAATCAACCTAAATATTCAATTCAGTGTAAGGTTAATGAAAAACAAAACTTCTGAAGGTCTCAGGCAAAGACTGTAAAATTTATGTAGAAGAATAAAACTATAAAATTATAAAAAAGGAAAAAGATTACATGATTGCAAATAAGGACTAACAAATAGATATATCATGATACCCACAAAGTTTGTATAATTCTGACACTGAAATCCACAGATAAAAGAGTCCAGAAATTAAACAATAAAATATGATACAGACATTTCATATTAATAAGGGAATATATATATATATATATACATATATATATGTAAAGTGAGAGAGAGAGAAGGAATTCTAGATAACATGGAATAATAAAGATCAGACATACCTTCCTACCTGAAATAATTAAAAACCAAGCAAAATGGTCTACAGATTGAACACCTGACAGTGACCACTGTGACCAGATTATCAATTGAGACAAGCTCCAAAACAGTTCCAGGTTACGTCCTAGAGAGAAATTCCAGGACACACTGTACAAGATGGAGTTGAGCCATTTTCTTAAGGAGATAGAGCTGAGAGTCCAAGGAGGCCGTAACCCCTTGAATCCCCAGGGCAGATGGTCATCGAGGACAGGATTGCACATAGAAAGAACTTCAGGACTTCCCTAGGGCTCCAGTGGTAAACAATTCGCCTGCCAATGCAGAGGACATGGGTTCAGTCTCTGGTCTGGGAAGATTCCACATTCTGGGTGGCAACCGAGCCCGTACACCACAACTACCGAGCACACATGCCACAGCTTCCGAAACTCATGTGCCCCAGGTCCTGTGCCCCAGCAAAGAGAAGTCACCACAACGAAAAGTCCATGCACTGCAATTAGAGAGTAGCCCTGCTCCTTGCAACCAGAGAAAGACCGTGCAGCAATGAAGACCCAGTGCAGCCAAGAATAATAAAGAAATAAATACATTTTAAAACGAAAGAAAGAACTTCAGAGATCCAGTAGGGGACCACCCTTAATTCTTTAGCTGAGTACAAGCCAGTGCATACATGTGAGTACCCAAGACTGGGAAACAAATAAATGAACAAAAGTAACAAAGGAAAGAATTCCTATAATTCTCTAAAGGCAGGGAATTTACATTGCCACCAGCCAGAGTAGAAATGCTAGTAATTCATGGGACATCAGGTGGAGTACACAGAAAGATATTGCCTCAATAGTGGAGCAAAATTAGCCTTAGACTAAAGACTGATCTGGTCTTGCATAATAAAATCTAAAAGCAAAGCTAAAATGGATCTGTTTTAGAAAAGCTGTTTCTAAGTGACTTAACTGCATTACAGTATAATGCTCAAGAATATTTATAGAAATACAAAAATATCCAACACTCAATAATGCAATGTAAAAAATGCTTGGCACTCAATCAAAAATTACTAGAGATGTAAAGAAATGGTGGAAATACAGCTCACAATACAGAAAAATTGAATTGTAACATAGTGAAATATGATAAATATTATATAATTAGTAGAAAAAGAGATAAAACAATTATAACTATATGCCATATGTTCAGGAAAGTAGAGAAGAAATTGAACGTGATCTTTTAAGATGTGTAAGAAGCAAAAAGATACACTACGGATCTAGACAGAGGAATGAAAAGTACTGGAAGAGCACATATAAGAGTAAATATAAAACGCTTTTTTTTTTCTTCTTTTAAAATATTTTTATAAGATAATTGACCATTTAAAACAAATAATAATAGTAAAGTTTGGGATTTTCAACATATTGAGGAGTAAAATGTATGATAATGACACCACAAAGGCCAAGAAAGAAACAATGAAAGATTACTCTCACAAGACTCCTACTTTCCAAGGAATTCTCCAGGCAAGAATACTGAAGTGGGATGCCATTCCCTTCTCCAGTGGATCTTCCCAACTCAGAGACTGAACCCAGGTCTCCTGATTTCAGGCAGATTCTTTACCACTTGAGCCACCAGGGAAGCCCTTCAGTTCAGTTCAGTTCAGTCGCTCAGTTGTGTCCGACTCTTTGCGACCCCATGAATCACAGCACATCAGGCCTTCTTGTCCATCACCAACTCCCGGAGTTCACTCAAACTCTTGTCCATCAAGTCGGTGATGCCATCTCATCCTCTGTCGTCCCCTTCTCCTCCTGCCCCCAATCCCTCCCAGCATCAGAGTCTTTTCCAATGAGTCAACTCTTTGCATGAGGTGGCCAAAGTACTGGTTTCAGCTTTAGCATCGTTCCTTCCAAAGAATTCCCAGGGCTTATTTCCTTCAGAATGGACTGATTGGATCTCCTTGAAGTCCAAGGGACTCTCAAGAGTCTTCTCCAACACCACAGTTCAAAAGCATCAATTCTTTGGCACTCAGCTTTCTTCACAGTCTAACTCTCACATCCATACATGACCATTGGAAAAACCATAGCCTTTAGTAGATGGATCTTTGTTGGCAAAGGAATGTCTCTACTTTTGAATATGTTGTCTAGGTTGGTCATAACTTTCCTTCCAAGGAGTAGGCATCTTTTAATTTCATGGCTGCAATCACCATCTGCAGTGATTTTGGAGCCCCCAAAAATAAAGTCTGATACCGTTTCCACTCTTTCCCCATCTATTTGCCATGAAGTGATGGGACCAGATGCCATGATCTTCATTTTCTGAATGTTGAGCTTTAAGCCAACATTTTCACTCTCCACTTTCACTTTCATCAAGAGGTTTTTGAGTTCCTCTTCACTTTCTGCCATAAGGCTGGTGTCATCTGCATATCTGAGGTTATTGATATTTTCCCGGCAATCTTGATTCCAGCTTGTGCTTCTTCCAGCCCAGCGTTTCTCATGATGTCCTCTGCATATAAGTTAAATAAGCAGGGTGACAATATACAGCCTTGACATACTCCTTTTCCTATTTGGAACCAGTCTGTTGTCCCATGTCCAGTTCTAACTGTTGCTTCCTGACCTGCATATAGGTTTCTCAAGAGGCAGGTCAGGTGATTTGGTATTCCCATCTCTTTCAGAAGCCCTTAAGATATTCTAAAATCTCATCTTCATAAGACTCAGCCATTAGATACCCCAGCATAAACGAAGAGAACCTATACTGTCATCACTGGTTGATCTTACAATGCCATTTTTACCATCAGGTCACACATGCTAACTTGCTCTTCCTTTATTTGTTCTAACATCGTCATGCAAATTTACTCTAAAATGAATCTGAATGCCAGTTCACCAGCCATTCACCCTGTGTGAATGAAGCCCAGCTAAATGTGAGGTGCCCCCAGTTATAGAAAACTAACATTGGAGCTACATCAAACAGGGAAATGATTTTTAGTTACAGAATAGAGAAATTCTAAGTCAGTACCAAATTATGAAGTTTCTGTACCTTTTATAATGAAGTTTTGTGAAACTCACAAACATTAAAAATTGGTCTTGTGTCCACTCTCTCTCTCTTTTTAATTGCTATGCTTACTATTACTTTAGAGAAAGGAAGTAATCCTTCCGGTTGGGCTAAATGCACCTCTTTCAGTTGCCTGGAAGACTGAAATGGAATTACATCCCATGAAGGACTTTGAAAGAGTTGAAGTATGTTGTAAATTTGATAAGTATTGTGCAGGTCAGCTCTTCCTCTGCAAATTTCTCTTCACTTGTCCTCCAGTTTCACATTTCACAGAGACATACCCTAACATACCTTGAGCAGAGTATTTGAATGATCTGAAATCAATCCTTAGTCCTGCTGGTTCTCCAGCATAAGCTTTTAAGAGCTTTCCATTCATGCATGGCTAAATGGAAAAGAAAAGAATATCATCAGGACTCAAAGGATAGTCTCTTTGATACAAATTAATTCATGAAAAAAATTTTTAAGAAGATATATGCTTTAATTTTTAAATAAATTGAACAGTAAAATGAATGTATTAAGCAAGACAGGACTATTTAAAAGAACAACATAAAATGTGAAGAGAGGGTGCAATTAAATAAAATAAGTAACAAAACAATATATTGTATGCTTCACTATAGAACACAGTGAATTGTCTGTAGAAAAGACAAGTATTCAAAGAGCACAGGAAATTATAAAGAAGAAAATTAATGGGAAGAAGATTACATAAATGGGGATAATTATGGAAGTCTAACCTACAAATAATGAGTCTTCTCGAAGAAAACAACACATATAAGGAATAATAAAAAATGTATTAATTTTTAAAGTAGTAAGACAATTTACGCAAGGGCTCATTATTATCTGGGAAAAATTACTAAAAAGAAATCCATGTTTAGGTTTTAAGAAATTAGTAGGGTTCCAAATATAAAGAAAAAAATTATAACTATCAGGTAGAAATGAATAACTTTTAAAGGAAATGTATGAAACATAAAGAAATTACACATGAAAGTATGAGAAAATTTTCATGAGTCAGATTTTTCTCAAAACATCAAAAATAGCAATATTAATTGTCTCAGATGATTTCTGTAGCAACATGGTTGAAAGCAAATAAATTATGATTATAGATAGGGTAGAAATAATAGAAAATTTAAAATATAAGGTATGAAACACAATAAAGGGAATTTTTTTATCTTACTAAAATATTCAATCACAGTGATAAAAAGGGTGTCATATTATTCATGCTATAACAAAGCATTTAAATGGTTTAATGTAATAAATCTCTTTAATGTTGCACTTCAATGCAGGTACTGGGAGTTCTCTATTCCATTCTAGGAAATAGTCTGCAATTTAGTTGTTTTATTATTTTCTAGAGCCTTGCTATCCTCTACTGATATTTCAGAATATGAACAACACACAAATGAAGAGAAACTGTGAAGAATTACAAAAAGAAGTTTAGAGATCAGTTGTAAGTGGCATTAATAATTTCCCTACATATTCTATTGGATAGAGAGGCTCATCACACAGTGTCACCAAAAGCAAGGCAAATATAGTTAAGCAGTATCTTGGGAATAAAATAAGAAAACTGCAATTAGTGATATTAGTGAGCATTAGTTTTCCTTGTTACATGTACTAAACATTTACATGTCAACAATAACAATAAAAGCTAAATATTAAATTCTAGTAAAAACTGATGAGAAATTGGATGTATTATACTATTTTAATATATAGTTATGTTAGAAGCTAAAAATTAAAAAGTTTATGATTAAAATAAAATTGTAAATATGGTAAATATAGACTGTATTGCCTTCTGATGTGTTTATAAAATATACACAAAAGTAATAAGGTATTTTTCAATAAAGCAAGCTTCATTGGAAGAGGTTAAATTGGTTGTAAATTGACCTTATGAGTTAATTAAATTATTTTATATAAATCATTCATTTCATGACAGTACCTTGTATAACCATTGATGGGTATAACTAAATATACATGGATCTAAAAGATACCTTAGAATATTAATATAATATGTGGAATTAATTGAGAAATTATCATGAATTTAAAATTTATATAATTTTTGATTAAAAATAGAGCACAAAATAGATTTTTCTCTAGGTGGGGAGAAAAAACATTTCAAGTTATTGTAAAAGAAAAACTATAAAGAAGAAAGTGTAATTTATATATGATTATTAATTTATGAGTGAAATGTAAAGTTACATTGGTATATTCCAGCAAATTGTACAAAAAATAATACCACAATTTTATGTAGCTAAGACAAATAAATAACAGTATTAGAGATGTGGATGGAGAAATTACAAATAAAAAAAGTATTCTAAACTTAAAAATGCTGGGAATTCCCTGGTGGTCCAGTGTTAGGACTTGGTATTTAACTGCTATGGCCCTGATTCAATCCCTGGTTGGGGAACTAAGATCCCACAACCTGCACGCTGTGGCCAAAAGAAAAAGAAAGAAAAAGCTTAGTTATACTAATATTTTAAAATGTAAAATGCAATTTTATTATAAATACTGAATTGTAATCCCCAATCACAAAATTTTATGAAGACATGAACGTGATAAATGTGGAATTCAAACCAATTCTATGAATTGGTTCAAACTTTTTTGACAAAACCTATAAAAACATTCATAAATTGTTGCATGATTTTTTTCTTTTGTTAATCTCACCATAACTCTCAAATACCAGGAAAACAATTTGTGTAAGGAGTTGTTCACTGAAGTATTTACATATATACAATATGAGAATACATATACTTTTTTAATGGTGATAAAAATACAAAAGATGTATGCATAAGCACATTACAGTATTCTTTTAAAAGCAAAAGACAAATAACCCAGATATTCACCATCAAAAAATGAACTTAATAAGGAATCAACAAAATGGAGTAGCATACATGTATAAAAAGCAATGAGGACTATCTCTAATAGATAACTATGAATTGATCACCAGGATATATTTATAAGTAAAAGAGTCAAGTTAAAGTTAAGTGTATATAACTATGAAACAATCAAAAAAAGAATGTTTGAATATATTTACTTACCCAAAAATGGGTTGATTTAGGAAGGAAAAACTATGAAACTTGACCAAATAAAGATTTACATAAGTGGGTAGAGAGGGAATCCAGTGGAAAGACAGGAGTAAAAGATCCTTTGAATCAATAATTTTTATAAAATTAATTTTAAATTTCTGCAAATATTTTATACTAACATAAGGCAAATTAAAAATCCATAAAATCAAAAGTAAAATTTTAAATGTAAATTTCACTGTGTATTAGTTGGCAGAAAAAAAGTGTGCAGAGAGGAACTATTTTGAATGACTTTAAGCCCCAGAGACTTGACTGTAAAGTTCAAGTGATGAAGCATATGTTAAAACACAAAGAATCATTAAATTGATTAATACATAAATAATCTTTTTAGTTGTCACATTGTAAATGGTATCGATATTGTTATTTTGAATCTGTTTCAAGTTTGTTTTTATAAAGGCTCAGTTATATTGCTATTGAGAAGCTATATTTCAATATGGAAGAAAGGGGATACATAACTCACATTGATGTAGCTAAGTAAAATCCAGTGGTCTTGAATTTTAATTGATAGTGATAGTATGAATTTATGATACCATGATACTATTTCCTAACTCTCTCTTTTAAAATGTCTAGACAGCTTGACCAAGTATCACTAAAGGTACTATTGTTACAGAAATTGTGGTCTTTACTATTATTTCCTAGTAAGAGAAAACAGAGCTCTGGAGAAATATCTGATTTCCAGACCTGACACAAGAGTTTTAAAAGGCATTATAGGAACTAATAAAGATCAAGGAATCTATCAAAAATTGGAAGAGTCATATCAAAAGAACTCCAAAGCCAACTGGGATAGGTTCCCACTAGTCAAAAATGGGGCAACTTGAGCTTCAGTAAAGATAATAACTGAAATGGATTGAAGAAAATTTAATAGATTTAAATTATTAGTCCACAATAAAATTAAAATAAATTTAAAAAATCCCACAGTCAGTAATCTCTGTTGTTAGAGAACTAGTCTCTTATTTTGAAAACTGATAAAGGACAAAGCAAATATTTTTTCCCCCACTCCTATAGGAATTGTACTCAGGTATGCAGGTCAGGAAGCAACAGTTAGAACTGGACATGGGACAACAGACTGGTTCCAAATAGGAAAAGGAGTACGTCAAGGCTGTATATTGTCACCCTGCTTATTTAACTTATATGCAGAGTACATCATGAGAAATGCTGGACTGGAAGAAACCCAAGCTGGAATCAAGATTGCTGGGAGAAATATCAATAACCTCAGATATGCAGATGACACCACCCTTATAGCAGAAAGTGAAAAGGAACTAAAAAGCCTCTTGATGGAAGTGAAAGTGGAGAGTGAAAAAGTTGGCTTAAAGCTCAACATTCAGAAAACGAAGATCATGGCATCCGGTCTCATCACTTCATGGGAAATAGATGGGGAAACAGTGGAAACAGTGTCAGACTTAATTTTTCTGGGCTCCAAAATCACTGCAGATGGTGACTGCAGCCATGAAATTAAAAGATGCTTACTCCTTGGAAGGAAAGCTATGACCAACCTGGATAGCATATTCAAAAGTAGAGACATTACTTTGCCAACAAAGGTTCGTCTAGTCAAGGCTATGCTTTTTCCAGTGGTCATGTATGGATGTGAGGTTGGACTGTGAAGAAGGCTGAGCGCCGAAGAATTGATGCTTTTGAACTGTGGTGTTGGAGAAGACTCTTGAGAGTCCCTTGGATTGCAAGGAGATCCAACCAGTCCATTCTAAAGGAGATCAGCCCTGGGATTTCTTTGGAAGGAATGATGCTAAAGCTGAAAGTCCAGTACTTTGGCCACCTCATGCGAAGAGTTGACTCATTGGAAAAGACTCTGATGCTGGGAGGGACTGGGGGCAGGAGGAGAAGGGGACGACAGAGGATGAGATGGCTGGATGGCATCACTGACTTGATGGAAGTGAGTTTGAGTGAACTCTGGGAGTTGGTGATGGACAGGGAGGCCTGGCGTTCTGTGATTCATGGGGTCGCAAAGAGTCTGACACGACTGAGTGACTGAACTCAACTGAACTGAACTAAAGAGATGACAAAGGAAAGCTTATCTATGTCTATGTCTACATCTATATCTAGCCATATTTTGTTTCTTGTTGTTTAGTCACTACGTTATATCCAATTCTTTTGCAACCCTATGGACTGCAGGCTACCTGGCGTCTCTGTCCATGGACTTCCTAGGCAAGAATACTGGAGAGGGTTGCCATTCCCTTCTCTAGGGGATCTTCCCAAATCAAACTTGTGTCTCCTGCATTGGCAAGCAATTTCTTTACCGCTGAGCAAACAGGGAAGCTTGTCTCTCTCTCTCTCTATCTATATATCTCAGATTATAAACAAAGAATAATTATAATATCACCATTTTGCAACTCTAAACGAATTATTGCATGTAGGCAATGATCATCAATGAGAAGGAACAGCCAGACAGAAAGTGTTGTGTATTACATGTTTAGGCACAGGTTGTCTGGTTGTCTCTCTTTTGATGATTGTAAATATCATTGATGTTTCCCTTTTATTACTTTTGCTTGATTTTCCTACATTGTGTATGTGTGTGTGTGTTAGTTGCTCAGTTGTGTCTGACTCTTTGTGACTCCATGGACTGTAGCTTGCCAGGCTTCTTTGTCCATGAAATTCTCCAGGCAAGAATAGTGGAGTGAGTAGCCAGCCCTCCTCCAGGGGATCTTTCTGAACCAGGAATCGAACCTGAGTCTCCTTCATTGTAGGCAGATTCTGTATCATCTGAGACACTAGGGAAGCCCTTCTTTCTACTCTACTTTATAATAAAATATTCTAGAGCTCTGTCTTTGAATATTCCCTACATAAACTTATTTAAGCTCATGACTTTAGATGCCATTTATATAATGATGGTTTCCAAATTGATACCTTCAAACCAGATATCACCAAGCTAGTGTAACCAACTGTTCATTTAACATATACTCATGAATGTTGTATTTTCAAGTGTAACATATTTGCAATTGTTATAGGTTATATTTTGTTCCCACTCTCCAAAAAAAAAAAAATATATATATATATATATATATATATATATATATGGCTTGGACAGAAAGTTCATTCAGGTCTCCCATAAGATATTACAGGACAAACTTTTTGGCCAACCCAATACATATAAAA
>NW_011494678.1:227560-285578 GCF_000754665.1 Bison bison bison | reverse complement strand
TGTGAAAGGTGAAAGTGTTAGTTGCTCAGTCATGTCTGACTTTTTGCAACCCCATGGACTGTAGCTCATCAGGCTTCTCTGTCCATGGATTTCTCCAGGCAAGAATACTGGAGTGGATACCCATTCCCTTCTCCAGAGAATCATCCTGATCCAGGGGTCAAACCAGTCTCTCCTGCATTTCAGGCAGATTCTTTACCATCTCAACCACCAGGGAACTACATCAGTTCAGTTCAGTCACTCAGTCATGTCCAACTCTTTGCAACCCCATGGACTGCAGCATACCAGGTTTCCCTGTCCTTCACTGACTCCCAGAGCTTGCTCAAACCCATGTCCACTGAGTCGGTGATGCTGCTCAACCATCTCATGCTCTCTCCTCTCATCCCCTTCTCCTCCTTCAATGTTTCCTAGCATCAGGGTTTTTCCAATGAGTCAGTTCTTTGTATCAGGTGGCTAAAGTATTGGAGTTTCAGCTTCAGCATCAGTCCTTCCAATGAATACTCTGGGTTGATTTCCTTTAGGATTGACTGGTTTGAACTCCTTGCAGTCCAAAGGACTCTTAAGAGAGTCTTCTCCAACACCACAGTTCAAAAGCATCAGTTCTTCAGTGCTCAGCTTTCTTTACAGTCCAATTCTTATATCCATACATGACTACTGAAAAAAACATAGCTTTGACTAGACAGACTTTTTCAGCAAAATAATGTCTCTGCTTTTTAATATGCTGTCTAGGTTGGTGATAGCTTTTCTTCCAAGGAGCAAGTGTGTTTTAATTTCATGGCTGCAGTCACCATCTGCAGTGATTTTGGAACTCCAAAAAATAAAGTCTGTCACTGTTTCCATTGTTTCCCCCATCTATTTGCCATGAAGTGATGTGATGGGACCAGATGCCATAGGACCAGATATATATAGATATATATGCATATGTGTATGTATATATATTTATGTCGTCAGACTCAGAATGTCACTGAGTCTGTCACACAAATGTTTCCTATTTGGAAATAGGGTTGCTGCACATAAAATCAGTTAAAGTGGGGGAAAGTAAGATGAAGTTATTATAGTGGTATGACTGGTTTCCTTATAAGAAGATGACCATGTGAACTCACAGAGATACAGGGAGAATGCCTCATGCCAGGAGACAGATTGGAGTTTTGCTACCACAAATGGAATGTTTGAAACCAGAAGCTGGAAGAGGCAAAGAAGGGTCCATAGAGGCTTTGGTGAGAGGATTTCCCAGCTGATACCTTGATTTCAGACTTCTAGGCTCCATAATTGTGAGAAAATATATTTATGTAGTTTTAAACTACCCTATTTGTACTAATTTGTCACAGCATTCCTAGTAAAACAATACAACAGTCTAATTCCTGATTTTCCATTTTCCCCAAACCTGCTCCTCTCTTAGTCTTCAATTTAGTAACTCCGATTCCACCCCTCCATATGTTTAGGATCAAAACTTTGAACTCATGTTTGATTATCTGTTTGACATTTACCATGTTTAAACCATCAGCAAATCCCAGTGGTGTAACCTTTTAAATATGTTGCAAGGAAGAGCCAATTCTGACTCCATGATGGATCTGTTTCTTTAACTTTGTTGTTGTTCTGTTGCTAAGTCATGTCCAACTCTGTGATCCCCTGAACTGTAGCACACCAGGCTTCCCTGTCCATCTCTATCGCCTAAATATCTTAGAATAAAGTCAGAATAATGTCTTTCACTGCTCAAGGTCCTACAATGGCTTTCCAAATTAGACAGAATCCTTAACATGGTCTAGATGGCCATTCCTACCACTTCCTGTACCTCTTCGACCTCACCTCCTAACTTTGTCCCCACTCCAACAATGTATGACACAAAGCCTACTTGTTTGCTCTTATCTGTGTCAAATATTCTTTCTACACATATCACACAATTCATTTAAATATTCATGGTTAAATATAGTCTTATCTCTAAGACCTTGCCTGACCTCCCTTTTTATATTATAACAGCTTTACTCCTCCTCCTCCTTCTCTGCCTTATTTTTTTTCACAGTGATAAGTGAAAATGTTAGTCTTTCAGTTGTGCCTGACTCTCTGCGAACCCATGGACTATAGCCTGCCAGGCTCCTCTGTTCATGGTATTCTCCAGGCAAGAATACGGGTGTGGGTAGCCATTCCCTTCTCTAGGGGACTTTCTCGACCCAGGGATTGAGCCGGGCTCCCCTGCATTGGAGGCAGATTCCTTACCGTCTGAACCTCTCCAACTGGCACAATATAAAATTTCCTTAACATTTTTCTTCCACTAAAATGTATACCCCATTGAAGCACATTTTAATCGTTTATTCACTGCTGTATCTCAGATTTTAAAAGAAGGCCTAAAACATAATAAGTATTTTATAGATACTTGTATAAATTAATAATTACAAGGGAGACATACCATTCATCAATTTGAGTAAATAAGCTATTTTAAAAGGCTATGTATATTTATTACATGTGTGTAAGATAAATATTGTAGCTATAGATGACATGTTTCTTCATCTAAACTTGTCTATCAAGACCAGTTTTCGGAATGAAGCAGTTTGATTTACTTCTTTATTTAAAGTGATAAAGCTGTATTTTTTTAGTGATAAGATTTAACATTTCATTATATCATATCTTTCCTTTAAATTTTGCAATTGAGTAATGATGCTAAGGTATTTGTCAAGAATTCTCTCTAATCTAATTAAATTTCCTTTTGCCTAAAATAATACATTAGAAATATGTAAGATTTTACCAATGATATACTCCACTCTCTCATGCATTTTCTTTCTATAAATTGTGTTGCAAAATGAAAACATAAGCAACTCTGAACCATCAACTCACAAATAATCTATCTTTCAATTTAAAACGTGATATTTCTATTCAGTAAACTTAATACTCTTGACCATATAAGTATATTAAATAATAATATCTAATTACCAACCATTTCTTATTCTTATGAAATGTCTTTGAAATGTCGAATTTTCATGCAGAGTAGATGTCTATTGTATTTTACTGCCAAAATAACATGTTTCAAATAGTAAAACGGCAGGGGAATACTGACCAAGCTATTAATAAAACACACCAGCTTTTAGCTGGCATAGCAGCCTTCTTTCCATCAAACATGTCTCAGCCTTTAATAAAGAAACTCAAGTGGTGTAGGTGAAAAATTACTTTTCTCACCCGGTCATCTGTCTGTCATGTATTATTCAGGTCACCAATGTTTGTCCTGAACTGTATCATTCTGTAGTTGTGTCAGGTATGAGATATGTTCAGTGTAATTCCATCAGACTTCGTGAAGTTGATTAGAACAGATCACCTTTCGGCATGGGCACGAGTTATCTCAGCAGATTGAGTGAAAAAGACTTATTTATCTTTGACTTATAATAAAGAAAGAGATGAGCAAATTTATCCATTAACTTGAAAAGAGTCACATATTTGGTGTGAAAACAAACTATAGTCGGTAATTCTATTGAAAACACTATAGGGCATGGATGTTCCTTCTGGAGAAAGAAAAAGCTTATAATGGAGTCTGCATTTGATAGCATGACTTATTTAACCAAAGCACATGCATTTTATTATATTCCTTAAAATGGTAAATCTTTATCCCAGAACAAAATGACAAAATGAAATAAAATATGCCAAACCTTTGATGGTTTCCATTGCCTTTTATCCAGCATTTTTTTTTGCAAAACAATTTGCACTTTGAGTTTTCAAAAAATAATCTTCAAAGTTTATGTAATAATTATACTATTATACTTTGATTAAGTCATAGATTGATTTTTGCTAACAGATTCTAAAACATTTCATAACTCAAAATATTTGTGAAGAGGTTTGGACTAATCAAAAGATATGTGAGTTAGGTGTAAGGAAACCTAAGGTCACGTCTGATGTGACCTGAGATCCTCATGTTCCTCATCTAGCTAATGAATAAGTGAGTAGGACTCATGGTCCTGGAGGCAGAGAGAAAGCAAAATGATATATATGTGATTATACAATAGAGCTAAGTTTGGGCTCAAATTTGAACTCTGCTACTTACTAGAGTCATGATTTAAATATGTTTCTAAATTTGTAAGTGAAAGACCATATGGTGCATATCTAGCACATAGTAATATGTGTGTATGTGTATGTATGTATGGGCTTCCCGGGTGGTTCAGTGGTAGACTGCCAGCCAAGCAGAAGACACAGGAAACCTGGGTTTGATCCCTGGGTCAGGACGTTTCCCCTGGAGAAAGAAGTGGCAATCCACTCCAGTATTCTTGTCTGGAGAATCCCATGGGCAGAGGAGCCTGGTGGGTCACAGTCCATGGGGCCACAAAAGAGTCAGATATGACTTAATGACTAGACAGCAATGACCATACTCATCTTACTTTACATCCTAAGAAACTAGTTTTTAAAATTGTTTGAAATCCATTCATAGACTTCTAAGTTCTCTCTGTGAATTATGCTATGAGATCATTCCTTTTATCTTTTATGGCTTGAAACTTATTAGTGATTTAAAGCATCCAAACCACATCTCTTCCACTGTACCTCTGGGTTACCTTTGTGTGTGTGTCTGCTCAGTTGCTCAGTTGTGTCCATTTCTTTGTGGCCTCCTGGACTGTAGACCATCAGGTTCCTCTGTCCATGTAATTTTCCAGGCAAGAATACCGGATCAGGTTGCCATTTTCTAATCCAGGGAATTCTTCTCAACCCAGGGATTGAACACATATCTCCTGTGTCTCCTGCATTGGAAGGTGGATTTTTTACCATCAGGCCATCTGGAAAGCCCCTTCCTCATTTACAAAATATAAATAATAACAATATTTTAATGACTTTATTAAACATTAAATTATATTTTAGCATAGTGTAACCTATTTAACTTATAATAAACAATCAAATAAAGATAACCTTCATGACATTTAAAAATGTGATTAACAAATTTGACTGAATAAACATAAAATACCAATTATAAATTTGGGATATTTTAATCAATTAAAAACATAAAATCTCTGAATGCTTGGGAAATAATCTATTTTTTAAAATGCATTATTAAGAGAAGAATTTACAATGGAAAGTAAGAAATATTTTGATTAAATGATAATGAAACTACAATAAAATATGTAAGATTCAGATAAAAGTATGCTTTAAGATAAGCTGTGCTGTGCTTAGTTGCTCAGTTGTGTGCAACTCTTTTGTGACCCACGGACTATAGCCCACCAGGCTACTCTGTTGATGAGATTCTCCAGGCAAGAATACTGGAGTGGGTGGCCATGTCCTTCTCCAGTTAAAATATATAAATGCATATATTAATAAAGGAAGGAAATCAATAATCTATGCTTCTAAAACATTGTTAGCTAGAAAAAATTAATTCCAATCTAGGAAAAAGAAAATATTAAGGATAATATATGAAAAATATATCATGTGCTTTGATTAAAGAATTAGTAGTATGGAAAATGTCAGCTCTCCTTAAATTAATATATACATTCAATGTAATCCAGTATCAAAGACTATTTTCATGTGAAATATGTTTTCCATTCTTTTGAGTATATACCTAGAAATTGAATATTTGGGTCATTAAGGTAACTCTATATTTAACATTTTGAAGGAGGGCGCAATTGTTTCCCAAAATGCTCCCCCCTTAACAATTCCATCAATAATGTATTATTGTTCTGATTTTTCCACATCCATGCCAACACTTGCTATTGCCTATCTTTTCCTTTTTTGGGTAGACTCCCTAGTGAGTGAAAATTTATATCTTTATGATTTTGATATGTGTTTTCCTACTGACTAATGATGTTGAATATTTTTATACACATTCATATAATCTCTGTATATAATCTTTTGAGAAATATTCAAGTAATTAGCTCATTTTAAATTGGTTTATTTGTCTTTTAATAGCTGAGTTATGAGAGTTCTGGATATAAGTGCTTTATCAGATATGTTTTGCAAAAATTTTCTCCCATTCTGTAAGTTTTCTTTCACTTTCTTTATTCTGTCCTTTGAAGCACAACAGGTTTTAATATGATGAAATCTTATTTATCTGTTTTTTGTCACTTATGAATTTGGTGTCACATCTGCGAAACTTGTCTAATTTAAGAATACAAAAATTCACTTCTAAATTTTCTTCAAAGAGCTACAACTTTGCTTTTACAGTTAAGCCTATAATTAATTTTATAGTTTAAATATAGTGATTATCCTATTTGATGTTTTTGAGGTTCTTGGGTATGCAAATTATTTTTTTAAATAAAGTTTGGAAAGTTTTTGACTATTATTTCTTTAAATTTTATTTGTCCTCTTTCTAGACTCCCATCAGGTATTTGTTGCAACACTTGACAATGACCCACAGGTTTCTGAGGACTCTATTTATTTTATTTGCTTGTTTATTCCTCAGACTAGAGAGTCTCACCTGACTGTTATTTACTTTGCTGATTTTATGTAATTTTCTTGTCCTGCTTTTTGAGCCCCTAAAGTGAAGTTTTCATCTTATTTAATGTACTTTACAAACCTAGAGTTTCTACTTGGTTTTTCTGCCTTGTTGGTCAGTGTTTGGTAGGATATAATTCTCACATTTTTCCTTTAATTCTTCAGACATAGTTTCATAGTTAATATATGTTTAAATTCTCTGTCTAGTAAATCTAATATTTAGTTTGTCAGGTACAGTTTCTATTTTCTGCTATCCCCAACGCACATGTATGGGATTTAATTTTCCGTTGTTGTTATTTTTTCCAAACCTTTGCTAAGATGTTCTGTATGCATTCTGGGCCTTGCCTTGTTCCAGATGGCAGTTTACAACTCTACTTGCACAGAGTATGAAGTGAGCTGTATGTGAGAGATTGTGCCTTTCTCAGGCTTTCCTTGGTCACGTGCACCACCCTGCACATGCATGTGCCTCCTAGATCCCAGAAATATTTTCTACTTTTTCAAAGCCTACCATGGACATTTTATTTCCCAGGTTTTCTTTTTTGTTTGGTTGGTTTTCGTTTTTTTGGCCACAGCTGTGCAGCATGCAGGATCTTAATTCCCTAACCAGGGATTGAACCCATTGCCCGTGCAGTAGAAGCATGAAGTCTTAACCATTGTAGCAGGAAAGCAGCCAGGCACAAGACACAAGTCTGTGGTGGCTCCGACAGTAAAGAATCTGCCTGCAATGTGGGAGACCTGGGTTCAATCCCTGGGTTGAGAAGATCCCCTGGAGGAGGGCATGGCAATCCACTCCAGTATTCTTGCCTGGAGAATCCCCATGAACAGAGGAGCCTGGCGGGCTGAACTCCGCTGCAAGCCTGGCGGGTTGCAAAGAGTCAGACACGACTGAGAGACTAAACACCCATGCACATCTATATTGCGATTGAACTTCATTTACAAAAATTTTCACAGATAAGACTTGATCCATGATATTAGAGCTCAGTTCCTGATTTGTATCAGTGAGAAACTACTGTTCTAAAATTAGTAAACTGGTAAAAATAAAGAACAAAGTGAAAAATTTTATTTGTTGTAAAGGCAAGAATAAAAGGAAAAAATGCTGCCGCAGTGGATATATATGGTAACATAAGTAAAAGTTTAAATTTTCATTATATTTGGACTTAGAAATTCTAAATTTAATTCGATTAATTAAATTAAATTAAATTAGTTGAATTAAATTAAATTCTAGATTTAATCTAAGGAATTAGCAATATTTATTATCTAAATCTTATTATTCACCTCTGCAATTGATGTGGTGTAGGGTCAGGCCACTCTAGAGGACTGGTCTCTTGCTCTCTAAACATCCTCTGCCCAGTGAGTGCCTGCTTCACTTTAATCTTATGTACCTTCCTGCACTCTTGATCCAAGCCTCAGCTAGTTTTTATCAAAGGGGCGGTGAGGGCATGTTCTTCTACTAGTTTCCCTGGTAACTAATGAGCCTACCTGATGCCATCAATTGTCAATTCCCCTATAACTGGCAGTATCCACTTGCCCATGTGAAGACTGCCATCATGTCCTATCCTGTCCGCTGTCAGCTGCACAAGGTGGGGTGCTGGTCCAGGACCTCGCTGCAGAAGCGTGAGCTTCCCCATCCATTAAACTGTGGATGATTCTGTTGCTGACTACCTGCTCTTTTCTTCCATCTCCAGGGCTTGTAGGCCTGCAGGGTACAGCCCAACACTTAGGTTTTGCATCTGGTAAAATGAAAAATAGAAAAGGATGAAAGTGAAACATTTTGGGACAAAAATTTTCAGAAGTTTCTTTTTGAGAAAATTTCCCATAGTGCTTACGTGCACTTGGAAATTCTCAATCCTAATATGTAACAGCAGGAAAGAAAAAATGTATTAAAGGTTTCTCTCTTTAGCTTAGAATAATCTAGTAGAAATCAATACAGATAACTCTGATTTTTGCTTGTTTGTTTTGTTTGTTTGTTCCAATAAGACAATTCATCCTATGACTTGTTACACTTTATTTATTTATTTATTTTTGACTTGTTACACTTTAGTTTCTTGATCATCTTGCATGAGTGAAATGATATTGGTCATCTTTGTTCTTTGTTTACATAAACAAGACCATGAACAAAAATACTAACTGAAATATGTTTAATTTGTAGTTCTTAAGACACAATTTTCTAGTTGACATCTTGTTTAGTTGGTTATCAATTCTTCAAGATGCATTAAATTTTTGCATGCTAAGAAGTACCCTGATAACCTACATGTGATAGCAGTTGATGAAAATCCACATGAAAAAGCAGAGGGAGCGTTGAGGGAAAGCATTTCATTTATGTGGGTTTCATTTACTGCTCTCTAGTGGGCAAGTTGTTCAAATGCACAAAAAGCCTGTTTCTTACTTCTTCACAGGAAAATGAGAAGGACTGACCCTCTTCAGTGTGCTCCAGAATTCAGAATCAGTTGGGTCCTCAGAGCTATCATTTCCAGGCTGACTGTCAATCTCAGGCATCTGAGACTTCAAACACCTCAGGTCAGTGTTTGCTTGTTAAGGTATTTCTACAGTCTATGAGGGTAGTTGCTTAGTCAGACAACCTTCAAATCTTCATAGCATTCTACTTTCTTAAAAAAAAATTTCTCGCCATTCCTTCTTAATACCATTGTCCTAAAAGCATGCACTGCTATACCTATGATTAGATATAACCTTGTCTTTCCTAATGGCTCCAATTCAGTTCAGTCGCTCAGTGGTGTCCGACTCTGACCTCCAAATAGCAAGGAAGATCTGGAAAATAACCCTTTCAAGTTCTCAGGAAAGATCTGATAAACTTATCCACTCTCAGGGTATAAGTGACTGATAATACCTTGTTGTTGTTGTTGTTCGGTAGCTCAGTGGTGTCTGACTCTTTGCTGCCCCATGGACCTCAGCATGCCAGGCTTCCCTGACTTTGCTCAAACTCATGTCCATTGAGTTGGGGATGCCATCCAACCACCTCATCCTCTGTTGTCCTGTTCTCCTCCTGCCCCTTGTCTTTCCCAGCATCAGGGTCTTTTCCAATGAATTGGCTTTTCACATCAAGTGGCCAAAGTATTGGAGCTTCAGCTTCAGCATCAGTCCTTCCAGTGAATACTCAGGGTTGATTTCCTTTAAGATTGACTGATTTGATCTCTTTACTGTCCAAGGGACACTCATGAGTCTTCTCCAGCACCAAATTGGGGGGAAAAAAAATCCATAGTGCATCCTAGAGATCTGTCACTTTAAAGGCATTTCAAAAATATGAAGAGAGGAATAAATAAGTGAAGCAAAATATCAAGACTCTTATGATTTAGCAATGTCAAATATTATGCAGAAGTCAAATATCTTTGTACCCTAAAAGAGGAAATGGGAAAAGAAGACTTGAAGGAAGAGCTGTCTTTGACTGGTGGGAGCAGAAGGCTGATGACAGGACATTGTGTTAAATATTCTAGATCATACTTGTGAGTGGAAAAAAATCTCAGTGGCTTTTATCTACCACTAACAAAGATACACATGATGTAACAGAGCTTTAGTGCATACAATCTCCTGCAACTGTCTAAAAAATTAAGATAGTGATTTCTATTTTGCCCTCAGTTTTAGGGGAGCAGTTTACCAGTACATGGGTAGGAGTCTCTAAGGGCTTCCCCGGTGGCTCAGCGGTAAAGAATCTGCATGCAGTGCAGGAGACACAGGTTTGATCCCTGGGTTGAGAAGATCCCCTGGAGAAGGAAAAGGCAGCCCACTTCCATGTTCTTACCTGGAGAATTCCATGGACAGAGGAGCCTGAACAAGACTTTGCAACTAAAGAACAGCAGCAGGAGTCCCTAGGCACTTCCTCCCTGACTTTTTATTTTTCCTTGCTAAGCTTAGAGCTGAAGCAGGGTCTTCACCTGTACCCATCTTCAGACCAAGCATTCCATGGGAGTGAAGCCAAACCCACTCCCATTCCTGGATGCAAGTATCTGTACTGCCTGTGTGTATATCACACTATGTGAGAGACTGAGGCATGGTGAGAAGAAGAATTGATTTGGAGACAAAGAAATTTGGCCCCTGCCCTAGGACTTTTGGTTAGGAAAATTCATCCATTGTATTTTCTATTATTTTTTTAATCTATGTAATCAGAAGATTGGCGAGAAGGCTACTTGCAAATTTCTTATAAATTTTATATTTGGGGATTCTGCAGGAAAAAAAGCAAATCACTTTGTACTGCTGATGGCTTGATATGCCTTAGACTATGACTATGTAAGTATTACAAAGTCTTGGTAATACAAATATGTGAGAGCCATAATATGCATAGGGAATATTTATTTTTCTAACTCTATAAAAAGTTTGGTAACGGTGTTTAGACTCTTTTGAAAAACTGGTCATTCTAAAGATTAAATAAATTTCTATGCTATTTTGAGGAGATATATATGTATTTGTCTCAAAATATTTATATATACTCCTAATGAATTATCAGCTCTATACACACTTCTTGCTTTGCAGGAAAATGTGAAGAGACACCCAAGAGATAGGTGATTTCAATTGCCTTCTTTCGATTTAGTGACTGTTCCTCCTATTATATCAACCATTTTCTGTCTACACTTTTCCCTTGAATTCCCTTTAAAACTTTTAGTCATTTTGACCTTTTAGACCATGTTGGGTACAATTACCCAAACAGTACCCTGATAACCTTCAAGCATAATGCTACCTCACTGATTCTCTCACTGGAAATAATGCATTTGGTATAGGAAGAATAAAAAGTTTCTTAAATGGGAAACATTGCCTTTGTGCCAATTGCCTTGGTCTTTTAAAGATTAACATTTAGGGTAAGGAAATGTTTTAAGTGAGCACACTGAACAGGTTTTATTGTAATTAGCTTCTATATTCAGATTAATTCATGAGTTCATTGTCAACTAGTGAAATGCCCATACTAGATAAGGTAATCCATCCCTCAGGGGAAAGAATTAATTCAAAGTGTCATGGATATGAACACAGAAAGCACATGGAGAGAAATATTCAGACTGATGGGGGAAGGGTAGCAGGGTTTATTTTTACACTTTTTTATTTTAAGCACTGAATACCTTTCTATCTTTTACCTACAAGCTTGAGAGACTATTGTTTGTTTTTAAACCATCTATTTTTTAGCGGCTTTAATGCAGTGTAAATTACACGGGAAAACAAGTTTATATGATATTGCAGTGGGAGCTTGTCTTTCTCTTCTTACTTAAATCTTGGATATCTTTTTATTTTTAGCTACATATCTGGGAGTCTTTTTCTTTTTTAAAAAAATATCTGTTCTTTAGCCATTTTGATCAAAAGTAAAACAGCAGGAAGATGTGGAGGGGTGAGAGGATAGGAAAGTTTTTATTTTTATCTTGTTTTAATTCTGGAATATCCATGTATTTTTACCTATATGTTTGGAATGTCATTGTATTTTAATCACCATCTTTTAAGCCACTTGATTAAATGAAAAAAAAAAAATGCTTCTATGATTTGTGCTTCCATTGAGCCAGAAATAATTAAAAAGCAATTCCACTCCTTGGAGAAATACAGTCTGCTTTTACAGCACATGCTTGTGGCCTAAAACAGACAAAATAATGTGCTACTACCAGAGACAATTTGAGTGGTGCTTAGAAAAATGTTCATCTTCACAATCTATTATTTCTTTTCAAGCAATGATCTTTTCACCACATGTATCCTGACAGCCTAATGAGTATGATTTTTTTAAACCCTATTTTCTTTCTGCTTAGTCTAAGAAACCAATGACTCTTTTGCCAAGCCTGAGATCTGATTGAGAAGTCACTGCCCCCACTCTTATTTGGATGAGAGTTTGAAAAAATTGAGCTTGTTTGTTTTACTACTCCTGCATCTTCTACTTGTGTTGACTTTGAGATTTGTGGCATTTGTTCTCAGCATGGGTTCAGAATCTTTAGCAGAGCTGTTCAGTTGTCTGGTACCATACAGAAATCACTAGCTCTTTTGAACTAGCATTTGAGTCTCTAAGGTTAGAAAGTAGGCTCACATTTCTTGACAATAACCTTTAACTTGTATAAGTACTGGTGGAAGCAGTGGAAACAACAGAACAAAATAACTGAACATATGAAAAAGACATTTTTTTGGTTGATAATATTTTTTTAAATCATCAATCATTGTGTTTGTGTGCTGTATGCTCAGTCACTCAGTCATGTCTGACTCTTTGCAACCCCAAGGACTATGGCCTTCTAGGCTCTTCTGTCCATGGGATTTCCCAGGCAAGAATACTGGAGTGAGTTACATTACTTTCTCCAGGGGATCTTTCCAAGGGTTCGACCCAGGTTCCAGGATCTTTCCGACCCAGGGGTCTCCTGTATAGGCAGGTGTATTCTTTACCACTGAGCCTCCTGAGAAGCCCTCCTTGTGTCTATCTGTAACCAAAATATATTCCTTTCAGATATTTGTATAAACTTGTGTTTTAAACAGACTAAAACATACTATTCTGAATCTTCCTAACAGCCAAATTCAATCATACTTGTTTCTTTCTAGGCTTCCAAATTGAGGTTTACATACTTAAGAATATTTCATAAATGATGGCCTCTGGATTGAACTCATTTCTCCAAACTAAATGACAGCATGGCTTTTGTGTTTGCATTTCACTTAAACTTATTTGTATTTCACCTGCCTGCATCTTTAGCTTCTTCTCATCACTTGTTTTTGTTTTTTTGAACAAACAAATAAAACTTGATAATTCAGGTACAATTATAGATGCTAAGTAAAACTATGAAAGTATTATTTAAATTTCACATCCTGCAGTATTCTTTCATTTTGTAATAGACAGTATAAACAAACCTATGTATATATATATAATATTAATACTGTATGCTAAAATGTTCACCCAACATTAGCCAGATGGCTTTCAAATTTGATATTTAACAGGATTATGATGATAACAAGAAAATAATTTTACATAAGGAAAGGAAACTATTCAGGAACATTTTTATAAAAATTTGTTGTGAAATAATCTTTCAATAGAGGCTTAATTCCTTAGCTTTAAAAGTAAGACTCCTTTTTTTTGCTTAACTGTACACCCATATCTGCACAAACATGTTTGGATATATCCCAAAATAAATTCTCTGAAATATAAGTAGTACCATGTTTATCCATTCAGTGTATTGATGTTACTACACAATAGTCTTCTGGAAAGATTAGGTTGTTGATCCTGTAAAACAGATTATGCCCCCTGATTGGGACTCTGCATAGTCTATTGAACTACATTTTTGAGTTTAAAAATGGGTATCAGAACTGCCTTATGATCCAGCAATCCCACTGCTGGGCATACACACTGAGGAAACCAGAAGGGAAAGAGACACATGTACCCCAATGTTCATCGCAGCACTGTTTATAATAGCCAGGACATGGAAGCAACCTAGATGCCCATCAGCAGATGAATGGATAAGAAAGCTGTGGTACATATACACAATGGAGTATTACTCAGCCATTAAAAAGAATACATTTGAATCAGTTCTAATGAGATGGATGAAACTGGAACCTATTATACAAAGTGAAGTAAGCCAGAAAGAAAAACACCAATACAGTATACTAATGCATATATATGGAATTTAGAAAGATGGTAACAAAAACCCTGTGTACGAGACAGCAAAAGAGACACTGATGTATAGATCAGTCTTATGGACTCTGTGGGAGAGGGAGAGGGTGGGGAGATTTGGGAGAATGGCATTGAAACATGTGTAATATCATGTATGAAAGAGTCGACAGTCCAGGTTCAATGCACGATACTGGATGCTTGGGGCTGGTGCACTGGGACGACCCAGAGGGAGGAAGGAGGAGGGTTCAGGATGGGGAACACAGGTATACCTGTGGCGGATTCATTTCAATATTTGGCAAAGCTAATACAATATTGTAAAGTTTAAAAATAAATAAAATTTTAAAAAAATCCTTAATTCCAATCTTGGCAAATGCATTGTTGACTTCCCCTTGCAACCTCATTTCATTTAATTTACTTAGAATTAGCTTAATTACTTTAGTTTGCCTGTTGAAATAAAAACACTTACAGACTTCATGAGGGTACTATGTAATTAATGCATTGAAATTGTGGATTAAATAATACTGAAGTGCTTCCAGTAACTGAAGTATTTGTATAATGGTTACTTTGTCCTGTATGTATGCACAAATCCCATCTCAGGGGATGTATCAGATCTCATTTATGGCTGTTTAAAAGTTCTCTTTTGGTACCCAAAAAGAACTCAAGTGAAGAACTGAGGGTAGTGGGTTGACATTCACAGGAGAGGTGCACTGACTGTGTATCATTGAACCCTTAGTAGCTGGTAAAAAATCAGAGGTTTCTCAACTACATTTTGTAGATGGTTTTAGCAGGTTATAACCAAACAAGACACAGAGCTGAGTGGACTTTCTACCACATAAAAATGCCAACTGTAAAAGAAAAACTGGTTTATTTTGCTATATAATTACAATTGAATAAGTATTAATACTGTGACAGCAATCCAAAGATGATAATATAGCACTGACCAAGCCTTGCCAAGTGCTTAACACATTTACAGCAGTGGAATTGGTAGATGAAGATTGTATCAGTTGTGAAGAACAAAAGAAACCTCCACCTTGAGCAAGAAACCTCAGGAAGGCTTTTTAGGTACTCTTTACTCTTTGGAGAAGGCAATGGCACCCCACTCCAGTACTCTTGCCTGGAAAATCGCATGGATGGAGGAGCCTGGTAGGCTGCAGTCCACGGGGTCGCTAAGAGTCGGACACGACTGAGCGACTTCCCTTTTACTTTTCACTTTCATGCACTGGAGAAGGAAATGGCAACCCACTCCAGTGTTCTTGCCTGGAGAACCCCAGGGATGGCGCAGCCTGGTGGGCTTCCATCTATGGGGTCGCACAGAGTCGGACACGACTGAAGCGCCTTAGCAGCAGCAGCAGCACTCTTTGGAAAAGAGAAAGATGAACACATTTCCTGCTAAATGCAACTGCTTTCATTTAAAAATAATTAGAAAGGTAAGCAAGAAACAATTATCGCAGTGCTATTTGACACAACTGAATAATTGCATGCACTAATGAAATACTCCTTAGCAGTGCGGAAAAGCCATTGGCTTTAGAATAAGATGCTTAAATCTGAGCTTTGGCTCAGAGTTTTCTCCCTCTGTGACCAACAGACAAGAAATTTAAATTGTTTGCACTATTACTTCCTTGTCCATAAAATGGGAATGTTAATATTATAAACACAGGACTGTTGTAGGAATTGATATGAGGTTTGAAGAATTTTTACATAAGCTGCAAAACATTTTTAACACATGCTAATTTTTGTTAGTTATAAATTCAAGCCACACTGGAATTTCACACTTTGACAATTCACATTCCTAGTGTGGAGGTTCCATGCATTACTTAGCAATACACTTCAGAATATGATGTTTTTATATTTGGAATCCTAAGATATTACATATAAAAGCACCATCTCTGGTTATTCAGCATTTTCATTTACAAGTGAGGATATTAAATGCCAGAAAAGATTAAACTGGCTTACTTTAAGTCACTTAAGTTTTTAGTAGGAAAGCAAGACTGGAATCATCTGTTAATGTTCAGGTCAATGTTCATTTTTTGTATACTGCCATTCAAAAAGTGATTATTCTTTCTCTGAAAGAGTTTTGTCATCAGAGCTTGATAAACTTTAGCTGGGATACTTTCAAGAACAATAACAAAATCAAAAATTAAAAATATCAATATTTAAGTAGAAAGTCAATATCAGTTTAAAAATAGAATAATTCAAATAAAAATCTATAGATTGCTACTTAAATTCTCACTTATTTGTGATTTTTATATACTTTTATTTTTAGCAGTAGTATTTTTAATCTTTAATTTTGCACTTAGGAAGTTCTAGCAGTGATAGTCAAGTTACAAGTATCCTTACAGTCTGCAAATATTTCTAACTTGAAATTTTCTGTTTTGAGCTGAACTTCTTTTTCATGTTTTCAAGACTGATTCAATGTGAACAGCTTTTTTTTGTTTTTTTCTTTCAGGAAGTAAGCATACAAGTCCTGGGGCTTGCTAAGAAACTAGCAGTGATGTACATCCAACTCAGTATTGTAAGGTATGAGACATGGGAGCCAAATTCAGAGGAAAATCAGTTTTTCTAGTCTGATGTCTTGCAGAGCTGAGTTAGGTGCATAGTTTTTTGGGTGAGTTGGAAGGAGAAATATTCTCATCTTAAATAAATTTGGGACTCCCCTAACTAAACAAAGAAAAACATATTTTTTTGACTGCACTGCTTTTCAGAGTCTATATAATATAGTGCATGAGTGCTAAGTTGCTTCAGTCATGTCCAACTCTCTGTGACCCTATATACTGTAGTTGCCAAGACCCTCTGTCCATGGAATTCTCCAGGCAAGAATACTGGAGTGGGTTGCCCTCCCCTTTTCCAGGCTCTCTTCCTGACCCAAGGATTGAACCCACATCTCTTATGTCTCCTGCATTGGCAGGCGGGTTTTGTTTTGTTTTGTTTTGTTTTACCACTAGTGCCACCTGGGAAGCCCACATAATATAGGTATATATTATGAAACTATAACAAGGGGATTGTCAGTCTTTAAAACAAAAATGTAAGCAGTGTAGCCAGCAAAATCAAGTTTATTCCAGAAAAGCCAAGGGATGATAATTTGGGATTGCAAACTATGGTGAAGTTTATGGAAGCCTGGAGAACAAAGGAGAAGAAGGTTGTTTTAGAGGAAAGGAGGAAGTTGGGCAGGGATGTTTTGAATGAAAGTCCATTGGAGGACAGTAATTATTCAGAGTTGTGATGACTTCCCACTGGCTGAGTTATAGGGGGTTCTCATTGGTTGGGTTGTTTCAGAGCAAGGAGAAAATCTTTCTTCTTCCTGCTGGGGTACTGTGAAGCAAGTTGAGAGGAGTAGTATGTGCGTGAGTTCTCATCTTTCAGGGGTTCCCAGTTCCATTTTGAATTAAGCTTTCCTTTATTTATTTTCACAGAGATATATCCAACATTTTTTCTTGTTTGTTTCATTTGACCATTGAATACTGTTTGTTAACACACCCCTATTTCAAGATATGAGCAGGGCCAACAGATACTTTGCAAAAGAAAGTTGCAATGAAGTCAAGAAGGATTGCATTTTTATCATTTTTATTATTTATTATTCCTGCTCCCAGATGCCCCATCTTTATTTTGCCTTATTTATCCTTGTAGTGTCATTTTAAAAATTGTTTGGCACCTTTCAAAAGAATGAGTAAAGACAAGTCACGTACCTGTCTTTTGATAGTCTAACTGCTATGCTTCACATCCCTCTACTGGGCTTCCCAGGTGGCTCAGTGGTAAAGAATCTGCCTGCCAATGTAGGAGACCCAGGTTCGATCACTGGGTTGGGAATATCCCCTAGAGTAGGAAATGGCAACCCACTCCAGTATTCTTGCCTGGAAAATTCTATGGACAGAGGAGCCTGGCAGGCTAAAGGCCAGGGGTTGCAAAAGAGTTGGACATGACATAGTGATTAAACAGCAACAATGCTGGTAATGTCAGTTGAACAGATCGTTTTACATGCCCTCTAAGGAAGAAGGCAAGAAAGAGGCTTTGTTAAATAGGATGAGGTACAAGCTTTAGTAAAATAAAATTTTTGGAGAGAAGCAGCATATATTAGCTAAACCTCTGAAATTCAATACTGAGTCATAAGCAAATTCAATTAATTTCAGTTCTCTAAGCACTTCAGTTCCAAACTCAAATAACTGTAGCTATGAAGTTTAAAGCTTTGCATAGACTATTTACCCCCACTAAGGTATGCAAAAATAATTCACCATTTTCATATTGTAGTTAAATTAATATTTGTTATTGGGAATTTGATTGTTCAGTTGCTCAGTCATGTCCAACTCTTTGTGACCCCATGACTGCAGTACACCAGGCTTCCCTGTCCTTCACCGTCTCTGGAGTTTGCTCAGACTCATGTCCATTGAGTTGATGATGCTCATCCAACCATCTCATGCTCTGTGGTTCCCTTCTCCTCCTGCGTTCAATTTTTCCCAGTACCAAGGTCTTTCCCAATGAATCAGCTCCTTGTATCAGGTGGCCAAACTATTGAAGCTTCAGTTTCAGCATCAGTCCTTCCAAAAAATATTCAAGGTTGATTTCCTTTAGGATTTACTGGCTTGATCTCCTTGCTGTCCAAGAGACTCCTAAGAGTCTTCTCCAGCACCACAGTTCAAAAGCATCAGTTCTTCAGTGCTCAGCCTTCTTTATGGTCCAACTGTCACATCTGTACATGACTACTGGAAAAACCATAGTTTTGGCTATATAGACTTTATTGACAAAGTATGGTATTGGGAAAATATTGTAAAAGAAGAAAGGATTGAGATAGGGTGAATGGAGACTCCAATTTAAACAATGTAGTCATGTGTTTTATTAGCACATGCACTAATTATAAGTTTATTTGAAAAAAAGTGGTGAAGAATTTATTAGACTTTTAATAAGTATAGTATTATTTTCTTTTTTATCCTTACGTATAATTAAATATGGAGAAGGCAATGGCACCCCACTCCAGTACTCTTGCCTGGAAAATTCCATGGATGGAGGAGCCTGGTAGGCTGCAGTCCATGGGGTCGCTGAGGTTCGGACACGATGGAGGGACTTCACTTTCACTTTTCACTTTCATGCATTGGAGGAGGAAATGGCAACCCACTCCAGTGTTCTTGCCTGGAGAATCCCAGGGACGGGGGAGCCTGGTGGGCTGCCGTCTATGGGGTCACACAGAGTCGGACACAACTGAGGTGACTTAGCTTATAATTAAATAAAATGTTTGATAAATATCAGTAAGACAGAAAACGACATGCAACTATTCAAAATAATTAGGACCATTAAGATTTGTGCCAGTAAAATGAATAAATCTTTATGAACATAAAATACAGCATATGCATTTGAATTTTTGTTGTACTTTCCAAAATGGTCACATATTACTTTTCTAACATTGCCAAACTTTTATTATTATAACTTTCTTATTTGTGTATACTAACAACATTCTAAAATAACATATGGCATTAGAAAAGCAAAACATATTGGCTAGAGTACGAGTAGATAAATTGTTTTATCTTGTCACTAGCCCATAAATAATCATTAATAAAATATATTACCATCCCCTTAATGTAAGTTTTAAGATATTTTCATATAGGGAAATATCCCTATGGGCATTAGAAAGTCTTCTGCCTCACTTTTACTACAAATAGACAATGCACACGAAAATGAAGCCTTTGACTTGTGGACAAACCTGGGGAAGGAGAAGGTAGGGTGAATTGAGAGTGGCATTGAAACATACATATTACCGTATGTAAAACAGATAGCTAGTGGGAAGCTGCTGTATAACACAAGGTACACAACCAGGTGTCTGTCCCAGTTTAGAGGGATGAGGAGGGGAGCAGGGTAGGAGGGACGTTCAGAGGGAAGAGATATACGTATAGATGACTCATGTTGTACAGGAGACACCAGTACAACACTACAAAGCAATTATCTTCCAGTTAAAAATAAAATGAAAAAATGAGGCCTTTGTAATTTTGTAATTATAATTTGTTATAAGACTTAGTAGGCACTCAAAACATGATTGATATTTCTGATAACTTAAGTTTTATTTGGCAAATGTTGAAGGCTTCCTCATACTCATGACAGTGAAAAATGAATGGAATTAAATATTGGAAACTTTTGCGATGTTACATTTATAATCATCTCTATGAATATTCATGGATCTATTTAGCAAAGAGAGGTCAGGTACATGAAATCATGTAATTCAAAGTACAGGATAAACTTAAACATTTGTAGTTTTTAAACTATTGAGGCTCCTAATAGGATAGTTTCTCTGGTTAAAAATATACACCAAAAATATTTTCAGGTTTTCCATTCCCTACACTGGCTTATACTGGAAATTCTTGTGAACAAAATGTTAATTACCTTATGAATTATTATGTAAATCTATCAGTAATGAAAACTGTAATTTGAATGGCAGAGAGTCAACAAAACCATTAACAGTATAGAAGACATGCCAATGAAAAAACTCTAAATACCCTATCACATCATTATGCCAAAGAAATTGGAATTATTTGTTTTGTTTTTCTCTTTATACAGGCAATGCAAAAATAAGTGTGATTTTATATTTTAAGATTATCATTACTATCAATGTAATTATTTAGTGATTTACAGCTTAGCCTGGTAGGCTGCAGTCCATGAGGTCGCTAAGAGTCAGACACAACTGAGCAACTTCACTTTCACTTTTCACTTTCATGCATTGGAGAAGAAAATGGCAACCCACTCCAGTGTTCTTGCCTGGAGAACCCCAGGGACAGGGGAGCCTGGTGGGCTGCTGTCTGTGGGGTCGCACAGAGTCGGACACGACTGAAGCGACTTAGCAGCAGCAGCAAGCATTGTTATAAGCATACCCTTCAGGTAATTTTTACACTCAATCTTGTTGTGAATATTAAATCTATTTTCCAGAGATTAAACAGTAGATGCCAAATTACACATCAAGTAATGGGTAGAGAGCCAACTCCACCCATAATGGCCCCACTTTTTAAATCAATTGATTGATAAAAACATTGTTAGAATCCACTTTGGGCCAGATTCTGTGCCAAAACATGGGAATATAAAGTGAAGAGACAGCCATGGTTTTCTTTACAATGGAATTTACAGGTCAGCAGCCAAATTCTGCATTTTTTCTTTGTACTATTCTCTCCTATTCAGGTTACACTGAATCCCCCATGTTAGAAAGCCATTTTAGTCATGAAAAATAGAAAGTGATCCTCTTTAATAGGCAAAAGATATTAAATTTTTATGAAAAAGGATATACTTCATTTCAACAATTTCATTCATCAAATATATCTATGAGGTGGGCATTCACCTGGGTGCTGGAGAGAAGGGGATGAATAAAACACGAACCTTTCATTAGAAACTAATGGGAAAAACAGACAGAATAATTTGAGTGCTAAAAGAAAATACAGGTACTTCCCTGTGGGAGAGTAGAAGACTATGAGTTTCCCATGTTTATATCCTTGGTTCTTTGAAAGGTGCCACACAGTAGTATTTTAACAAGGATTTGTGGAATTAAAGTAGCAATAATTTCTTTATAAGGAGAGTTAAGGAAGAGCTTAAGGATAAGTTGGCATATAAACTGGCATCAAAAATGTAAAATGTTAAAATAACATCTCATCTATATCTAGGACTAAGAGTATAAAAGTCTACTAACCAGGGATATTTGGTTTATTTCACTTTTAAAATAAAATGTTTCAAATCCTAAATTGCCCATAATCCAATAAACAATCGATATCCTCTCCTGAAAGAAATAAAGAAATGTCATAAACCTTAAAAAAAGACTGACTTATAATACAAACTTTGTGCTCCTCATTCAGCGGGTGTATAGTTTTATATTTTTATTGATTTGTTTTGGTTAAATTCAATGATCATAGGGACTTTTAAAAATATTTTCTAGAGACTTTCCTGGCAGTCCAATGGTTAAGACTTTCAGTCCAGGGGTCAAAGGTTGAATCCTTGGTTGGGAAACTAAGATCCCATATGACATGGGCATGGCCAAAAAAAGAAAGTGTTTTCTAATATTTGAATTATCTTATTAGAGTCTGTCTCAAAATAGAAAAAAAAATTTAAATTTCAACTTTCAAGCTTTTCTTTTTTTTAATAAGGAAACACTCCACATTAAATTGTATTATTTTGCTCGTGAGAGCAAAGAGTGTACCACGTTTTTACTCTCTTATATTCCCAGAATTTTTCATAATAAACTTTTTGTGCTGGTCCACAAATACAGAAGGGCTTCCTGGGTAGTTCAGCATAAAGAATCTGCCTGTAATACAGGGGATGCAGGACAGGAGGGTTCAACCCCTGAGTTGGGAAGATATCCTGGAGAAGGAAACAGCAACCCACTCCAATATTCTTGCCTGGAAAGTCCCATGGACAGAGGAGCCTGGTGGGATACAGTCCATGGGGTCACGAAGAGTCAGACAGGACTGAAGTGATCTAGCAGGCACACATGCACAAATACAGAAGATGCTTAGCAATTATGAATTTCAGCTTGATGGAAAGTTGATCAGAACAAGCTCAGGTTCAATCCTTCAGAAGGATTTCTAAATACAAAAAAAGTTAGCTTGTTCGGGTTTCTGACAAAATTTAACTTTGAATGCCATCAGCCTTAAAACAATTTGGTTTTGTTCCATTTACGACTATGTGCATGCTATTTCTTCAGTTGTATCCGACTCTCTGCAACCCCTTGAACTGGAGCCCACCAGGCTCCTCTGTCCATGAAACTCTCCAGGCAAGAACAATGGAGTGGATTGCCATTTCCTTCTTCAGGCAATCTTCCCACACAGAGAGGGAACCTGCGTCTTTTGCCTCCCTTGCATTGGCAGGCAAATTCTTTACCACCAGTGCCGCCTCGTTTCTGTTACATTTATGACTGTAGTGAAAGATCAATTATTTTTCCTCAACTTGTCTAGTTTCCTTTTGCTCAAAACTATTAAATGGAAAGGGGTGATGAAGCTGTTCAATTTCAACAAAGATGATCTAGCTATTTTAGATGAAGAAGCTGGGCAGAAACATATATGAATTTGTCAAAATCGTGAGCACTCAGAATCTGACACTCCAGAGGCCTCTGTACACATGGAATAAAGAAACTATCCAAGCACAAGCTCACTTGTCTTCGGATCAAGGTGTTAATGGCAGTTTTGTTGCTATGAGTTGTTTTCCAAATCTTTATCAATAAACTTGATCAGTGACCTGCAAAATTCATTAAGAAAAATGCTTTCACTCACTTTTATTTTGCTTAACCATATTGTTGTTTATATTTCACTATTCCCACCACCACTTTTATACAGGTATTTAAAAAGAGATGATTTATAGACTGATTAGAAAATATATAATATTTTCCCAGTATTGAGTTTTGGGATTCTTAACTAGGATGATTTACCTCTAGCTATACAATCAGTCAAAGAAAAAGACATAACAAAAATGTGTAGCTGAAGAACATTACAGTACATTGCAGCATAGTGTCTCAACACTCCTCCCAGGGAATTCCCTGGAGATGGTTCAGGGGTTAGGGCATGGGCTTGATTCCTGGCCAGGGAAATAAGATCTGTATACCAGGGATGTAGCATGACCAGGAAAACAACAAAGCAAACAAAAACTTCATTCCGAGACCACATCATCTAAATTATTACTGCAATAATTTACCTTACATCCTTGCATTTTTAGCCAAATAACAAACAGAAAAGACAACATTTATGATCTCCATTGCACAACAGAAAAGATGCATTTTTCTAATTTCATAAGAACTTTGATGGTCAGCAAAAACATATACCTAGGACTTAGAATTATCTCCTAAATACTATTCACTGGCTTTTTTTCCCCAAATGAATTGTGAATTTTAATAGAACACAGACTAGGATTTAAATAATTTCTTTATTCCCTATATCCTGCCCAATTATTAAGATGTGTTCAGTAGATGTTGGATGAGTTGATATCCCAAGTTTCTTATCACTAAACTCCAATGCTCCTATATCCTCTCACAATATTATCTCCATGAAGAAGGGAGAAATAGAGGAGAGCTGTTTTAATTTTCTTACTAGGAATTTCATCCTGTAACAGCTGGAACTGCCGAGGTGTGAGAAGTTGATTGTAGAGTCCAAAGTAAGAAGTACAGTCTTTTTCAAACACATGTGCTTGTTTATTGGGCTTGCAGATAATATTAAAGGAATATTCTTTCTAGTTGTTGAAATGATAGTTTGGTGTATATGAATACATTATATATATATATGTAAAATCTCTCCCACAGTCTCAAACCCTTTATAATGGTTTTGACTCAGAAAACTGCAGCATTAAATGGTTATTAATAAATCAGGTGATAATTTGAGATTTGATTTCCAAACATGAGAGGAGAATTTGACTTTAAATCCCCTTTGCTTAATAGCGAATTCCTTAAGCTATATAATCTGGCTGTTTAGTAAGAAGTTGTTCCACAGTAGAAAATCATGAATGAAATCTATCAGCTGATGATCATCAGTTAGCCAACTTGATTCTTTCTTCTGCATCATTGAAGGGCTTTTCTCAGACAATTTAGAAGCAGCTTCCTGACATAGAGTTGCTTTTCTACTAAGGATCTCTGAGGTTGTTTTTAATCAGGGCTATAATTTTAAAAGAATGGGAGAGATACTGTTTGTAGAAATCCAACAGAAGTAGCTGTTGAGTTGACCATTTCACATGGTTCAAGTTAATTAAAAGTTAAGTGTGGATTTTTTAAAGTTAGGAAGTACATTCTTATTTATGGAGAATCATAAATTATACATACTTATTTTCAAGGCCACATATTAATATACAATTTGAGAACTAACCTCAAAAATATTCAGTACTGTATTTTGTATTTCAAATTTTAGAAATAGCCATTGATTTTAGTACGGTAAAACACTACTGAAAGGACTTCTGCATACTCATACTCCGGCTTCACTGTGTCTTCACAATTTTATCTTCAAGGCAAGCTATAAGTTTGTCTCATGATATTGCAAGGCCGAGATGGGTAAACAGATATGTAGGACACACAATTGAAATTTAATCGGAGTAATTCTGTTTCTATAAAGATTTGAATTTTGAAGTGAAATTTGTTGTGAAAAAAAGTGTTCTGCAGCTTAGAAAATAGTAATATAATGAATATTTTTGGGGATGGCCAGATGTGAGCTACCTAAGGGCTCCACTTATCTAAAGATGAATATCTTTTCCAAAACTATTAAATGTTGTTAATTCTTAAGGAAAAGAAAATATTGGGAAATTGGGGTTTTAAATTAGACCTTATTTTCCTGATATCATCATTTATCATTTTGTCATAATCTCTGTTACTGTTGGTACTAGTAACTCCATTCTCTTACAAGATCTGAAAATTATTCTGTTGTATTGATCATCTAATCCTATTAAAAGAGACAAGAAACTCTTGTTCACACCTCTCTGGTAGATCATTAGTGAAACCTTTCATCAAAAGAGTGCTGTCCAATAAAAATATGTGTGTGTGTGTGCACTAAATGCTGAGTCGCTTCAGTCGTGTCCGACTCCGTGACCCTGTGAACTGTAGGGATTCTAGGCCCCCTGTCCATGGGATTCTCCAGGTAAGAATACTGGAGTGGGTTGCTGTGCCCTCCTCCAGGGGATCTTTCTGACCCAACGATCGAGCCCACATCTCCTGTGGCTCCTGCATTGAAAGCAGATTCTTTACCACTGAGCCACCTGGAAAGCATGAGATTATTGAAAATTTTCAAATAGCCCCATTAGACAACAGAGATAAAGTTAATTCTCATAGTCTATTTTATTTAAATCAATAGATCCAAAAGAGTATTATTACTTCAACATATTAGAGTAAATTCTCAGACTCTTCATAATTTCTGATTTAAATCTGTGTTTCAATAAACTGTAGAGATGGACTTTGAAATTTAATATTAACCTAATTTTCATATGTTAAAAAATCAGATTCTTCTAAAACTTTTCTTCAGCTATTTAAAATATAAAATCTATTCTTAGATGTTGAGCTTAGAAATGTAGGGAGGCCAGGTTTGCTGTACTGCTCTTGCTTTTCCACCTCTAAGTTGGTACATTAGTAGGTACAAAACTCAAAATAGTTTCTAAAGTCTGTCTTGACTTAATTTAATACTAATCAATTATAATTGATAAGTATAAAAAATCCATGCTGTAGATAAACTGGAAAATTTCATGAACTATCACTTGATTTTTGAAACAATGAATAAGTGAATAAATTCCATCAAGATTTGGGCATTATTCTGGACAGTCACAAATGATCCTTTCTTATAATTTTTGATGGCTCATTTCCACTAAGGGGTCAGCTAAAAGATACTAACATCTGGTATCTTTTTGCACAGTGTGTAGTATAAGTTTTTATTTTCAAGAGAGAATACACTGTATCTAGGACTATTCATTGTAGTCATTCATTTTGGAAAGTTGTGGATATGCATTTTGTCATGAAATATATTCATATATTGCATCAAACTAACTGATTCTAAAAAAATTACAGTCCTCACTCATTATTCTTAATTGATTTAGCTCAGCATAATCAATATTGATCAGGTATAGGAAATATGCAAAAATGTTTCTAGGTAGAGTTGTCAATATTCTATCATCTCCTTCACCTTTTCATGACTCCCAAAATAAAGAAAAATTATTAGTATAAAAATTGTGGTACTATATAAATTAACCTCTTTGTACCCACTTATTTAGATGTCCCTATCAATTCTCAGCTCAAACAAATGAAAGAAGTTGAACATTTAAATCATACTTTAATTTTAATTTTGAACTTTTAGATCCAGATTTCTTTTTAAAGACTAAACTGCTTTAAAATAGTCATTAAAATATCATTTTTCTTTTTACCAACTATTTCTAGGTTTTGAAAGAGTCTAATAAAACCTCATAGATTAATTAGTCATGACCTGAAGTCATAATTTAAAATATTAGAATATTATGTTAATGTATTATTACATCAAAAACACATTTAACTGAAGTCTAAATGAAATGGATTATGCTCTATTATTAGAACTTTGGAATAATATCTTCAAAGTCAATGCACAATGTGCCATTTTAAAATACTTTAAATGTCATTTTAACTTATTCTTGGGAAATTGAATATATGATTCATTTCTTTCTACCTTATGCAGTGCAACATTCACCTTGGCTTCACACTTGTTTGGGAACGAAATATTTAAATCATTTTTCTTCTTTGTTTATTCTCATTATCTCCAGCTTTATTTTGGGCTTTAAGTTGATCTGGAATCTTCCAGAAATATAGGTTGTTGTACTATAAGATATTTTTTGAGTAAAGTTTAATTTTTTCAAAAGCCATCTCACATACCACTTGACATACCTGGGAATCTTTATATGCACAATAATGGAAATGCCTGATGCTTCATGTTGCTCTTAGTGAACATGTAAAAGTAGTGAAAAAGTAAAAGAGAAGATGAGTAGATTAAAACATTTGATTGTGAAATGGTAGCCCTTTGTGTACAAAGGAGAAAAACTTGGAGACAAATTATATGGATTGAGTCTTGGACACTCTGTAGCTACAAACAGACATGCTTAATATTGACTCACAAAGTACAGCAGCTTTATAGTGAAGACAATGTGTAAAGAAAACGAAGTGCTGTTAGTTCTGTTGAACACAAGATTCTTTCAAAAAGACAACTTAATCTTCAGGCAATAAGCAGAAACAGTATTAACATTTAAGTTAGACATAGAGGATAGAAAGAGAGCTGCTTGAAACTGATTATTTTGCCCAAATCAGTGGGCATTCAAACTTTGTAATTTGAAACAGGAAAATGTTTATGTGTAGTACAATTGAGCTAAAAAAAAAAATTAACATTTGAGTATTTTTTCTTCTTTTCTTCCCTACTATTATTGAGTTTACTTTAAGAAAAACTACAACTATGGGGACACTGAATATTTGGTAATTTTAAAACAAGAAAGAGGTTTAACTATCAAGTAAAATATGTTACCTATCACATGCCAATCTGTCAAAAATAAAAATAGATACAAATGATATCTTGCAGCTGCCTTATATTATGGCTATTAGAGAATTGTGGAGGCACAGAGAACAAAAGGAACACAATCTGGAGAGTGGAGAACAGAGAAACTCTCAAAAAAAAAAAAAAAAACTAAGAATCTTCAGCTGTCCCTAAGGGAATCTGCTAATCCCAGCTACAAAGAGATAAGATTCTTTGATGGGTTTAGATAGAGGACAAATATCCCAATGGATATGAATTTGAGCAAATTCAAGGAGATAGTGAAGGACAGGAGAGCCTTGCATGCTGCCGCTCACGGGGTCACAAAGAGTTGGACACAACTTAGCAACTGAACAGCAACAATGGAGGAGAAACTAGAAGAGATTTTGGTGATTATACAGGGCTGAAAGGGAAAAAAAATGGAGACTGAAGGAACAGCATACACACTGCTGTCTTAAAGAAATCCTAAGTTCTGAAGATGTGTGAGTTAGGAAGCCAAATTACTGAATCAAAAATTTCTGACAGTGTATTTCTTTTAGTTGATCAGCAGGAGGTAATTTCATACTAGATGTTCACTGAAACATGTGGAAGGACATGCCCTACGAATAGGGCAAACAAGTCGCCTGCAATAAGCTAAAACTGGAGCTCAGATTTGATCCAGTTCAATTCATGTGTTGATTCAGGGTTTGGCCAATATTTTTTCTCCCTAACAGAGGAATGGACCAACTCTTTCTGGTGAGAGTTTAATTATTTTCAGCCAATAAACATTTTAATACAATAAAAGCAAAACATTAGGTGACTCAGATGCTGTAGTTAACACAAATGACTTTAAATTATGATTATGTTAAAAAACTAGAGATAAAGGTAGAAAAACATGGAGGAAAACAGGTAGAAAAACATGGACAATTGCAAAAAAATGAGAATATATATTAAAAAATAAGTTGGAATTATTGAACTGAAAAATAAAATATCTAAAATTAAGACTTATTGTTGGGTTTATCAGTAGATTGCATAAAAAGAGAACAGGATTAGTGAACTGGAATGCATACTAAGGAAAACTGATTTTGAAGCACAGACAGAAAATATAATAGGAGAAAAACAGATGATAGAGAACTTGTGGAATATAGCCTAAAAATTGAAAATATTATTTGGAGGCTTAGAAAGGAAGGTGACTGTGAATGAAGTAGATAAAACCTAGAAATTTCTAAAACCACTTAAATTCCTCAACTCATCATTTAAGAATTTCAGAAAAGCCCAGGCAGGATGAAAACAAAGAAAATACAATTTAGGGCCATTAAAGTCTAACTACTAAAGACCAAAATAATAATAATAAAATATGAAAAGAGCTAGAGAAGAAAACAAAACACTAGTTTCATCTCATCTGATCCTCCACGGAAAATAGGGAAGCCAGAAGAGAGTCAAATGTAAACTACTGAAATACAAAAAGATCAATCTAGATTTCTATTTTCAGAAACATATTCTTCTAAAATGATATTAAAGATGATTTCAAATAAATAAAAACAGAGTGAAGATATTGCTGGCCAGGCCACATTAAGACAAACATATAAAAATAGGAAAAACATATCACTTTTAAAAAATTAAAATCAAATGTTTTCCAATGAAAATGTGAGAAGCAAGAAAAGAGTGAAGAAAACAAGAAAGTGATACACATGAAAGAAAGTGAAGGTGTTAGTGTCTGACTCTTTGCAACCACATGGACTGTAGCCTGCCAGGCTCCTTTGTCCATGAATTCTCCAAGCAAGAATACTGGAGTGGGCGCTATTCCCTTCTCCAGGGGATCTTCCTGACCCAGTGATTTAACCCGGGTCACCTGAATTGAGGGCAGATTCTTTATCATCTGAGGCACCAGGAAAATCCATGGGTATATATAAATAATATGAGAGTCAATACATAACTATTTTAATAATCCCCAAAATATAGGAGAAAAAATGAAAGTAAAATATGTGATTAAACTGACATCAAAGAAAGGGCAACAAAAGAAGAAAATAAAATGGAATTGTATCAAAGTAGAAAGTTTCTGCACAACAGAGAAAATCATTTGTTTTTGATTATGAAGTAAAAAGGCAACCTACTGAATGGGAGAAAATGCAAATCACATATCTGTTAATGGGGTAATATTCAAACTATATAAAGAGCTCAGACAACTCAATAGCAGTAAACAATCCAATTTAAAATTTGGCAGAAAACTAAATTTCAGAAAACTAAGATCATGGCAGCTGGTCCCATCACTTCATGGGAAATAGACGGGGAAACAGTGGAAACAGTGGCAGACTTTATCTTTTTGGGCTCCAAAATCACTGCAGATGGTGACTGCAGCCATGAAATCAAAAGACGCTTGCTACTTGGAAGAAAAGTTATGACTAACCTAGGCAGCATTTTAGAAAAGCAGAGATCATTGAGATCATCGCTACCTGATTCTATAACTAGACAAAAATATTACAGGAAAAGAAAACCACAGTCTATATGTCATTATTACATATTTAAATCCTGAGCACAATTTTAATGAAGCAAATGCAACCATAGACAAATACATCATGATCAAGTGGAGTTTCTCCTAGGACTACCAGCTGATTTAACATTCAAATAGCAATCAATATAATTCAGATTAATATCATTTAAAATTATATAATAATTTCAGTAAATGAAGAAAAATCACTGGAGAAAATCCATCGTTCATTCCTGATAAGAATTTTCTGAAAATGAGAAATAAAAGAAAACATCTTCACCATGAATGACTTCTAGGAAAGACCTACGATAACATTGTCCTTAATGGCAAATGTCTGAATGCTTTGCTCATTTATATAAGAAATAAGACAGATGTGTCTACATTTACCACTTAAACATTGTACTCAATGTTCTTGCTTCCAGGACAGTACAGAAAAATATAAAGCAAGAAAAAGTAACAATCAAAAAAAATTAAAAAAAAATAAAAAAGCAGAGAGATATTACTTTACCAACAAAGGTCCGTCTAGTCAAAGCTATGGTTTTTCCAGTGGTCATGTATGGATGTGAGAGTTGGACTGTAAGGAAAGCTAAGCACCGAAGAAATGATGCGTTTGAACTGTGGTTTTGGATAAGGCCCTTGAGAGTCCCTTGGACTGCAAGGAGATCCAACCACTCTATCCAAAAGAAAATCAGTCCTGAATATTCATCAGAAGGACTGATGCTGAAACTGAAACTCCAATACTTTGGCCACATGATGTGAAGAACCGACTCATTGGAAAAGACCCTGTTGCTGGGAAAGATTGAAGGTGGGAAGAGAAGGGGACAACAGAGGATGAGATGGTTGGATGTCATCACCGACTTGATGGACATGAGCTTAAATAGGCTCCGGGAGTTGGTAATGGACAGGGAAGCCTGATGTGCTGCAGTCCATGGGGTTGAAAAGAGTCAGACATGACTGAAAGGCTGAATTGAACTGAAGAGAGTAGATCTTAAAAGTTCTCATCACAAGAAAAATGAGTTTTGCGTTAAAATATGAATGATGATGAATGCTAACTAGACTTATTTTGGTGATCATTTTGCAATGTATACAAATATAGAGTTATTATATTGTACATTTAAAATTAACACAATGTTATATGTCAATTATGCTTCAATAAAATCTATGTAATCAAATAGTTGATGGATGATTGTAAAAAAAAAGCTAATTGAAATAGTCAAAAAGAAAAAAAAAACTAATAAAACAAATGCCTGAAATAGAAAATACTTAAGATACTCAATATAAGCAAATCTATATGAAAGATTACATTAATTATATAAACTCTTTCAAGACAAAAATCATCATTCTGGATATAAAAGCAAAATCTATTTATATGTTGGTCATATGACAAACACCCAAAATAAAAAGATCAAAAAGATTGGAAGGAAAGATGTAAAGATGTATTTATACCAAATAAACATGTCAAATGAAAGTTCTATTAATAAAAGACAAAGTAAACCTTATGCCAAGGAACAGTTCTTTAATTACTAACTCATTGCACATAAGGAAGAAATTAAAATCTATGCTAAAATAGACCATGCTCTCCATTATTTGTTTTCTGCCTGCTATTTCATGGTTCTCATGCCTCACTACCACTCTCGCTTTAGCACTTGTAAAGAGCCGACAGATCTGCAAAGAGGTTGTGCTATTACATGTATACTAATGTTGCCCTGCCCTTTCTGTTCAATTACAAAATCAATTTAAATATTAGTTTTCCATGAAGATTTTCTGGACTGCCATTGATAAGACTGGTCACATAAATCTCTATACCCACATTGTACTCTATATGAATTGGTAGCACATGAAAAAAGCTTTTTTTCACTTAAAAATCTGCTTCTCTCCATTAAAATGATCAGGCTTATGGACCATTTCTAACTCATAACTGTACCCATAGAACATCTCTAACACATGACATGCAGCAGCTCGTAAATGTTTGCTGAATATATGAGTGAATACCAAGTACTACATGTCTATATAGTACTGCAAATCTGTCAAATAGAACCATATGTTAAGTATTTCAAAATTTAAAAAATAGTACTTTTTAATCGTTGACTATGACAGGCAGCAAATTCTTCTTCCTCTTCTTTTTCTCCTTTCCCTTCTCTTTCTCCTTCCTTTTAATTTGCTTCTTACTTTGGGAATCAATAAGCATGGCCTTGTTGAACTGAATAGCATTCTAGGTAAATCAACAGAGGGACCCATAAGAAGGATTGGACACCCAATTCAAGACTACATATCTATGTCGTTTATTTTTTTAATTTTTTATTTTACATTGGAGTATAACTGATTAACAATGTTGTGATAGTTTCAGGTGGACACCAAAAGGACTCAGCCATATATAGACACACATATCCATTTTCTCCCAAACTCCCTCCCACCCAGGCTGCCACATAATATTAAGCAGAGTTCCCTGAGCTATACAGTAAAGCTTTGTTGGTTATCCATTTAAAGCATTTTAAATATACAGTGTGTGCATGTCAATACCCAACTCTCTATTCCTTCCCTCCATTCTTCCACCCTGGCAACCATAAGTTTGTTCTCTAAGTCTGTGAGTCTGTTTCTGTCTGATAAAAGAAGACACAACATATATATACAATGGAATATTACTCAGTCATTAGAAAGAATTAAATAATGCCATTTGCAGCAAACTGGATGAACCTAGAAATTGTCATACTGAATAAAGTAAGTCAGACAGAGATGGAGAAATATTGAATGATAACCCTTAAATGAAGAATCTAAAAATAAATTATACAAAAGAGCTTATTTATAAGATTACATTTCTTAACCTCCCTTTTTTATAGGTGTAGATATATGACTATGTTTTGTCCAATGAAAAATGAGCAGTAGTTTTGTGTACAAGTTTCATAGTCCTACTCTATACAGTAAGGTATTTGCCTCCTTGGCCTATTTTCTTCTTTCCTGCTGATTGTAATGTGGATAGGGTGGTAAGAAATGAAACAGTCATTTTGTTCCAGGAAACTGATGTTCAGGAGGTCAAGAAATAAGCCAAAAGAAGTCTGTATGAGTAATCAGATAGACATGGAATCAAATATTGGCTCTTACCATCTCAAGCAGTATAATATTCTACAAGTTCCTGAATTTCTTATTTTGAAAACAGGATAATGTTACAATGAGAATCAAATGAGACTGTTATTGTTGTGTGGACTATTACATTGTGAGAATAAGATGTGGGTAAGCTGCCTAGATCATTGTGTAACTACTGCTGCTAAGTCGCTTCAGTCATGTCCGACTCTGTGCAACCCCATAGACGGCAGCCCACCAGGCTCCCCCGTCCCTGGGATTCTCCAGGCAAGAACACTGGAGTGGGTTGCCATTTCCTTCTCCACTTTTCCTCCAAAGGGAAAAGTGAAAGTGAAGTTGCTCAGTCGTGTCCGACTCTTAGTGACCCCATGGACTGCAGCCTACCAGGCTCCTCCATCCATGGAATTTTCCAGGCAAGAGTACTGGAGTGGGGTGCCATTGCCTTCTCCGTGTGTAACTACAGAAAAATATTATTTCTCTCCCTTACTCTTTCCTATTTAACTCTAAGCACATGTTCCATTTAGTTTTTTTCCAAACATTTGTCAATAGATAAGTGAAGCATATTAATTATGGAAGTGTAATTTCTTCTGTCTAATCTTCTGTCAATTCTATCTAGTGTATTTTTAAATCTCCCACGTTGAAGTCTTCACGTCAAGAAGTTTGATTTAAGTCTGTTAAAAATATAGATGTTGCATATCTCTACTTCATATTTTGAGCATGTGGAATTCAGTTATAACTGTTTTAATATCCTTTGCTAATTCTAACTTTTGTGTCAGTTTAAGATTCATTTTGATTGATGGATTTCCCTTCTCACTATAGGGTGTATTTTCTTGTTTGCAACTGATACAAAAGTTTATTGAATGTCTCATACTTTGTGCATTTTGCCTAGTTGGGTGCTGCTGCTGCTGCTGCTGCCAAGTCGCTTCAGTCGTGTCTGAATCTGTGTGACCCCATAGACGGCAGCCCACCAGGCTCCCCCATCCCTGGGATTCTCCAGGCAAGAACACTGAGTGGGTTGCCACTTGATATTGTTTTATTTCTGTAAAGTTTCTTAGGTGCTCTTCTCAGATGTGGTTAAGTAGTGTAGAAATGGTTTGATCGTTTCACCTCTTGTTTTTAAAATGTGTTAGGTGTTTCTGGAGAAGTGCTTTGTTGACGGTTAGTTGTTCCCTACGCTTAAGCAAGATCCATCTGTGAATTCTATCCAGTACCCTTTTCTAGTCTGGTTGATAAGCTAGGTAATATTCCTGGTCCTAGCTAAATATTCCAGGGGACCATCTGTGGATAAACAGAATTCTCTCTCTCTCTGTACATTAAGCTCCTCTCCAGTGCTTTATCCTGTGCATGCTAGAAGCTTGATTTGACTCTCAACTCCTCAACTTATGGGGCTTTGCCTGAGTTCTCCCCTCTTTTTGTCACAGCAGGAACACTTTCTCAATGTTCAGTAGGGCAATCCTGGAGTCACCTCATTTTTCTCCTGCCTTTTAATGAGCTTTATTATTTGATGTTCAATGTCTTTAAAACTATTGTTTTATATATGTATTGTGTCTTTTTTGGTAGCTCTCTGAGAAACAAGACACATGGACCCATAATTAAAATGCAGTATTTTAAAAAACAACAAATCTGTAATGGGAGATATACAAAAATTTTATTAGAACACGGAAAAAGGAGCTAAAAATTTTTTTTGTTTGTGCTTTTTGTTGAATAAATAATACAATTTTTAAAGAAAAGTGTATTTGTAAATATATTTTTATTTAGTCACTAAGTTGTGCCCAACTCTTTTTGACCCCATGAACTGCAGCATGCCAAGCTTCCCTGTCCTTCACTATCTCCAGGAGTTTGCTCAAACTCACCTCCATTGAGTTGGTGATGCCATCCAATCATCTCATCCTCTGTCGCCCCCTTTTCCTCCTGCCCTCAATCTTCCCAGCATCAGTGTCTTTTCCAATGAGTCGGCTCTTCACATCAGGTTGCCATAGTATTGGAGCTTCAGCTTTAGCATCAGTGCTTCCAGTGAATATTCAGTGATGATTTCCTTTAGAATTGACTAGTTTGATATCCTTGAAGTCCAATAGACTCTCAAGATTCTCCAGCACCACAATTTGAAAGCATCAATTCTTCAGTGTTCTTCCTTCTTTAAAGTATAGCTCTCGCATTTGTACATGACTACTGGAAAAACCATAGCTTTGACTATACAGACCTTTGTCAGCAATGTGGCATCTCTGCTTTTTAATACACTGTCTAGGTTTGTCATAGTGTTTCTTCTAAGGAGCAAGCATCGATATGGAAACTGTATTTTATATAATCACTTTTTTGCTGCTCTGGGTCTTTGTTATGGCACCAGGGCTTTCTCTAGCTGCGGCTCCTGAAGACTTCTCTAGTTGTGCAGCAAAGGCTCTAGAGTTCACAGCTTTCTAGGTGTGGTGCAGGGCTTAGTTGCCCCGCGGCAGCATATGAGATCAAAGTTCCCCAACCAGGAATCGAACCTGCGTCCCCTGAACTGGGAGGTGGTTTCTCAACCACTGGATCACCAGGGAAGTCCCTATATAATCACTATTTTAATACAATCTGAAAGGTAGTGATGCATAAGAAACCCACCCAAAATTTAGTGGCTTAAAACAATGTCAATCATTTTAATATGCTCACAATCTGTGTACCAAGGATTTGGACAGAGCTGGGCAATACTTTGCCCACCTCATGCGAAGAGTTGACTCATTGGAAAAGACCCTGATGCTGGGAGGAATTGGGGGCAGGAGGAGAAGGGGATGGCAGAGGATGAGATGGCTGGATGGCATCACCGACTCGATGGACATGAGTTTGAGTGAACTCCGGGAATTGGTGATGGACAGGGAGGCCTGGCGTGCTGTAATTCATGGGGTTGTAAAGAGTCGGACACAACTGAGCGACTGAACTGACTGACTGACTGAGACTGGATAGTACTCTATTTCAGGCAGCATCTATTTGGATCACTTGAGCGTATTCAGTTGATGACTGGACTGTCTGAGGGACCGAAATGACTATTTTTGGCAAAGGCTAAAGGGAGACTGCTGCTGCTGCTGCTGCTGCTAAGTCGCTTCAGTCGTGTCCGACTCTGTGCCACCCCCATGAACTGCAGCCCACCAGGCTTCTCCGTCCATGGGATTCTCCAGGCAAGAACACTGGAGTGGGTTGCCATTTCCTTCTCCAATGCATGAAAGTGAAAAGTGAAAGTGAAGTCGCTCAGTCATGTCCAACTCTTGGCGACCCCATGGACTGCAGCCCACCAGGCTCCCCCGTTCCCAGGATTCTCCAGGCAAGAACACTGGAGTGGGTTGCCATTTCCTTCTCCAAAAGGGAGACTGAGTTCATCCAAATCCTTTTGCTTCTCTTCATTCTCTCAGGGGTTCTCCATATGATCTTTTACATGCAGATGAGTGAGTGTTTCAAATGTGTGAGCTTTAAGAGGCAGAGCAGATATTCCTAAGGGAAGATATTCCATGTTTGAATCCCTATTCATACATGATAAAAATAAAAACTTTATGGTCTCTTTTGTTCATATCAATGGCTCAGGGAATAAATAAATTTGGTAAAACTAAATTTTCAGAATTATTTATAGCTGCAGGTAGAGGTCCCCAAAATAAGTTTTACATAATGCTACAACTTTCTAACAATAAAAAATGCTTTCTATTAAATATTCTAACTTGTTAAGGAAAGCATGTAACAATGGATATTCCTGATTTATAATTCAACCACTAAAATATAACAAATTTGAAATGACTAACTCACAGCACAGTATTTTAAAGGATAAATGTGATAATAACTTCTAGTGTCTTTAAAATAAATCTATTGAGGTATTATAAAGCATAACACCATTAATTTTATAAAAACAATACATATAATTAAAACTATAAAAAATAAAATATTCAGATTAAAACTTAGTAAATCAGGTGCATATGAAAGCTTAAAAGAAGATGGTAAATTTTGGATAGCTATTTCAAATTTGAACTTGCATATAAAGATGTTCATACAGTCACAGGTTTAATATCTATTTTTATTCTTATGATTTGCATAAGTGCATTCCAAACTTGATTTTTAGTATGTATTACTGTAGATACGCTTGTTCCCTTCATAAATAAAAATGCTGTTTTCCTATAACTGTTATTTCTTTATGTCCTTAAAGTGTTGTATTGATAGACTGAGTAAATTGTGTTAGAGAACAAAGTTCAAAAGAGATAGTAACACACACACACACACACTTCCCTTACAATTGTGAATAGAAGATGTTAGAAAAAGAAAGGTAACATATATAGTTCCCCTGAGTTCTATACTAGGGCCAATCTCATTTAGCTTCTGTATAAATGACCTTGAAATAGGAGTAAACCTGACCATACCTTGCTTTGAAAGCAGTAGACAGAGCAGAGTCCGGATAAAGCTACAGGGAAATCTTAATAGAATATGGCTGTAACTGGGAATGTTACAGACGAAATGTAATGTGGTACGGTCTCATTTTAACATCACATGGGAAAATGCAAGCACGTGGTGGTGGTGCTGGGAGAAAGAGTGTATATATTTAAAGACAGAATACAGCTGTTTTTTTTTAGTCCAAATAATTTTCCAAATGCTACATGTCCTGTGAGTGTATATATTGTAACAATTTGTATGTAGATTTTAGAAAAGTGAAATAAATGTATAGATGTCAGCTGTTAAAACACACAATCCTTATACATGAATTAAATAATTGAAGTTGTAATAATCACCTATGAATACATCAAGCTAGGGGAGTTTCTATCGCCCTCATTTTTATTGACAAGACAGTAAAAGCTCATGTAATAAGGTGATAATGAAGAATGGGGATGTATATGGGATATTAAAATTTTGCTTGTCAGTGAAATTAGGTATTTGGTAGAATTTAAAGATCAGTTAATGGGCGATTGTTTCTCTACTTTTAGCCAATGTTGTTTAAAATGTTATTTCTCTCCCCACCCCCACCCCCAACCACACCACTTTAGCAGTTGTAGTAAATGTTTTTTGAGCGATGAAAATACTTCTTTTTGTGAAGCAGTCTCTGGTAGGGAATTGTTCAGATGGTAGATGACCTTTAAGGTCTTGCTGTTAAATTTGTGTTACTGTTGTTAAAATTTTCATAAATAAGCTCATAGCAAAACAACTCCAGTTCATTTCCTCTTTCAAGGCTCAATTTATTAATCAATAAATACCTATTTTCTTCATATATATTCTGAATTTTTTTTGTTAACGTGTTTTGATGTTTAAAAGTAACCATACTACAAATCAGTCTTTGTCCATTTGAGGATTAGATTGGGGTAGATGTGAGAAGGCAATGGCACCCCACTCCAGTACTCTTGCCTGGACAATGCCATGGATGGAGGAGCCTGGTAAGCTGCAGTCCATGGGGTCACTAGGAGTCGGACATGACTGAGCGACTTCACTTTCACTTTTCACTTTCATGCATTGGAGGAGGAACTGGCAACCCACTCCAGTGGTCTTGCCTGGAGAATCCCAGAGACGGGGAACCTGGGAGCCTGGTGGGCTGCCATTTATGGGGTCACACAGAGTCAGACATGACTTAAGTGACTTAGCAGCAGCAGATGTGAAAGTAGAGTGTGAAATGATCAGAATACCTAGGTTTATTTTCTTCATTGTAGCCTCCAAACAAGGTTAAGCTGGTTGAGAGGTAGAGACTCCAGCATTATTGAGATGCTGGAAAAAATCTAGATGCAAGTGTTTCTCATTACGAAAGCAAATAAAGACATTTTTTCCTAAGGAACTGAGTCTTCGACTTGCAGAGTAAAGTCAAGTCACTACCTTTGAGAACAATTCAGAGGGCTTCCAGGGTGGCTCAGTAGTAGACAATCTGCGTGCCAATGCAGGAGACCAGAGTTTGAGCCCTGGGTCGGGAAGATATCCTGGAGAAGGAAATGGCAACCCACTCCAGTTTTCTTGCCTGGGAAATCCCATTGATAGAGGATCCTGGTGGGCTACAGTCCATGGGGTCACAAAAAGTCAGACATCACTTAGGGACCAAGTGACAACAACAATTCAGAGTCTGGGTAACTAAGCTCTGTTGCAACTACACAGTTTCATGAGTACATGTGTGAAAGTTAGGGAGACAGTAACCCTAGTTCTTTAATTGACTGTTTCTTAACTTAAGAGCTTTGGTTCGGGAGCCAAAAACCCTGGGATCAAGCCTTGACTCAAACACATGATCCTGAGGAAGTTTTTAACATTACTCTGCCCTGACTGCTTGTCTTTAACATGAGTAAGTATACATTAAACATTGCTGACGCTGATAATTCTGCCTTCTTGTCTCTGTCTGTGCTCAGTCCCTCAGTCATGTCCGACTCTTTATGTCCTCATGGACTGTAGTCCAGGGAAAACCCCAAAAGATCTTGCAATATTTTGAAGAAAATCAATTATTTGTGAGTAAGAAATCTATCATACTCATCTGACAATTCTCCACCTGTCACAGGGACTGTGCTTAAATATATAAGTAACATACAAAAATATTTTTTAAGCAGTACATACATGCATAATTAGAGATACTATGATTATTAATTAAATCATTATAATCAATCCAGAAAGGATGATGATTTAAACAGAGTACTCTGAAAGTTAAAGCATAGTCTCCTAGGTGATCACAATCCTATAACCGCCTAACGTAGACATCTATTCATAACCCACTTTGTTGTTTTTGTTTTAGTCACTAAGTCATGTCAGACTCTTTCAAGACCCCATTGACTGCAGCCACCAGGCTCCTCTGTCCTTGGGATTTCCTAGGCAGAAATACTGGAATAAGTTGCTATATTTCTTCTTCAGGGGATCTTCCCACCCAAGGATAGAACCTGAGTCTTCTGTACTGCGGGCAGATTCTTTACAAGAGAGTCACCAGGGAAGTCCATTAATACTGCACAAACCATGGATTTTTTTCCTTTGGAAAACTGTTATCCTGAATATCCCATATTGTGAAGCAAAATAGGAGAAACATATAATTAAGTTTATTGGGAAAATATTATTCAATACAAGTTCATATACCTGTAAGGGTGCAGGATCCTAAGAGGCCTTCCCCAACAGGCCTAGCCCCATATCCTCTGCTTTAGCTCCTCTCTGAAATACCTATGTAACAGTATTTGATGCACATTTCCTGAGCTGTTTTGCAAATGTAAAAACCCCTCCCTTTCCAACACATAGAAGATGTCAACTACTTGATGAACTTGAGCACATAGTCCGAGCCTCTTGGAGCCTGTAGTTATTATCATTCAGTCACTAAGTCATGTCTGACTCTTTGCCACTCCATGGACTGCAGCACGACAGGCTTCCCTGTCCTTCACTATCTCTTGGAGTTTACTCAAACTCATGTTCATTGAGTCGATGATGCCATCCAATCATTCCATCCTCTGTCACCTTCTTCTCTTCCTGCTCCCAATCTTTCCCAGTATCAGGGTCTTTTTCAATGAGTTGGTTCTTCACATGAGGTGGCCAAAGTGTTGGAGTTTCAATTTCAGCCATCAGTCCTTCCAGTGAATATTCAGGGTTGAGTTCCTTTAGGATTGACTGGTTTGATCTCCTTTTTGTTCAAGGGACTCTCAAGATTCGTCTCTAGCACCACAGTTTGAAAGCAACAATTCTTTGGTGCTCAGCCTTCTTTATTATCCAGCTCTCACATCAGTACATGACTATTGGAAAACCATAGCTTTGACTATATGGACTTTTGTCAGTAAAGTGATGTCTCTGCTTTTAACCTAAACACAGTCTAAGTTTTTTTGGAGCGTAAAGACTGATAATGTTAACCTCTGTGATACCATCCTGCTACTGTCAGTGCTCACCCAAAGCCCTTCTGGAGTTTGGGGCTTTTAGGGCATAAGCCACCCATGTCCTTGCATGGCCCTGAAATAACCTTTCTCTGCTCTCAACTCCAGTGTTTTGGTTTGCTTGGTCTCATTGTGTGTCAGGCATACAAATTTGTGTTAACATACCCAATGCATGGTTAGTGTGCCAGGCACACAGGGAGGCTAAACAAACCGAAACATCAGAGTTTGGAGCATAAAAAGATTTATTGCAACACTGAGCAAGGAGAATTTGTGGCTCATACACTGCAAAATCCTGAACTTCCTGAAAGTTTTCAGCAAAGCTTTTTTTTTAAGGCAGAGTGAGGGCAGAGCATCCCAATGTATGTAATCAGCTCCTTCATAATTCTCTGATTGATGGTGATCAATCCTGAAGTGTCAAAGGTCTGAGGGCTACTTACGCATGATCAAGTAGTTATTAAATTTCTACCATTTGTTGCTATATTTTACTATGTGAAACACTCAAGAAATATACATGAGATACTATTACCTGGGTACTTCAGAGAAGAGCTTACACAGAGGATATGGGGGAGGGGTGTGGCCCAGGAAGTCCCCATAAGGTCCTTTACAAAAAGATTTTCTATGATCACACAAATTTGAGGAGAACTAAGGCAAACAGAGGAGAAGGCAATGGCACCCCACTCCAGTACTCTTGCCTGGAAAATCCCATGGACAGAGCAGCGTGGTAGGCTACAGTCCATGGGGTCGCTGAGAGTCAGACACGACTGAGCGACTTCACTTTCACTTTTCACTTTCATGCATTGGAGAAGGAAATGGCAACCCACTCCAGTGTTCTTGCCTGGAGAATCCCAGGGACGGGGGAGCCTGGTAGGCTACCGTCTATGGGGTCACACAGAGTCGGACACGACTGAAGTGACTTAGCATAGCGTAGCGTAAGACAAACAGAATTAAATGAGTTTTATATTTGGAGAACTTCTCAAACTATCACATATAGTAATGTGAATTGACAGCATTTCTAAAATAGATTAGGATGTGCAATCCTTAACCCACTCTAGGCATCTCATTAGATACTTGTCCTAAGAAACACAGAATTCAGTGGAAGACACTTAGGCATAATTGTGTATATTTAATACACAATTACACATAATAGGCAAATTATATGTATAGCACAGATTCAAATAAATGATATCTGGTCTTTTTGCTGGTTGTACTGGGTCACTTTGGGAATTTTGAGACTGTCTTTAACCTTGCTTTAATTAATGATTTTAGGTTATTACCATTTATAATAATTTTCTCCTCTTGTTGGAGAAGGATGTTGTTAGAAGTTTCCTGTACTAGAAAATGAAGAAGATAAAGAAAAGGCATAGAATGTACTTTGGATTTCTGGAATACCATTGAGGTAGCCATTTCCTCTGTTTGGTTTAAGTACCGTACATTTACCACAATCATCAAGAGGCACATTTGGGGGTAAGAAGAAATTCTCACTTACCATCCGAAGTTCTTCTGGCTTGTCTAAGAATTTAACTGACATGCAGCAGATTAACAAGAGAAATTTTTTTTGTAAGTTTTAGAAGTTTAGTTTTATATATATATATATATATGAAAGAGACCCAGGAAAACTGAGTATCTCACCAAAATAGCTGAAACCTTCACCTTAAATACCATCTTCAGTTAAATAAAAATATGAGATATTGAAGGTAATGGTTTGGGGCTTAATAAAGGAGGAAGGCAATCTACATGGAGATGCAGAGGTAAATGTTTGATAAACAGATATTTGCTAGGTCATGCAGAGATGATGGAAGAGAGTGGACTTTGTTTTCTAGGCACCTTTGAGCTTTCCCCATCACACCTGGTTAATATTCTTTGTAGGTATCTCTGGTGATAAGTCTATTCTGGGAACAGGCCCTTTATCTGGATTCTTTAAAGCAGTTATAGGAAGAATAACAAGGAAAGCTTCCTGAGTCTTTTGTTTCTTAAAAATAATCAGCCTAAATTAATTCTTATGCCAAAGAGACACATTTTGGGGAGGATGAATTTTCCTATATGTTCCTCTGGACAAATGGTTACCATTAGAAGTGATAATTTCATGGTATATCCTTATCCTTATATATTTGGGCTTCCCTGGTGGCTCAGATGGTAAAAATTCTGCCGGCAATGTAGGAGACCTAGGTTTGATCCCTGGGTCAGGAAGGTCTTCTGGAGAAGGGAATGGCTACCCACTCCACTATACTTGCCTGGAGAATTCCATAGACAGACAAGCCTGGCAGGCTACAGTCCATGGGGTCCCAAAGAGTCAAACACGATTGAGCAACTAACACAGTCTCTCTATGTCCTTATTTGAGCCTATATTCTTACTTAAAGCTCAGGTCTTGTCATTTGGAAAACTAAAGTCTCCTAGCAAACAATCTACTGGTTTACTTAGCAATCTAAGCTGTGAGTGTTTCAATTAGTTCCCTAGCCTTTGTTTTTAAATTAGAGATTTGTCAGCCTAAGCAAGAAAAAGTACACCTTTACTTAATTGATGAAAGGTTGGTTTAACCCTTACTCTGAACTTTATGAACTTTCAAACTGATGGAGTTCTCACAGTAATCTTTAAAATACATTTCTTTTCAGAATTTTCATGTTACATCAAGATTTCAGCTTTCTTTATATGTATTTCTAATTCAGCTGAGGACATGGGGATCTCCCAGGAGCCTGAACATCATTTTTGATCATTTTAAATTGGTTATCAAAATTTAAAGATCTAAAGATTTTATTTGAATATATGAATTTATTGTTACCCTTGAAAAATCTGACTACCTGGCCACAGTGGTTGTGAGTTCTCACATGGAAGCAATCAATTGGGACTGAGTTGCTTTTGAATATATATATATATGTATATGTATATTCATATATATATATATATAACAAAAAAGCTGAATGCTGAAGAATTGATGCTTTTGAATTGTGGTGCTGGAGAAAACTCTTGAGAGTCCCTGGGACTGCTCGGAGATCAAATCAGTCAATCCTAAAGGAAATCAACCCTGAATATTCACTGAAAAGACTGTTGCTGAAGCTGAAGCTCCAATACTTTGGCCACCTGATGCAAAAGAGTCAGCTCATTGGAAAAGACTCTAATGCTGGGAAAGATTGAAGGCAGGGGGAGAAGAGAGTGGCAGAAAATGAGATGGTTAGATAGTATCGCTTTGAGCAAACTCTGGGAAAGAGTGCAGGCCAGGCCTGGTGTGCTGCAGTCCATGGGGTTACAAAGAGGCGGATATGATGTAACGAGTGAACAACAACAAATACATACATATATATATATATATATATATATATAATCCATTCCCCATAATATCTACTCTTCCCTAGTGTTTCTCTAACATTCTTAAAACTGAGGCCAAGTTTTACTTGCTGTACATTAGTGGGCTTGATTGTTGTTCTCTTGATACTAAACAGAGAAATGAATAAAGAGACTGCATACTGTCTAATGTATATTACTGAGATCCTGTTTTGGAGCAACTCTGGTATTCTTCTCTTGTTTGTATTGCCTGCCTGATTCATAAAGTCATATTAGTAGCAAGAGTTGACTTTGGGACTTAGATTCAACAGTCAGGAAGTAATGAGTATCTTATTTTTTTCTACCATGTTCATGAAATTCTATTGTTCTTTTACATTTGATATCTGACTGGAACCTACTCACTTGGGCTTTGCTTTTGTTAAGGATAAAAAACTGAACTTTGAACTGTGTTAACAAAGTAAGTGTATAATTGAAGTCATACTTACGATCTTTTTTAAACAATATAAGCTTGAAATGGAGTACCTTAAGAGATTTGCAGAAATGCAGATGAATGGAAGACTAATGATGAATTTTAATAATGCAACAATTGCAGTGCCATATCATGCAAAGAATGTTGTACTAAGAATCAGGAGACCAAGACACTAGGAAACTCATTGTGAGCCTTTGAACAAACTACTTAATCTCCTGGGACAATAGCCTACTCATATATAAAATGAGTATTGTGAGATGTCTCTGTAAGAATGTTGTAGAATAAAATAAGAAAGCACTTAAATTTATTCTAGAACAGTTTAATACTAGTTGTAACATTTAATAAACTGTTCCATAGAAAAAGATAACATATAAGTTTTAAATTCTTAATTCAAAGGAAGTGAGAGATAAAACAGCCCAAAATATTTCAGATTTAGAGAGATTTCAGAGCAGATTCTTCCCCAAACAAAATTCATCTTTGAGTAGACGGTGGCCATCCTAATAGGTTCTTGTCTAGGATGTGAAAATGAGAGTTGGTCAGGATACCACTGAGAACTAGATCCAAGCTATTGATAATTGAAAAAGATTATAATGAAGTGCCTTGAAATGTATTAACAGTGAAATCATAGAGCATGACCAACTGAACACATTAAAGACAGAGTAGAAAACACTAGGAAAAAGTTCAGAGAAGCATGTGAATGAGGAGAATGTAATACCGTATTGAACATTTGTCCTTATTTCTACCTATTTTCTTATTCAGAAATAGGCTTTTTCATATTGCTCAGCTCTTAAGAATGTTTTGCATAATGCAGGCTTCAACAATATGTGAATTGTGAACTTCCTGATGTTCAAGCTGGTTTTAGAAAAGGCAGAGGAACCAGAGATCAAATTGCCAACATCCGCTGGATCATGGAAAAACCAAGACAGTTCCAGAAAAACATCTATTTCTGCCTTATTGACTATGCCAAAGCCTTAGACTGTGTGGATCACAAGAAACTGTGGAAAATTCTGAAAGAGATGGGAATACCAGACCACCCGATCTGCCTCTTGAGAAATCTGTATGCAGGTCAGGAAGCAACAGTTAGAACTGGACATGGAACAACAGACTGGTTCCAAATAGGAAAAGGAGTACGTCAAGGCTGTATATTGTCACCCTGCTTATTTAACTTCTATGCAGAGTACATCATGAGAAACGCTGGACTGGAAGAAACACAAGCTGGAATCAAGATTGCTGGGAGAAATATCAATAACCTCAGATATGCAGATAATACCACCCTTATGGCAGAAAGTGAAGAGGAACTCAAAAGCCTCTTGATGAAAGGGAAAGTGGAGAGTGAAAAAGTTGGCTTAAAGCTCAACATTCAGAAAATGAAGATCATGGCATCCAGTCCCATCACTTCATGGGAAATAGATGGGGAAACAGTGGAAACAGTGTCAGACTTTATTTTTCTGGGCTCCAAAATCACTGCAGATGATGACTGCAGCCATGAAATTAAAGGACGCTTACTCCTTGGAAGGAAAGTTATGACCAACCCAGACAGCATATTAAAAAGCAGAGACATTACTTTGCCAACAAAGGTCCATTTAGGCAAGGCTATGGTTTTTCCTGTGGTCATGTATGGATGTGAGAGTTGGACTGTGAAGAAGGCTGAGCGCCGAAGAATGGATGCTTTTGAACTGTGGTGTTGGAGAAGACTCTTGAGAGTCCCTTGGACTGCAAGGAGATCCAACCAGTCCATTCTAAAGGAGATCAGCCCTGGGATTTCTTTGGAAGGAATGATGCTAAAGCTGAAAGTCCAGTACTTTGGCCACCTCATGTGAGAAGTTGACTCATTGGAAAAGACTCTGATGCTGGGAGGGATTGAGGGCAAGAGGAGAAGAGGACGACAGAGGATGAGATGGCTGGATGGCATCACTGACTCGATGGATGTGAGTCTGAGTAAACTCCGGGAGTTGGTGATGGACAGGGAGGCCTGGCGTGCTCCGATTCATGGGGTCGCAAAGAGTCGGACACGACTGAGCGACTGATCTGATCTGATCTGAAAGTGTTAGTTACTCAGTTGGGTCTGAGTCTTTGCTACCTCATGGACTGTAGCCAACCAGGATCCTTTGTCCTTAGAATTCTCCAGGCAAGAATGCTGGAGTGGGTTGCCATTCCCTTCTCCAGGGTATCTTCCCAACGCAGGGATTAAACCCAGGTTTCCTGCATCACCAGCAGATTCTTTATTATCTGAGCCACTGGCAAAGATGGGAGTGATAGGTCAGCCAATTAGGCCAGTCTGATCTTGTGTCCCACAGTGATTAATCTAATAATTAGCAGGTAACGCAGACTAGATGAGAGGTTTCTTTCTGAAGTATTTCAGTCAGAGGCTGAGGAAGACTTTTAAAATTCTTCCTCTCTGGTCATAGAACCTACAGATTCAAGAATGAAACTGTTAGCAGTCAATTCTTTTCCTCCTTCCACATTTACTTAAACTGAAATAAGAGACCATTAAATGACAGAAGTGATGTGAGAACTAGTCAGAGCTTGAGAACATTCAATTCTCTAGTTGGTAACACCCTTACGGCCAACCCCACCCATTTTATTTCTGTGTTTTAGTTCTCTGTTCCAATAAATGCCCCATATAATATGAGTGCCCAGTCATGTCCGACTCTTTATGGCCCCATGGGCTGTAGACATGGCACCTCTATCCATAGAATTTTCCAGGCAAGAATGCTGGAGTGGCTTGCCATTCCCTACTCCAGGGATCTTCTGGAACCAGAGATTGAAACTGCATCTCCTGCAGGTCTCCCCTGTTTGGCAGGAGGATTCTTTACATTTAGCACCACCTGGATAGCCCTATGAATAGCTTGAATATATATTGGTTACCAAAGAATACAGGTATTGAAAATTATCATAGAAGATAATGCCAAAATCTATTTATAGGGAAGAATTAAATTGTAGTTTAAAACTCTCAAAACTACTAAGACTTTTAGGAAGGAAAATTGAAAAATTAGTTTAAAGAGAGTTCTTCATTTACTATGTCAGAGCAAAAATTTTAATGTCAGAAACTCTTTCTAGAGAACTGAAAGAAATATACAAAGATAGTTGCACATTCCAATTGTTGCCACCAGAATAAAATTTGCTCTGAGAAAATGAGGGATATTTTTTCAAGAATTTAGAGATTTAAAGTGCATAAAACAATACTTAACACAAAAAACCCCCACCTACTACCATGGTATTTCTTGATTTTAAAAGGAAATAAAACCTTAAATTGTGCACATACTTAAGATTGAAAAATGTCTTTTGAACACATACAATGGATATTTTCTCTCATTCTTATCACAAGTCTATCCCCACTCATTTGAATGCAATTTCCATCGTCATAACATTCCGAGGTTGAGCGTATAGAGATTGTGTTGTGATGTCAAATTGCTATATGAAAACAATTTTGATAAGCACATAGACACCACATTATAATGACAAATTATAATGACAAAATGGTTTCTGTGTTTCCGTGGAGACCAAATTACAATGTCAAATTGATGGCAAAATGAGGTCAATACAAATCTACACAGACCAGATTGTGATGTTAAAACAATGCGAAGCAATATCACCAGAGGTCTGGGCAGGCTATGCTATGATGTCAAGATGATGGGGAAGCACTATCTAGGATGATGTCAAAACAGTTACAGAAAGGATGTCAGTGGAAATCTCAGTAGCATCCTTCATTATGACAGTACAATAGAACACTATTATTAATGCAGATTTCACCAATGGTAAAATAAATCTAGTGAAACTGAGAAAATGGGAAACTTACACACTGATGAATTTTGACTCTAAACATTGTTTAATTTTATGTTCTTAGGAACTAAGTGCTTAGTCATGGAAGTTAGAGTGAAAAACTAAACTGCATTACTCTGAGGTGGAAGTTATTTATTGAGTAATCTGTTTAGATGTAAATGACTTTCCTCATTTACAACAGGACTGTGAAAGGACCCACAGGGAGACAGTCTGATTAATTCGGTCCTTTCTAGAAGGTGTCCCTGGCAGACTTTTCTCTTGAAATGTCTTTGGGGCATGAATGCTCCTCCTCTTGGGATGGTTGTCATATCTTTTAGTTCTTCTTTCCTAAAGATGTTAAAATATTTACAGTTGCATTTTTGTATTTTATAAATCATAAACCAAGTAGTTTAACACTTTTTGTCATTGTCAAAAAACAGTATGAAGCATGATGTTATCGTCACTGTTGCAGATTATTCCCATTTGTTCTTAAATAATATATTATATTGATGCCATTTATCTTGAATAAGTGCAATAAATATTTTAACCTAATGCTAATGCCGATCAGTTAGTATGTTAAACGCAAATGGAATAGGATACATTTATCATGGTTTTGTAATACTGTATCCTTTCCTTTTCCCCTTTAAGGGTAGATTTGATTTCTTGTAGAAATAAAAGACAACAGGTTATAGGGTCATAAAATATTTTTATTATTTAAAAAATACTTTCATCAAGTTACTAAAAGATAATGATATTTTGCTACACTATTTGAGTTTGTATTGTTCTTCCAAGTGTGAGCCATTTCAGCTTGTGGTTTGCCATTCTAGGTGGTGATTAAGACCATGCCTCAGTATGAAAACTCATTTAACCATGTTGACTAAATTAACTAGGTGATTAATTTGCATCTGACAGACATACTTTCATTGAATACTATGTGCTAGATAGTATGCAGGGTCAATTAAATCAAAAGGTTTCAGAGAGTTGTTCAAGATTTACCAAAATTGGCTTAAAATGCTTATCATTGAAGTTGAATTGATCTGTCAGCTTATGAACACAGGAATCTCTGTTTTTTAGGTTTTAGGTTTTTTTTTTCACTTTCGTGTTTTTTTGTTTGTTTGTTTGTTTGTTTCTGCACTGTAGGTCATGCAGGATCTTAAGCTCTCCAACCAGGAATGGAACTCATGCCTCCCACAGTGGAAGTGTGAAGTCTTAACCACAGGACAGCCAGGGAAGTCTCCTGCTTTCTCTTCCTTTTTTAAGGGGAAAGAAATAAAAGGGTATGAAAGGAAAGTTCCTTGAGAATCCTCTGTTCATAAAGCTACTGTGATGGACAGCAAACAACTCACTTCAAAAAATTGTACACAGTTTTCATTAATTCTTCAGGGGTTGCAGAGTCAGAGACAAGACATGCCTAGACCAGCATATTCATCCACTTAAAACCAGTTCAAATTAAACACATGAAGAAAAGTAATAATAATAACAAACCAATAGCTTTCCTAATGTAGAGCTGTAGACCTTCAGTGGAATCCTAACTCTGCCACTGTGTGAAGTTTGCAGTCATTTATTTCTTTGAATCATTTTTCATTATAAGACACTAGAGACAAATAGGAAACCATCTCTCTCTGTAAGTGGGGTTAAAAAGAACAGCACCTGTGTTCCTGCAGCTGTGCTCTTTTAAAGTCTCAGAGGAGAATATAGAACTTTGTGATAGCGTAGGATGCAGTCAACCCTAAATATTCATTGGAAGGACTGATGTTGGGCTGAAGCTCCAGTACTTTGGCCACCTGATGTGAAGAGGTGACTCATTGGAAAAGACCTGATGCTTGGAAAGATTGAAGTCAAGAGGAGAAGGGGATGACAGAGGATGAGATGGTTGGATGGCATCATCAACTCGATGGGCATGAGTTTGAGCACACTCCAGGAGATAGTGAAGGACAGGGAAGCCTGGCATGCTGCAGTCCATGGAGTCACAAAGAGTCAGACATGACTTAGGGACTGAACAACAACAACAAAAAGGATGTAATGTTTTCTCCAATCCAAAGGGCAAACGGAACTCCTCTTAAGGATCTTCTTTGTTATTCCATGCTGCTGCTGCTGCTAAGTTGCTTCAGTCGTGCTCGACTCTGTGTGACCCCATAGATGGCAGCCCACCAGGTACCCCTGTCCTCGGGATTCTCCAGGCAAGAACACTGGGGTGGGTTGCCATTTCCTTCTCCAATGCGTGAAAGTGAAAAGTGAAAGTGAAGTTGCTCAGTCGTGTCTAACTCTTAGTGACTCCATCATTACCAATTAAACACAATTTGTTAAAAATCATTGTCTATGATCATTTCCAAATTCTTAATTTTTGGTAAGATCAAATATTACCCAAATTTACAAATCAGAATGCTGCAGATAAAAAAAAAAAAAAGATACTGAATGAAGCAGAGGTACTTGACATCACTGTGATGGAAACCATAAGGGAGAAAAAAATAATGTCTCCTCTACCATGTTATACACTTGGTTGAGACACCTTTACATCCCTGCTCCAACCTGGGTAATAATATGCAGATTAACAGGAAAAAGAAATTTAATAATAACATGTCTTCTTCCCATGTACCTGGGAGATGACAGGAAAACTGAGTAACTCATTAGATGGCCCAAACCACAACTTTAAATAACATCTCCAACTAAATACAAAAGAAAATGTTGGGGGTTAGGGGAGCCAGAGATGACAAATTATCAGGAAAAGCATAGCAGACAAAAGTAAGTCTGTTATGGCAATTTAGACCCTTGCCTTCTCCACTGGTAAATTCCTAGAGATTTATCATCCTTGTCTTCCTGGTGGAGAGAGAGATGGACTCCCTTATACACGGATATTTATCTTATAAATGTGTTTCTTTTTAAAAAAAAATTTTATTTATTTGTCTGTTCTGGTCCTAGTTGTAACACGTGGGATATAGTTACTTGACCAGGGATCAAACAAGGAACCCCTGCATTGGGAATGCAAAGTCTTAGCCACCGGACCATGAAGGAAATGTGTAAATTTCTCATAAAAGGAAAACTTTTTTCTGAGCTTTGCTTATCAGCTATTTCTTAGAAATGGACAGCCTAAAATAACTCTTAAGCCAAACAGATATATTTTAGGGTGGCAAGTGCTGTTCCACTTCAAAATAACATAGTAATATGGTAGCAGTACAGATGAAATCAAGAAAGGAGACTATAGCTCTTAATATGTATACTTATTCTTACTGTCAACTGTAGATTGGTACTTGCCATGGGCACTTGCCATTTACCTCTATAGGGATTAAATCACGTGCTTCTGCAGCTGCTGACCTTCAACATCCCCTGAAAGGCGTTCAGGGTGAAGAGCGAAATGAGGCACTCTGGGCTCAGGGAAAAACTGGAAAGACAGGTCTTCAGAGAGTTAGTCTTTCAACCAAGGTTCTCTTTAGATGCCTCTGCCAAGGATTTTTTACTGGGGAAGAAGAGGGAAACTTTGAATATGATCTTCCTGGCCACATCTAGCAGTCTGCTCTCCCCGTCCCATCAATCTCAGAATCCATAAAACTACTACAGTGTTTTGTGCAGGGTTTGGTCAAAAGTACAGAGATCCCTGTCTGTGATGATTCACTCCACCCTAAACGAGTACCTGCTTTTATGGTCAGGCCACGCAAGGTGGCTGTTCCCTTGCTCTCTGTCCATCCCCTACATGACCAATGCCTACTTCATTTATACCCTACTCATATGACTGATCTTCCCACATACTTGCTCCAGGCCCCAGCTAGGGATTGTTTTTACCAAAGTGGTCATGAGGGGCATGTCCCTTTGCTAGTTTCCCTGGTAAACAATGAGCATGCCCGCATGCTAAGTCGCTTTAGTCTTGTCCAACTCTTGGTGACTGTGTGGACTATTGCCCCTAGTCTTCTCTGTCCTTGGGATTCTCCAGGCGAAAATACTGGAGTAGGTTGCCATGCCCTCCTCCAGGGGATGGTCTCCACCCAGGGTTTGAACCTGCATCTCCTGCAGCTTCTGCCTTGCAAGCGGATTCTTTATTCCTGAGCCACCAGAAAAGCCCCAACATGATGTCAATTCCCCCTATAACTGTCTGTCCCCCATCCCCTTGGTTTCCACCTGCCCTCCCTCTGCCTGCATATGGGCTGTTGCTCCGGGATCTTTCTTCAGATGCGTAAGATCCACTAAACACTGCTATCTCTGTCAATGACTCAGTGCTTGTTCTTCTAACCTAAAATTGGGCAAGTGCAGGCCTTGTGCATCCATGGGGTGCAACAACATTGTTCCAGAGAGGGAAATGGAAAATGGGGGGATCGATGCTGTCTCCAGCTTCAGACTTGCTTGTATGTGCATGTGTGCTTAGTCACTTCAGTCGTGTCCTACTCTTTGCAATCCTTTGGGCAATAGCCCACCAGGCTCCTCTGTCCATGGGATTCTCCAGGCGAGAATACTGGAGCAGATTGCCACGCCCTCCTCCAGTGGATCTTCCTGACCCAGAGATCAAACCCGAGTCTCTTGTGTCTCCTGCATTGGCAGGACAGGTCTTTACCACTAAGCCACCTGGGAAGCTGAGAAACAGGGGGTGGTGGTTCCTAAATAAAAATTCCATCTTTTCTTACAAGAGAGTGAATGGATGGAGGAGAACAAACAATAAATGTCTGAAGAGGTTCTAATAATTGCCAGTGCACTTAAAAAAAAAAAAAAACAAAACTTTCCAGATAACCAAACCAATGTTTTAAAAACAGTTTTGTCTAGGCTTATCTCTTTATTGCAAAGAAGATGTCTTAGTATTTGAAATCCACATAGAATACTGCTTTTTGTCTATTGTTTTATTTATGAGATGAATAGGAATAGGAAAAAGAAAATTAGACACTGCTTTATCGCCATCTGGACTTCCCAGGTGGCACAGTGGTAAAAATCACGCAAAGATTCGGACACCATGGAGCACACACGCACACACTTTTTGCCAAGCAACTGTCTACTTTCCCTCCCTTTTTTCTTCCTCCATCTTCCCTCACCGTTCCCCCTTTATTTTTCTTCTTATCTATTTCTCTTCCTTTCTGCTCTATTTCCTTCTCTTTTCCTGTTTCGTTTTGTGTTCAGTCATGGCTGACTCTTTGCAACCCCATGGACTGTAGCCCGCCCAGGCTCCTCTATCCATGAAATTCTCCAGGCAAGAATACTGGAGTGGGTAGCCAATCCCTTCTTCAGGGGATCTTCTGGACCCAGGGATCAAAACCGAGTCTCCTGCAGTTTAAGAGCAGAGCCCTAACTGCTGTAGCACCAGGGAAGTCTCGTCTCTTCCTATTTTCTTTTATCACTTTGTCTTTCATTTTCTATCTCCTCATTTTCCTCTCTCCCTTTTTTTCTTACCTTTATTTTTGGCTTTTTCCCCCTCATTCTTTATCTGATGTAAGCTGTTCACTTTTCCTCTCTGAAATCCCTTTCCCATTTTTCTAAACTAAAGCCTATAGCCGGCATGACTTAAATAAGTTGTTAATGAATAAATTTCTCTGTGTAAGAAAAATGAATGACAGGTAGAACAGACTCCCCATGCGTTCTGGGTTCAATTCTTTAAGTTTCTTACACATCACTGAATCCTGTCATTCCTATATCTTCAAGCATCTTGAAACAGTTTTCCTTCCCTGGCATACAATAGCAGTTGTTCTTACCTAGAGCACTAACTAAATTCAGTTGATCTACTTAGTCTTAGCTTAATATTAATTACTTTGTGATACTTCATGCTATTTCATTTCTCCAAATTGGAGCACATTCTTTCTCAAATTTCAGCACACCATAGTCTCCTCTATGTTAAATAGATATCTCCATTTACATGAAACCATATAATAATATAATAATAGCATAATAACTGCTGGTGACGTATTGACATATATATATTCTATACATATTTATACTTCTGTGGGTTGTCAATATTTTGTGTGTGTTTAGGATCTTTTCTTCATCTCCTTAAGAGGAAGAGACTATTCTATATATATCTGTGTCCTGAGCCCTTGGTAGAGTATTTTATGTAAGTTTCTGATGAATTTATTAATGTCTTCTCGCCAAGAAAGTTTTATGAATGATTAATTATAAGGCAAGTAAAATATGTGCAAGAAAAAACTAGAGTATATGAGTTTCTCTTTAGCAATAAGGAACAAAATATTATATTGTTCATCAATTATTTGTATTGGACTGAACTGAGATTTAAAATTTAGAACTATTTCACTAATTTCTATTCAAAATGCATTTTCTGAGCATCTACTCTGTGATTCTTGGTTCTAACACTGAAGTTATGAGGCTCTGTTTCTGGTGGCTCAGATGGTAAAGAATCTTCCTGCAATACTGGAGACCTGGGTTCGATCCCTGGATCAGGAGGATCCCCTGGAGAAGGGAGTGGCTACCCACTGCAGTATTCTTGCCTGGAGAATTCCATGGACCAGAGGAGCCTGTGGGTTTCAGTCCATGGGTTCTCAAAGAGTCAAACATGACTGAACGACTAAGACTTTCACTTTCTCACTTACCTGGGTGGTTGAGAGCACAGGTTTTGTTTTGTTTTTTTAATAATGAAGAAACTTGGCCTTAAGTCTTTGATATACCACTTTTTATTTGTGATCTTTTACAGTTGTTTCACACTTCTTTGTTTTGATTTCTTCATTTGTAAAACAGAATTATTAATATGTATCTCAGAGGATTTTTGTGAGGATTAAATGTGGTAGAGTATGTGTAATAAGTATAATGATTTTGCAGAGCTTTCTGGTATAGACCCCCTTGTTGGTAAGCTAATCAGCCTTTTACAGTATCTTCTTTACTATGAGGATAAACTATGAGGCTGGATTTGGGAGGAAAGAGGGTGTTGTAAATTATTTTTGTGGTAGGTGTTAGTCGCTCAGTCATGTCTGACTCTTTGGGACCCCATGGACTGTAACCTGCCAGGTTCTGCTGTCCATGGAATTCCAGGCAAGAATAGTGGAATGGGTTACCATTTCCTTCTCCAGGGGATCTTCCAGACCCAAGGGTCGAACCCAGGTCTCCTGCATAGAAGGCAGATATTTAACTGTCTGAGCCCTTTTTGTGGTAAGCAGAATTCTAAAGATTCCACCTCTCAGAATCTCACCTTCTGCTTATTCAGTCAAGCACTTACCTAGGTACTGTTGTGAAGGGACTTTGAAAATGCAATTAAGATTACAAAGTTTAAAATAGGGAGATTTCCATGAATCATCCAGGTGAACACAGTCTAATCAGTTGTGCCTTTAAAATGAGAGAAATTTTTCTGGCAGTTAGGAGAAATGTGGCAGAGTGAGTGAGAGTGAGTGAAAGTTTCTCAGTAGTGTCTGATTCTTTGCGACCCTGTGGACTACACAGTTCATGGGATTCTCCAGGCCAGAATACTGGAGTGGGTTGCCTTTCCCTTCTCCAGGGGACCTTCCCAACCCAGGGATTGAACCCAGTCTCCCGCATTACAGGTGGATTCTTTACTAGCTGAGCCACAAGGGAAGTCCAAGGATACTGGAGTGGGTAACCTATCCCCCTCTAGTAGATCTTCCCGACCCAGGAATTGAACTGGAAGGAAGCAGAAATAAGAGGCAGAAAGGAATGTCAAAGAGATTTGAAACATGGAAAGAGCTAGACCTGCTTCTTACTGGCTTTAAAGAGAGAGGAAAAGGACAATAAAACAAGGACTGTGGATGCCTTCTAGAACCTAATGGCCATCAAAGAAACAAGGACCTTAGTCTTACAATTGCAGGAAACTGAATTTTGCAATACTCTAAATGAACTTCTGAGTAAATTCATTCCTACAGACTCCACAAAGGAATGTAGATCTGCCAACTTGATTTTGACCTTGTGAAACCCAGAGACTAGATCCTGAATTTTGACTTACAGACTTTGTAATTAGTTATGTTTTAGCTACTAAATTTGTGATAATTTGTAATGACAACAGAAAACAGCTAATACCATTTCTTTTACAATTTTAATTTTTACTTGTTTTTAATACATTCAGTTGAATTTTGTATATTGATCTTGTATTTCGTTTGTTAATTTCATTTATTAATGAATTTTGCTAAATTCATCTGTTAATTAATTTGAATTTTTTAAGAAATACAATTATTTGTAAATAAAGGACAATTCTATTTATTTATTTTTTAAATATGAAGTTTTTTATTTTTTGCTTTGTCTTACTGGGCTATCTAGAGCTTTCTACCATACACAGAATAGAATTGTTGAAAAAGACATTGCTTTTTCTTTCACAAATAAAGACTCTCAATATTTCATCATTAAATGCAATACTTGATATGGGTGTTCTAAATTCTTACCAGACTAAAAAAATTCTCTCTATTTTTCCTATAAATTCTTACATAAACTGATCAAATATGTTACCTGCATTTTTGACATGACTTCTTTTTTTTTTCGTTGGAAAGGAAACCTTGCTTTATTCAGGAGGCTGGCAACCTGGGAAGGAGGCAGACACATATATAAGAACCAACTCCCTCAGCATAACTATTTGACTTTTCTTCTTTTTTTGTTAATGTGGTCAATTATATTCACTAATTTCAAAGTAGTTTTTCATGTTTACACCCTCAAATAAATAAATTCAGGTCAGATCAGTCACTCAGTCGTGTCCTACTCTTTGTGACCCCATGAATCGCAGCATGCTATGCCTCCCTATCCATCACCAACTCCTGGAGTTCACTCAAACTCACATCCATCAAGTCAGTGATGCCATCCAGCCATCTCATCCTCTGTCGTCCCCTTCTCCTCCTGCCCCCAATCCCTCCCAGCATCAGAGTCTTTTTCAATGAGTCAACTCTTCGCATGAGGTGGCCAAAGTACTGGACTTTCAGCTTTAGCATCATTCCTTCCAAAGAACACCCAGGGCTGATCTCCTTCAGAATGGACTGGTTGGATCTCCTTGCAGTCCAAGGGACTCTCAAGAGTCTTCTCCAACACCACAGTTCAAAAGCATCAATTCTTCGGTGCTCAGCCTTCTTCACAGTCCAACTCTCACATCCATACATGACCACAGGAAAAACCATAGCCTTGCCTAGCCGGACCTTTGTTGGCAAAGTAATGTCTCTGCTTTTCAATATGCTATCTAGGTTGGTCATGACTTTCCTTCCAAGGAGTAAGCATCTTTTAATTTCATGGCTGCAGTCACCATCTGTAGTGATTTTGGAGCCCAGAAAAATAAAGTCTGACATTGTTTCCACTGTTTCCCCATCTATTTCCCATGAAGTGGTGGGACCAGATGCTATGATCTTCGTTTTCTGAAT